>NC_134696.1:1640828-1949750 GCF_050947455.1 Rhinoderma darwinii
GATGTACACCGGGGACTCTCCACATTATCAGATGTACACCGGGGACCCTCCACATTATCAGATGTACACCGGGGACCCTCCACATTATCAGATGTACACCGGGGACCCTCCACATTATCAGATGTACACCGGGGACCCTCCACATTATCAGATGTACACCGGGGACCCTCCACATTATCAGATGTACAGCGGGGACTCTCCACATTATCAGATGTACACCGGGGACTCTCCACATTATCAGATGTACACCGGGGACTCTCCACATTATCAGATGTACATCGGGGACACTCCACATTATCAGATGTACACCGGGGACCCTCCACATTATCAGATGTACACCGGGGACTCTCCACATTATCAGATGTACACCGGGGATTCTCCACATTATCAGATGTACAGCGGGGACCCTCCACATTATCAGATGTACAGCGGGGACTCTCCACATTATCAGATGTACACCGGGGACTCTCCACATTATCAGATGTACAGCGGGGACTCTCCACATTATCAGATGTACAGCGGGGACTCTCCACATTATCAGATGTACACCGGGGACCCTCCACATTATCAGATGTACACTGGGGACTCTCCACATTATCAGATGTACACCGGGGACTCTCCACATTATCAGATGTACAGCGGGGACTCTCCACATTATCAGATGTACAGCGGGGACTCTCCACATTATCAGATGTACACCGGGGACTCTCCACATTATCAGATGTACAGCGGGGACTCTCCACATTATCAGATGTACAGCGGGGACTCTCCACATTATCAGATGTACACCGGGGACCCTCCACATTATCAGATGTACACTGGGGACTCTCCACATTATCAGATGTACACCGGGGACTCTCCACATTATCAGATGTACACCGGGGACCCTCCACATTATCAGATGTACAGCGGGGACTCTCCACATTATCAGATGTACACTGGGGACTCTCCATCATTAATAATTACATGGCAATCACTTCTTTCAGCTCTGGATTGCCTTTCCTCTGGGGGATATGACTGAGCATGGACATGTGTGTGACTTATGGCCCCTCCGGTCTCCACCCTGGATGTGTGTACAATGGGATGGCGATGGCTCCACCATAACCACGTCCTGACTGTGGAGGTGACTGTTCAGGATGCTGCATTTCCTGTGTCACCTTATGATCGGTGATATCACAACATCCCCCCATCCCAGTTTATGCACCTCACAGGTATCCAGCTCACACCTGAGTCACCGCTTATCTCCCAGTTACCACAGACACGTCACAGGACAAAGTTCCCCTGTCAGGAGAGTCCCGGCCCGGTGTCATGTCTCCTCCTACCTGAGAACTCATGGCCTCAGGGAAGGTGAATGGACGATTTACCTGATGTAACTGGAGCTGAGGAGTCTCATGTGTTATTGAGCTCCGCAGCACGGGGGGAGGGGGACGCTGCACGCCAAACTGCTCTGAAAAAATAGTTTGCTGCCATGTGATTGGTTACTGTGGGTAACAAGGCTGACGGCTTTGATAAATGAAGCCCTGTATGGTGATACGGCGCACACTACGCTCCTCCCGGGGTAACGCTCAGCGACGCCACTCACAATAAATGTGCCCCATTGTGTTTACAGGACACGGCAGAATGAGAAACGCGGTGGTGGGTGATGGACATACTGTGGGGGTACTAGAACTGTACAGGCAGCAGTGAGGCAGGAGGCACAGCAGACCTCAGCGGCATGGACCGTATGGACCGCACTGGAGCAAATAGTAAAAAGGGAAAATATGGATCAACCGAGTATTGAGATAGCGGCGACCTTGGCGTCTACGGACAAGGATAAAGCTGCAGCGACGACCTCCGCGTTTCTTCCTTGCACCAGGGTTGAGCCTGTGGTCGCACAATGATCCCATGTGAGCAGAACTGCCACCAATCTCCCCCTCCTGCTGTCTGCGGTGACCTGACAATGAGGCGCCGGGTACCTTTCTTCTTGTGGAGCGTGCGGCCTCAGTGTGCGCTCCCGGCCCCTCAGCCACCATTGTGTTCTTGAGGATATTCAATCAGCGGCTATTGAGAAGTAATTGTCACCTCGGAGCTTCTATTCCTGACACACTCCAGGCCGTGACCTGAGCAGAGCCCCCGGCAGAGCCCCAACCTCTCTACAAACCCACCATAGTCCTCTATAAGATGCACGAGAAGCTGATTGGGGGGCATTTACACCCACTTACTGCCCACGTGTGCTGATTAGGCAGAAGGGCATACAGTCATGGCGTGTCCGGTCCGTCAGTGGCCCCCTCACACAGTCAGAAATGATAAGGACGCTCTGGTGTTCCCCTCACAAGTAGTCACATGACCTCCCCAGGTGAATCGAAACGGCCGCTGAACCTCACTGACAAGGAAGCTGTTTTTTTGCAAATCATTCCTCGGAGTCGGCATTTAAGGGGTGCAAAGCAACGTCCTAGTGGTTGATCAGGGGGCCGTAGTAAATAAAGTCTAAGGCCTGATTCAGACGAACAAGTCTCGCGTCCGCAAAGAACGGACCGTATTTCATGCATTTCAGTTCCGTGTGGTATCAGTTTTCCTGTTTTTTTCTCTTAATTTCTTTAGCAACTGGTGCGTGAAAAATACGGACAGCACACCCATGTCGTCCGCGTCCTGTCCGTGTTTTTCACGCCCCCATAGACTTCAATATACTACGTGATCTGCAAAACTGGACCAAAATTGGACTTGCAGCGAGTTTCACGTAACGGACACACGCGGCGTGAAAAAACCAGACGTGTGAACAGCCGCATTGAATTGCATGGATCCATGCGCTGCCCGTTTTTTTAACGGACATATAATACGCTGGTCTATTAGGAATCAATCATTAAAGGGGTATTCCGGAACAGCGAGTTCTACCATTTCTACACTGATCTCCGCGGGCTGCGATTCTATAGGAACCTTCATGGTTTACTTCCAGGTCTCGTTACAATATCAGCTCTGTCTTGTAACACGCCGAGCACCTTCACGTGGGGGAACCAGAACTCTGCTTTACGAGAAGAAACTTCCCCTGTACCATGGGGTCCAGATCTGCCGCGATTCTTCACTCGGAGCCCTCAGGAGATGTTTCTTCCGACAGGAAGGACATCGCTTCTTAGATATATGGAAAACCATGAATTGCGCACAGCGATCTCCCAACACAGGACTGTGGCATAAGGGGAGCTGTCAATCACACTGCAGCCCCTCCCACATTTAGCTGCTTACTTTGTAAACTTTGGGGGAAATACAGCAGCGACCAGAACAGGATTAGTTTTAATAATCAGGTTTGTTTGTTTCATCATTGTAGAATAAAAAGTTTTGCAAACTTCTACTGCCTGTGCTGCCCTGATAGTTTGCTACAATGTATCAGTGCTGGTTGTATAATGCGTCAGACTGGGCACACGACTGTTTAGTGAATCATCTAGACTGGATACAACTGCAGCAAACCTTCAGTTGTGCCAGGCACAGGGTGGGTTGCAATAACAATGTTGTTCCCATTTACTGACAGCAAGCAGGTATTTTAAAAACGATGATGAATTGAAACACACAGTATATTAGAAAGTTACAGCAATTTGTATTGTACAATGATAAAGCTTCATTCTAAATATCCTGGAACTGCAGAAATCCTCTAAATGAACCTCATGAACGTCTCCTTAGTTTTCCACCATTGTGTCCGTGAACTCCTGGGATCACATGGAGCTTCACATTTGCCCGGATTCCTGCGCACGTCCTCAGTACAAGATGTCGCAGCCACGATTCCGATATCTGCACGTGTGCGGCCGCACCTCTACGACGGGACGCCGCCACAGATTTATCTTTTTTTAGTGATGGTCAGTGGCAGAGGTATACAGCTGTACAGGTGTGTATAGGGTGACAGGTGCATAAGTCTGGGGCGGACGTGCGGCAATCAGACTGCAGACGTGTACGCCACATTTAACCCAAACATGGCGCGAGACTCTAGACTTAGAATTGCTGCATCGCGTATAACGGATCTTGTGCAATTTCGTATGTTGAAATCTGCTCAGACACAACATGACTATAGACTGAGGACACGGGTTACATCTCCGTACAGCTGCGTGTCGCCGTCCACAGGAGTCACTCACGTTACATAAGCGAGTTTTGTTTCCAATGGAAATTCTTTAGAAACTTCCATCACCTAAACCCAGAGGCTTCCGAGTCACCTGTAAATAAAGTCATCATTGTATTGTAGAAACTTTTGCAACTTTCCAATAGTTTGAGTTTCAGTTCCTCACACTCTCTGTTTGCTGTCAGTGGATGGGAACACTGAAAACCCGTCCTGACCTAATCACTTCTTACAGCTGAGGGTTTGTTAACTGGAAAAAACAAACACAAGACGCCTTCACTAGTTATACACCGATAGATATCAGACTCCTGTGATAATGACTGAGCTTGAGAAGCAGCCAGGAGCTGGTGACGTAATATAAAGGTTCCCCACCCCCTCGTCATCCACGTAACAAGCAAATACAGAACCCAATTACCGGACGTGACTACTGCACGCTGCGTATAGCAGAGCTCAGGAGACTGCCCCCTGCTGGATGAAGGATAAAGGGAACCGGTCATTAGATTCATGCTCCCCTAGCCACAGGTGCGGGGGAGTGCAGTGGGATCAGGTCAGGATCCAGCCTCTCCCCGTTCTGCAAACTGGCTGTAATTTTAACAACTTTTCAGGAGAACCGGACAGATCCCACCCCTGAGGGGAGCCCCCCAGCAGACACTTCTCCCTGCGCCTGGCTCTCTTACAATTATGGAGGAACTTTATTAAGTAAAATGAACCAGAATTTTGGCACAAATTGCAGGGAAAAAAGGGGGTGTACATGGTGTGCGCCAAATTTATTACGTGTTTTAGACTTGTTTTGCGGCCCCTTGACAGTTTTGTTAACAGTCAGGAAAATCGATGTGATATAAAATAGTGTAAGGCCCATGCACACAAACGTGCTTTTGCGGCCCCGAAAATCTATGGGAGAATTGCGGCCCCATTCATTCCTATGGGCCCCTGCACACAACTGTGGTTTCCACGGTCCGTGCATGACCCAGGAGCCCGCACCGCAGGAAGAACAGATCTGTCTTATTATGGCCGTGTTCTGTGGTCCAGGCTCATAGGGAATAATGGAGGCGGCCATGTGCGGACGGCTCGCGGGTGTCACTCCATTGCCGGCCGACCTGAAAATCACGACCGTGGACATGGCTACGGTCGTGTGCATGAGGCCTAAATGTTTATTATAAATCAAAGCGTAATAAAATAAAACATAAAGCAAGACGACAAGATAAACAAAATCCCTCCTAGAAAGTATAAAAATCCTCGTAGATAAACATGAAACAGTCAATGGAAGTGCTGGCGCCAATGTGTGAACAGCGAGCAGCCCCAGAAAACAGTGCAATGAGGGGCAGATTAGCACTAAAAACCAGGCACATAGGGAAATGAGTAAAGAGTACAGACCAACGAAGGGAACCCTCATCCCCAACACGGCTCTCGCCACCTGATTCGTCCGGGCATCCAAAGTGTCTAGAAAAAGGGGCATGGCTGAGTGGGGTCATAACACACTTGTTAATAGTGCAGACTTTTTGTGCACAAAACACGGATGAGGTGACATATGTTAAAGTGCGTAACTTGTCTAGCAAGATGCGGCAACTGTATCATCCAGCGAGCGCCACTGTGATGAATTTGGTGCAGTTTCTGCCTGTCTGGTCTAGTTTTATTCTGACAATATTGATGAATCCCCCTCCATGTTTCCTCCACCATTGGTTCCCTGGGAGGAGGGAGTCTGTGGGGATTTCATGCTGCCCATGGTTGGGGTTATAATACACATGAGCTCTCTGCTGCCACCAAGTGGTGCTCATGAGCATTGTGACTGACCACTTGGTGCGTCGCAGTGAGTTGCTATTTGGCACAGATATGATATTGAGGTCACACATTTACCACGTGAGGTGCCGCTGACCCAGGACACGGTCTCCAAATGCAGTTTGCTCCAACGAAAGACTTGCAGTGTGGCAGGAGGTGCCCGATGCCATGCAGGCACTGCGGACTGTGAAAGGGTTTCCCCATATTTGTCCTCGTTTCATCCAAAAGACCATAACCCGTCCACAGCCAAAATACCTCTGGAAACCCAGAGTCCCATCCTTCATAACATCCCATCCTCAGAGCGCTGCCGCTGAACAGGCACAATGCGGCCGGATTCACACAAACCAGTGCAAACTCGGACGTGGAAAACGGATGTTTTTCAGGTTTGAGTTGCCCCCGTGCGGGACCCGTTTTTACATTAGACTTGAGTCTATCGAGGGATCCGTGAAAACGGAAGAAAATAGGACATGTTCTATTCTTCAACGTACCCTTCACACGTTCTGTCGAAAAACAACGGCCCCATTGAAATACATGCGTCCGTGTGATGGCCGTTGTATCAGAAGAGACGCGTGCTCGTCTGAATTCGGCCTAAGGGCCCATTCACACGAACGTGAGTAACATCCGTGTGCTGCGCATGGAAATGACGCGCAGCACACAGACCCATTTATTTCAATGGGGCCGTTCACACATGCGTGAATTCGCTCACTGCATGTCCTATATTGGTGTGTTTTCCACGCACCTACACGCCCATTGAAGTCAATGGGTGTGTGAAAACCGCGCACCGCACACAGATGTAGATGCGTGTGCGGTGCGTGATTTGTGCACCAATTCAATTTAAAATAATTAAAAAAAAAAGATGTGCTTTGCAAGTGCGTGAATAACACGTCACTCGCAAAACACACTGGTGCGTAACGCAACGCACACGGACGCACGTTTTCCATGCGCATCAATCTGATACGCTCATGTGAATGTAGCCTAAGGGTATGTGCACACACACTAATTACGTCCGTAATTGACGGACGTATTTCGGCCGCAAGTACCGGACCGAACCCAGTGCAGGGAGCCGGGCTCCTATCATCATAGTTATGTACGACGCTAGGAGTCCCTGCCTCTCCGTGGAACTGCTGTCCTGTACTGAAAACATGATTACAGTACGGGACAGTTGTCCTGCAGCGAGGCAGGGACTCCTAGCGTCGTACATAACTATGATGCTAGGAGCCCGGCTCCCTGCAGTGTGTTCGGTCCGGGACTTGCGGCCGAAATACGTCCGTCAATTACGGACGTAATTAGTGTGTGTGCACATACCCTAATAGTGACGGCTGGGCAGCTGTATAAGGACAGAACTGGTGTGCCAGCCGTCTTCTATGGACCATTACCAGCTATATTAATATAACCCTTTCGCTGCTAAAAAATACTTTAGAAGGGCCGGTGTCGTCTTATGCAGATAAAACAGATATAGATTAGTTCTGCAACTTTCTAATAGATTTTGTGACTCAATTCCTTACCATTTTCAAGATCCCTGCTTTCTGTGAGTGAATGGGAATATTAATGTAGAGTTTGAAACACCCCCCCCCCCCCACCTAGGATTTTGTGTTGTGAAAAGTATTAGGTCAAGACCATTTTTCAGCCCCAGGAACTAAGCAAGCATGTTCACATTCACTGACAGCAAGCATGTTCACATTCACTGACAGCAAGCAGAAATGTTGAAATTATGGGAATCTGAAACACAATGTCTATTACAAAATCTAAGAACTTTCCATTCTAAATTATTAAGATTTATTTACATAAAAATAGGAAGGTTCCTTTAAGTTTGGATGACAGGTCGTGGTTGTCTATAAACGTATACAGAACATTTATATCTTCATGTCTCGGTCTTCTCCCGCTGGGTGTGATCGCGGCTTCCCTTCCTGTGGCGTCACAGATCTGACGGTGGCCGCCGTGCGCTTCTCTGTGTTGGGCGGATCTTTCTTCTCAGGCAGTGGTGGTTATAAATATGATTCTTCCATGACAGTCTGCAGATCCGGCCGTCGCGGCTCGCACGCGTACTCACAAAAAACAGGGAAAAAACGGATAAAGGTCGGAGATGTGGCGATTACAGGGCGGAACGCCAAGGAAAGAACGCATAAATATATACTGAACACACAGTCTTCCAGTGGGGAACAATCCAAGTTACGATAGAGATTTTACCGCAATTCACACGTGGATCCATACCGCCATGTTCTTCTACCAACAGATCAGATAATTTGCGCAGGGCCACCACTAAATTTGATCCGACCGTGATCAGCTGCATCAATAAATAGTCTCCATGTCACAGATACAAAGAAACGATAGCTCTGCTCTCCTGTGGACGCTGTGACCATCACATAATAATCTCCGGGTCCAGTGATGATGATGATGGCGTGGATCCCCGTCACCTCCGCATTCTCTGGTATCACCCTCAGCATCCTCTCTGCCCGATTCTCCATATTCTACAAGTGGCTCATTTTAGCGGCGCACACGAGGTGACGGATCTGCAGCTCAGCATCAGGCCAACATTGTCCTCAGCGGTTTCTGCTTTTCTCTCGACTCATGAAAGTGACCGGGGAGGGGGCATCAAAGGGAAACTCCGTCTAGTCTTTAATTATTACTTATCCTCTTTGAAGAATCATATTGAGGGAGATTTCTTTCTATGTAAACCACGATTACAGGCCACGCCACCAAAAACAGCGCCATCATAGTGAGTACAGGCCACGCCACCATAAACAGCGCCATCATAGTGAGTACAGGCCACACCACCATAAACAGCGCCATCATAGTGAGTACAGGCCACGCCACCATAAACAGCGCCATCATAGTGAGTACAGGCCACACCACCATAAACAGCGCCATCATAGTGAGTACAGGCCACGCCACCATAAACAGCGCCATCATAGTGAGTACAGGCCACGCCACCATAAACAGCGCCATCATAGTGAGTACAGGCCACGCCTCCATAAACAGCGCCATCATAGTGAGTACAGGCCACGCCACCATAAACAGCGCCATCATAGTGAGTACAGGCCACGCCACCATAAACCACACCATCATAGTGAGTACAGGCCACGCCACCATAAACCACACCATCATAGTGAGTACAGGCCACGCCACCATAAACAGCGCCATCATAGTGAGTACAGGCCACGCCTCCATAAACAGCGCCATCATAGTGAGTACAGGCCACACCACCATAAACAGCGCCATCATAGTGAGTACAGGCCACACCACCATAAACAGCGCCATCATAGTGAGTACAGGCCACACCACCATAAACAGCGCCATCATAGTGAGTACAGGCCACGCCTCCATAAACAGCGCCATCATAGTGAGTACAGGCCACACCACCATAAACAGCGCCATCATAGTGAGTACAGGCCACGCCACCATAAACAGCGCCATCATAGTGAGTACAGGCCACGCCACCATAAACAGCGCCATCATAGTGAGTACAGGCCACGCCTCCATAAACAGCGCCATCATAGTGAGTACAGGCCACACCACCATAAACAGCGCCATCATAGTGAGTACAGGCCACGCCACCATAAACAGCGCCATCATAGTGAGTACAGGCCACGCCACCATAAACAGCGCCATCATAGTGAGTACAGGCCACGCCACCATAAACAGCGCCATCATAGTGAGTACAGGCCACGCCACCATAAACCACACCATCATAGTGAGTACAGGCCACGCCACCATAAACCACACCATCATAGTGAGTACAGGCCACGCCACCATAAACAGCGCCATCATAGTGAGTACAGGCCACGCCTCCATAAACAGCGCCATCATAGTGAGTACAGGCCACGCCACCATAAACAGCGCCATCATAGTGAGTACAGGCCACGCCACCATAAACAGCGCAATCATAGTGAGTACAGGCCACGCCACCATAAACAGCGCCATCATAGTGAGTACAGGCCACACCACCATAAACAGCGCCATCATAGTGAGTACAGGCCACGCCACCATAAACAGCGCCATCATAGTGAGTACAGGCCACACCACCATAAACCACACCATCATAGTGAGTACAGGCCACGCCACCATAAACAGCGCCATCATAGTGAGTACAGGCCACACCACCATAAACAGCGCCATCATAGTGAGTACAGGCCACGCCACCATAAACAGCGCCATCATAGTGAGTACAGGCCACACCACCATAAACAGCGCCATCATAGTGAGTACAGGCCACACCACCATAAACAGCGCCATCATAGTGAGTACAGGCCACACCACCATAAACAGCGCCATCATAGTGAGTACAGGCCACGCCTCCATAAACAGCGCCATCATAGTGAGTACAGGCCACGCCACCATAAACAGCGCCATCATAGTGAGTACAGGCCACGCCACCATAAACAGCGCCATCATAGTGAGTACAGGCCACGCCTCCATAAACAGCGCCATCATAGTGACCCCATTTATGCCCGTTTCCATATAGAATTCATATTATGTTGCAAGAACCAGACCCCCAACCCCCCGGTTTAACTAGACTGATCTCTATAGCAGCGGGTCTCTCCTTTACTTGTATGGGAATTCTGTGGCTGTCATTGCACACGGGTCACATCCTCAATAAGGTCTAATAGGTTATTTGTGTCAACCCATAAAATTAGGCCGGATCCAGAGTCCGCTCCAGGGGGTCGTCTCCTGCCGGAGCGTCGGGGCCCATTACTGTGTCACAGCCCAGATTAGCAGACGATCCTCTGGCGGGTCCGGCGCAGCGTTCACATCCATCCTACACCTTAAGGCCATGTTCACACGCAGTGAGAAAAAACGCCTCCAAATACAGAGCTGCATTCAAGGGAAAACAGCTCCTGATTTTCAGACTTTTTTAAGCCACTCGCGATTTTCGCTGCATTTTCTACGGCCGTTTTTGGAGCTTATTTCGCTAGAGTCAATGAAAAACGCCTCCAAGAACGTCCCAAGAAGTGACCTGCACTTCTTTTTCGCGGCCGTTTTTTTATGTGTAAAAAAAGCCGCAAAAAACGCTCCGTCGAAACAGAAAGCAGTTTTTCCATTGAAATCAGTGGGCAGATGTTTGGAGGCGTTCTGCTTACGATTTTTCGGCCGGAAAAACGGCCGAAAATAGGCCGTGTGAACATACCCCTACATGTGCATTTCGTTGCAGGAAGGTTTATCTCCCTGTAGGTTAGGACCTCCATTGGGCCGGAGGATTATGGACGGATATTGGGAGCAGTAGTCGGGTCACACTCCACAACGCGTTCCCATGCTAAAATAGAAGATGAAATTTGCCCTGACGAATGTGCAAGTAATAGGGGAATGAGGCAATAATGGCCGGATCATTAACCACGTACAGCACCGGGGAATATAATGGTGGTGCATTATACGGCTATTACAGACGGGTCACAGGTGCGCAGACATCTCAGCTATAGGAGGGCCACATAAGATACCAGTATTATAATGGCACATAGTAGGTGTGGGGCCCTATTACACATTTTGTACGGGGCCCCAGCAGCTTCAGGTTACACCTCTGGGATTACCCATCATCCTCTGCTTTTATCTTCATACATTGATACATTGTTATTTTACCACGAACATTCTGCAGTTCTCCTGGTGTCCTCTAGGGACGCACCGCCTGAAGTTCCAGTTTACATGCACAAGTGTCGCCATCTCTGATTGGCCAGTGACCCGTTTCAATACCAACAATGGCCGACCCGAGAAATATAGGGATAATTAGTGTGAAATACCCGAAGGTCCCGTTATGCCGGTTAATATCAACACCGTCACGACTCGGGAGCGTTCTCACGTTATATTCACAGTCTTTATAAACCGACGTATTAGACAAAATCTTACTTCTGCCTACGGAGGAAGGGGACCAATCAGTAGTCGTTATTCAGTGGTTGCTAGGCAGATTATGCTAATGAAGGGAAAGCCACCATCTCTGCAGCTACCATTCTGAGGTAAGAACGGGTTGGGAATTTTGATTTTAATTAAGAAATGAGAAGGCGGGAGCGGGGCGGCCCGGGCGCCGGGGGCTCTCAGATACCCCGAGGTAGGTCTGGGTGGGGTTATAACCGGTGGGCACCGTGTCTGGCACGTTTCAGGTGATATTGGTTTCCTCCTCGTCCCGCTGTGGGCTGGAGCCGGGGTTGTTGTCGTTATAGTCCCACCCAAAATGGCGACACAGCTTCCTTCCTCTGTACCCCGAGGCTGTTTGCGCTTCGGCCTGGGCATGGGGATAGCTGGTAGTCGTGACGGGTGTCACTGGTGCGGGCAGAGCGGCCGCCGGAGCGGTGTGGTGTAGGCCTCTCGCCCGCGTTCGCCCCACTGCACAGCGCGTTGTGGTATAGTCCATCCCCCGCCCCCTTAGAGCTGATGGGACGCCGCATCTTACCCGCACCGGCCGGGGGGAGCTGCGGGGAATCCGGGGATTTGGAGGGTACGGCTGCAGGGATGAGGCGGAGAAGCTCCGGGAGTGTCTGGCCTGTGATGGTCGCGGGATATACATGGCGGGTACACGGCTGGTGGAGATGCAATTGGGGCGGTGGGTGCCCCTTACCCTCCGTGTCCCCCCCCACCCACCTAAGGATGGGGCTGACCGCTGCCTCCGCTCTCAGACACTTCCCGCCGTTTTCATTCTGTCAGCTGCAGCTTAGCCGTCCTGCTCCTCCATGTCACCGCGGGGCCCTCGTGTCTATGAGGACATCGGGGGCCCCGGGTATCAACATGGCGCAAATAATATAATGTCAGGCCGCTAGATCTCCGTGTGTAATAACAGATCCGCATGCGTCACCTGTATGAGGGGCCCCATAATGTCCTGTGATGTATATAACATAAGGGGCCCCATGTGTCCTGTCACCTGTATAATGTATGAGGGGCCCCATAATGTCTTGTGATGTATATAACATAAGGGGCCCCATGTGTCCTGTATAATGTATGAGGGGCCCCATAATGTCCTGTGATGTATATAAGGGGCCCCATGTGTCCTGTCACCTGTATGAGGGGCCCCATAATGTCCTGTGATGTATGTATGTGTATATATAAGGGGCCCCATGTGTCCTGTATAATGTATGAGGGGCCCCATAATGTCCTGTGATGTATGTATATATAAGGGGCCCCATGTGTCCTGTCATGTATATAATATATGGGGCCAAATGTGTCCTCATGTGATGTGTATAATATATAAGGGGCCCCATGTGGAGGGGGTGATGGTATAACATTGGGCCCCATGTGTCTGGTCCTGCGATCAGGGGTCCATATAACTATCAGTCTGTCCGATGTTTGTGTCACGTTGAGCGTTTCCGTGTTGGACGCTGCGCCGTTCTCCTAATATATATAATGTCCCTGATGGAGTAAATGTAGCAAATTAGTCTCAATGAAAAATCTCCTGTGTTCTGCCTACGCTGACTTGTGTTTCCATGGTTACAGACTACAAACCCTGTAGTCTGATGCGGCGCGTCTTCTTGGTAGCACAGACGATGTCACTGATCCACTACATAGTAAATGATGTCATCACTGTGTATAATAACACCCCTCCCCCATGATTGTACGGCTTGCTGTATATCCGGCTCGGTCAGTCGTACGACGGCCGCCGTGTTGCTTTGATCTGTAAATGACGCTCTATTTTACATGCGCAGTGTTCTGGTGACGGTTAACATGGCGGCACCGTTGCGGTCACGTGACTATCTGCCGGATAAACGGGCGCTGTGGTGCTCAGCAGGTGGATGCCCCCCGCCTCCATTATACGTGATACTGACTCTTCTCTCAGAACGTTGGACACGTCGGCCCGGTCGTTACTGCGCAGATGTCACTGCGGCTCCAGAAGGGTGAAATAAATCTGCAGAGATCGAGACGAGCGCGCCAAACCGCAGGAGCCTGTTCTAATAGTCGTGGCTGCGCTCAGTAAAGGGGTGTCCAGTATTGGGCTCTGTTCACACGCTTACTAAAAAAATGAAAATATAGACCTGTATTCAAGGGAAAACCGCTCCTGGTTTTCAGACGGTTTTTAAGCCACTCGTGATTTTCGCTGCATTTTTACGGCCGTTTTTGGAGCGGTTTCTATAGAGTTAATGAAAAATGCCTCAAAACGGTTCAAGACGTGACATGCACTTCTTTTTATGCGCCGTTTTCCGAAAATGAGGCGTAAAAAAAACGCCCCGTCTGAACAGAACGTCGTATTTCCCATTGAAATCAATGCGCAGATGTTTGGATGCGTTCTGCTTCCGTTTTTTTTCAGGCGTCTTTCGAGGCGTAAACGCCCCAAAATAGGCCGGAAAACGACTGGTGCACATAACCTTAGAAAAACATGGCGGCTTTCTTCAAAAAACGGTGCCACACCTATTCACAGGTTGTGTCTGGTATTGCAGCTCCGTTCGCTCAGTGGGCCCATGGACCGGTGTGCGGTTTCTAGAAGTTTGCCGCCATGTTTTTCTGGTCCTGTACAATCCTCGTGTGCAGCACGTTCTGCCGTCCTCGTGTTTAGAGACAATGGCGCCTGTAACGCTGCACTGCGGGTGTTGTAGATCCAGCCCGGGGTACACGGGGTGCGGTCGGAGCTGATTATTGTTATCACGTGCCTGCAGCACAAGCTCTCGCCTCGTCAGGTCGGGATATGTTACTACTATTTCGGTGACCTTAGTCTCAAGCAACCAGGAGAAGATTGTAGGCACAACTGCGGCCATAGCCACCGATCACCGGCAATACCGGAGCATGACGACCTATAAGCTACGTGCACAGTGATGGCGCCCGCCCAGTGCCGGACCCGGAGATCTGCTGCTGGCACCGGACGTCTTGGGTTATATTCTCTTAGTGCCTCATGCACATGACCGTAGTATTTTTTACTGTCTGCAAATACGAATCTGTGGTCATCCGAATATGTCACACGCTGTCCGCAAATACAGTCCATAGTGCAACTATTTACGGATCCGCCCAAAAAAAAAAGGGAGGCAACAAATTATGTCCTGAACATGTTACAAACATGATTTCTCAGGCGCCGTTTTCTTGGGGAATCCCTTCCGTCGCATAGCAATGTTTCCGCAGTTACGGATGCACATCCATAGCCATCTGCAATTTTTGCACGCGCCAATAGACTTCTATGGGTGAGTCTGTGGCACAACTGCGGAGAGGGACAGGACGTGTTCTATATTTTGTGGATCATCTCTATGGCCCGGACACACATCCGTAAATTCATAGAAAGGTGTCCGTGGCCAATAGAAATTAATCCGCAGATTATCCGTAATTACGGATGACAACTACGGTGGTTTACATGGGGCATTAGAGATCAAACTGGATTCTGGAATGGTCTGAATGGCTCTTACAGTCCGGACTGCACGGAGGGCTTATATGTATTAATGGCTTCCTCTGCCAAATTATAACTTCTATTGTCTGTTAATAAATAACCAAAAAGTGAAACAACTTATTGCTAGGGTTCAATTTCTAACCCCGACTGACGCGTCTGCATGAGATCCATTCACCGCAACCTGCAGCAACTGTTTCTCAATGTGTCGTAATGACATGTATCCGCAGCAGCATCCGAGGTCCCCAGCTAACCCTGAGGTATAAGCAGCACCTCTCGTAATCCCTCTCTGGTGCCCGTCACCTGGTGGGTCCGACTGGCCCATACACATCCATAAAGTCCCGAGGCGAGGTCGGGGACAGCACGCAGTCCCAAAGGAGAACGCCCAAAACAATTCTTAAATAAGGCTTACTGTAAGCCGGGACGTTGCATGTTGGATTAGACTACACTTTCTTGGTCATTATCCCTGGGCTGTCGCCGACCTTGCGTTGGGACAATATGCCGTAGAAATGGGATCTATAGAATGTGAGGAACGGGAAAAGTGTGTGGTCTTGATAATATGTAACTGATTAGTCTTAATTAAAATGAACAAAATATATTAAAATACCTTTGGTGCAATTGAGTGTGTGTGAGTGACCCCCAAACTCACATACTAGGGCCAGCTAAGCAGTGTAGCAAAATTGTATCCCTGTCATTATAACCATATTGAGGTGATTGAACTGCTGCCTTTAGGTTTTCAGGCTGCTCTGTGTGTATGAGCTCCAGACAGTGGCGCCCCCTAGTGAATGGAGCAGCAATGTGGTGGATGCCGTCTGGGGCTGGTGTGTATTAAGCTGGGACTTGTGGTGTTCTACAGCGGCGCCTCAGCTAGGTAGCGGATGCAGCGATGCAGGACAAACGTCCGGTAAACAGCTGTGGTACGGACAATTCGGACCCCGGCTGAAGCGCTCCGTCTGTATCGAGCAGGGCGAGGGTGCGGCTGGCTCCGCCCAATTTTTTTATTTTAATATATTTTGTTCATTTTAATTAAAATTAATAAAAGTTACATATTATCAAGACCACACACTTTTCCCCTTACCCTTTCCTCACTTTCTATATACTTACCCAGGTGGTGTACAGCATTGTGCTCTACCCTTCACATGTGCGATAGGTGGTCTTTCACGTATTACTTAGAAATGTGATCTATCCTGAGCGTCCGGAGTTTCTGTACTTTATGCACTATCAGCGCTGGGGGCGAGCAACGTTGAGATATATTTAGTGAACACAGGTCTGCAGCAATTACAGAAAAAAACGAAGTACCCCCCTCATCCGGCATGTTTCACCAACACTGACGTCTTCAGGGGAAATGGGACGCGTGTTTGGGAAACCTATTTGGATAAAAGGTTAACCTTAATACATCTTGCAGGTCACTGAGTCATGTCCGATGTTCTCGCGGGGGGTCTGTGACCACCAGAATGTGCTCTCCTGAGTGTCCCGTCCCTTCATCTCTTGAGTTACATCTTCAGGCTCCAAATCTTGTAAAACCCCATTCGGTGGCAATGGACTGTAATGTGCTGGTATTATCCGAGGTCTTTTTGCAGAATATTTCTTCGGTTATTGCAGAGTTGAGAGCGCGGCCTCCATCATCACCTAAGAGTCCAGCAGAAAAGCTTTATCAGTTTCAGGGTATGTGCACACACACTAATTACGTCCGTAATTGACGGACGTATTTCGGCCGCAAGTACCGGACCGAACCCAGTGCAGGGAGCCGGGCTCCTAGCATCATAGTTATGTACGACGCTCGGAGTCGCTGCCTCTCCGTGGAACTGCTGTCCTGTACTGAAAACATGATTACAGTACGGGACAGTTGTCCTGCAGCGAGGCAGGGACTTCTAGCATCGTACATAACTATGATACTAGGAGCCCGGCTCCCTGCACTGTGTTCGGTCCGGGACTTGCGGCCGAAATACGTCCGTCAATTACGGACGTAATTAGTGTGTGTGCACATACCCTCACAGTCTTGCTTGCTATTAACTGGTCTGCAAAATTTTCAGCAGAACAGTCATCCGGGTCGTTCATAGAAGACGATTGTGTTTGTTTTACAGCAACGTGTCGTAAGAGGAAACGTTGTCTATAAGGCTGGGTTCACACGACCTATTTTCAGACGTATACGAGGCGTTTTTTGCCTCGTTTTACGTCTGAAAATACGTCTCAAATACGTCGTCAAACATCTGTCCATTACTTTCTATGGGTATAACGCTGTATTGTTCCCACGACGCGTAATTTTACGTAATTGTCGTACGACGCATAAAATTACGCCTCGTAAAAAGAAGTGCAGGACACTTCTTTGGACTTTTTGGAGCTGTTTTCTCATAGACTCCAATGAAAACAGCTCCAAAAACGGACATAGAAAACGGCGCGAAAAACGCAGCGAAAAATGCGAGTTGCTCAAAAAACGTCTGAAAAACGGGCTGTTCTCCCTTGAAAACGGCTCTGTATTTTCAGACGTTATTGGTCACTACGTGTGCACATACCCTAAAGCTTTGACATGCGACACATGTGGGGCTTGCAGACTTGACGGTCGTGTGCATGGGCCCATTCAAATGAATGGGGCCGCAATTCACCCGCCTTTGTCTTGTTTATGCGACTCCTGAAGTTTCTGCGCTCTCTGAGGTTGTTTTTTTTTTTAGCAGGATGATGGCGGCCTTCTTTTGCATTGACATGTCTTTGGAACGTGTTAACACCTAGAATACTCTCCAGATCTTTTATCTCCCTAATTTGTCATAAAATAAGGAGGGAACAGTCCACACCCGACTATGGCACCGCTTATCAGTCATTGTCCAATTACTAATGAGCCTGACAAAATGGAGGGACTGTGTACAAATAAATGGCTGCAATTCCTAAATGGTTAATGCAAGATTTTTGTTATACCCCATAAATTAAAGCTGAATGTACTCCACAACAGATATGAGGGCAGTGGAGACAGAGACGGAATGCTAAAAACTATGTCGCTGTCCAAATACCTCTGGACCCGGCTGTATTGTAGAATAAATAGTTTGCTGCGTACTTGATGCTGTTGGAGGAATCCTATGTGATGGTGGAAATGTGGGTGTCCTCTGCGCTGCTAAGATGCAGACATTTGTGTGCGGCCTGCGCCTTTCTCTAGTATGTAAGATGGTGAGGAAATGAATGGTCGTCCTTCCTAGCAGGATTTATGGGAAGGCGTGCAAGCGTGACGGATGGAGAAAAATGAGGGAGCCCCTAGTGAAGCTAAACACACGGGCCGGCCCTGGCCATGAATCAGCCCAGGAGCTGCCTGTGCTTATAATGGAGAGGGAGGCGCGAGGCCCTAGGGCTGCAGAGAGGCGCTCCGGCTGCTGCCCCTTCCAATACATTGTATGTTTAATGAACAGAGACTGTTCTGGGAGTTTCTTCGTATGGGCACATTTCTGTGGCATCTTATGGATTGTGGTACAAGCGGCACACAAAGGATTGCCCACAGCTCTGACATTAGCCATTCTGCTGCCACGACTGTAGGGAGCGCTCCTGTTACATGGTCAGGACCTGTAATAATATGGGGGACTAAGAAGGGAGTCCATCAGAAGACCACGTGTCCTGTCCAGGCAGCAGGCTCTTCAGCTGGGTAGAGAATCATTTGCTCCCTTCATGGTTTTTCTCAGCTGATGTTTTATGAACAGATCTCCTGTCTAAATCTAATCAATACTCTGCTTCACCTCCACGCCGCAGAGATCCTGTAGCGGGACATCGGGGGCTGCAGGATGGTGGTTTGCGGCCTCGTTCATCATGCAGGGACGGCTGACTCGTTTTACTCCCTTCTCCTCAGGTGCAGGCGGCAGTTTCTGTGGGGGGCTCCTGCAGGATTTGGCTTTTTTTTTACACTTGTCTGATGATTTTTTTCTTCCTCGCCTGATGTTGATTACCCTGGGAGCCAAAGACCACGCTGCGGCCTCCAGGAGATATCCCGCAATGTCCTCTTACCCGAGGGTCCTGTGTGTGCACTGCAGCAAAACCAGCACTGACGCTGCAGCCCCCAAGCACAAGGCGTCACAGGTCCCCCGGCTGGCGGGGCTGCCGGCTCACGTTACTTATGTATCCGACAATGCCATGAAAAGCAGTTTCCTAATAAACATTCTGTCGTCGGACTGACTCCCTTGTTTCAATGTGTCAGTGCAGACAATCGCGTGAGGTCATGACAGTAGCAGAACGACCCCCCCCCCCCTCCCATGTCTGTTCTGCTGATGGACCAGTTGGGAATCCTGATAATCGGTTTATGTAGGGGAATCACTATTTATGAAACGCCTTCGGTGTAGGTTTAATGATGGCTTTTCGGTGAATCTCTAATGGAGACTGAGCTCTTCATATTCGGCATCTGATGTACAGCCCTATGAGGCTCCTGATTTTGGGGGGCCCCAGAGAGCTTTATGGCCCACTCTGACACGTTACAAGAAGTGAATCGGTGTGATCGCCTTATGAGGAGCGCTGATTGACATAACGCAGGATCTAGCGGCCCGCTCGGCAGCTGCGATGGCCCCACAAGTTTATCTGACGCATTTGCAGCATCCCCTGCTCCTCTGCCTGCCGTCAGTCCAAGTTTTGCATGAAATGGTGCGAGCGCGACCACTTCTGTCCCGAACCAATCAACATCAAACAAGTGATTAAACGCGGCAGATGGAGCGGTTCTGCTCCGCGCGGGAGACTCGCTCGTGGAATGAGATTGCAAATATTTCATCCTGAACCGAGTTCTACGCGGAGGTCTAAAAATAACAAGTCTTCACTCAACATAATCTAAAGCCCTTGTCAGATGGAAGCTGCGCGGCCGCTCATTAAACTGGGGAACGGCGGGAAGGTGCGCTGTTTTGTGAGGTTGGGGAAATGAAGTTCTGAGATTCTGCCGGGTCGGTCCGTCGCAGTGATCCGATCTAACCCATGCGGGAGACGGAGGAGTCACGTGAGCGATCACATCTCTGAGGAGCCGTGTCAGACCGAGGCTTTCAGCTTCATCACCCCTAAAATAAATGACAATCATCCGGCCCGGAGTCTTTCCCTTTTGTCAGGAATTTCTTTTATATCTGTGTCTGGGAAAGCTGGGTGGCAGCTCATACGGCACCATTTAAGCTCCCGCAGGAGCCAAGTATTCCAGTTCTGTAAAGAGGGGAGGAAAAGCCTGTAGGATCTGTGATTGTATCCAATACTCCCTATGGGGCCGTCACTCAGCTTTACCAGACTCCTGAATGACAAGTCTGCTTCTAGGGCCACCGTAATGCTGCATTTCTAAAGACACTAATATTGTTTGACTAGTGAAGAGATCTGGAGGTGATTTGTAGGGCAGGTTAATTACACATCGGGGCAGATTTACTAATACTGCGGACAAAACCAGAGAACACAAGGCGTCTTAGGCCCTGTTCACACAGTTTTTTGCAGGCAGATTTTGCTCTGCCAGCACGCCGTTTTTTGATGGCATTTTTCGCCTGCGGCCATTGAGCGCTGGTGGGCAAAGACGCCGCGAAATATGCTTTCTCTTCCTCCCATTGATGTCAATGAGCGGTCAGAGACGTAAACACCCGAATATAGGGCATGTCGCTGCTTTTTCCCACGAGACGGTTTTCCGCTTGCAGGAAATAAACGCCTTCGTCTCCCATGGAAATCAATGGGAGGCATTTTCGGCCGTTTTTTGACGCATTTTCTGACACGGTTTCCGTGTCAAAAAACGTGTCCACAACCTCCGTGTGAACTTACCGATAGACTACCAATAATCTGAAAATAGAAAATCTCGATCTTTATTGATACACAAAAATACACCATGCAAAATAACACAATAAAAAATAGTAGAGGATCCGACCTGACATTGGACTGTATAAGAGCCACTAAAGACCAGTGTGATTTGCAGGGTATTCTAGGACTGGTGCGCACAAAAGGTCTAGTCCAAAAATGATGATGATGATGATGTGGTGCAATGCAAAATGCCTGGTAACAACAATGAAGATGCTCTGTATGAAGTACATCAAGAACACGATAGACACACAAAGCGGATAAGCCGTGATGTACATGGTGAAGACGAGGGACGCGTGTAACGAAGATTAACCGAAGATGAAATTCCCCAAAAGGAAATCTGTACAACCCAGAATCCCATCAAGAAGTCCGAGGCCAAGTGCGTTACCCATGAGTAGGATGTGGACCGGATGGCTCAAGGAAGCGCCCCAATACTGTGAAAGATTTAGACCGTGTGACCTTAGACCCGTCTGTCAGAAAATGCGACAAATTTGACTGGTGCACGCTGTGTGATATACTTGGCGCATCGAGCTGGACTCTTCCTTGTACTACCTATTATTAGTTTCCGATTTTGGCTCATGGTGTCGCATTGAAAGCAATTTCCCCGTTTTACTAGACCACGCCCCATTTTCTTGCCGATTATGTCTAAAACCGTTGATAAATGTGCTGCACGGCCTGTCCGCCGGTCACTTTGATGAATCTGCCCCTTTGTGTGTTATATATCTGATCATTGTAGGGTCATTCCGCTGTATTGTTGTATTCTCTTGCAGCCATGTTGCCCAGACTGACTATACGGTGGAGTGGAGACCCTGCGGACAGATGAGATCGTTATACTCTGATCCCGTACTGAAGAGCAGTCGCTGACTTGGCGTTTCTCGTTCATAATGGATTCCAAGCAAGAAAGTTCTCATGTGTGGCCTCCTGCAGACGACCATCCCGCCAGCACTGCCCAGGTGACACACTTGTCTTTTTATTCCCATGCACATTTCTATGGGAATAAAATATTCAATCCCTTCCCCCTTGAATAGAACCACGATCAACATCTGATGATAAATCCAGAACTGCCGCACTCCACATCTCAGGTGGTCCAATAAACGTAACGTGGAGCGTTGTGTCCCTGTATCTGGGGGGTTATTAGAAGCTGGATCTTCTTGTTCCATAGTTGTGGTCGGTCTCCTCGCCCTGCATGTTTGCACCCTCTGAAATACCATATGTACACACTTACACTACACATATACATACACTACACACATACTACACACACACACTACACACACACTACACACACTACACACATACACACACGCTACACACACGCTACACACACGCTACACACACACACTACACACACACTACACACATACATACACTACATATACACACACACTACACACACACTACACACACACTTAGACTACACATACATATACACACACATATACAAACACATACACCACACACATACACCACACACACATATACATTCACTACACATACATATACATACACTACCATACATATACACACACATATACACTACACACACATATACACACACACTACACATATACATTCACTACACACACATACATACACACACACTACACACACACTACATATACACACACATATACATTCACTACACACACATATACATACACTACACACACACACATATACACTACACACACACTACACATATACATACACTACACATACATATACACACACATACATATACACACACATACACCACACACACACACACACACATACATTCACTACACACACATACATACACTACACATACATATATACACACACACACACACACACACACACATATACACTACACACACATATACACACACACACACACACACTATACACACACACACACTATACACACACACACACTACACATATACATTCACTACACACACATATACATACACTACACATACATATACACACACACACATATACACTACACACACATATACACTACACATACACACACTACACATATACATTCACTACACACACATATACATACATATACACACACACACACACACTACACATATACATAGACTACACATATACATACACTACACATACATCCACACACACATATACATTCACTACACACACATATACATACACTACACACACTACACATACATATACACACACACACACACTATACCTACACACACACACTACACATATACATTCACTACACACACATATACATACACTACACATACACACACACACACACACTACACACACACACACATACACACTACACATATACATTCACTACACACACATATACATACACATACATATACACACACACACACACACTACACATATACATAGACTACACATATACATACACTACACATACATATATACACACATATACATTCACTACACACACATATACATACACTACACACACACACTACACATACACTACACATACATATACACACACACACATATACACACACACACTACACATATACATTCACTACACACACATATACATACACTACACATACATATACATACATACACTACACATACATATACACACACACACACACACTACACATATACATTCACTACACACACATATACATACACATACATATATACACACACTACACATATACATAGACTACACATATACATACACTACACACACATATACACACACATACACCACACACACATATACATTCACTACACACACATATACATACACTACACATACATATACACACACACACACACACACACACACACACACACATACACTACACACACACATACACTACACATACACTACACACACACATACACTACACACACACATATACACACACACACACTATACACACACACACTACACACACACACTACACATACACATTCACTACACATACATATACACACACACATACACACACACACATATACACTATACACACACATACACACTACACACACACACACACACACATGATCGATTGCATTTCCCATTCTCATACATTTTATTTTTGTCTGCAGGTGCATTTTGTTCCAGATGGGGGAGCTGTGGCACAGATTGTGTACAGTGATGACCAGGACCGGCCGCCGCAGCAGGTGGTTTACACATCGGACGGCTCCTCATTCACATCAGTGGACGCCTCAGAACACACCCTGGTGTATATTCACCCTGTAGATGGCTCACAGGTATGGAGAATAAATGTAGAAAATTCATATGCAACAAAAACTGACAGCAAAACTGACCGTGATCTTCTCCTTTATAACTGCGGCCTGGTAAAAATGCGCAATAAAGTATTCGCCCCGTAGCGAAAAACTACCAAAATAGTGGGGATCAGGAGAGGATTTCTGTTCGTTTTTATCAGCTTGCAGAGGGACATATAGAAGTTTATTTTCTGTTCTTTTCCTTATTAGGCCCTGTTCACACGGTGTGTATTTGAAGCGGTTTTTGGCGCTCAAAATCTGCCGAAAAACGTGAAAAAAAAACACCTGATTTAAGGTTCCCATTGACAATGCATATGAAGCGTTTTTTTCACACGCGCGTGTTTTAAAAATGTGTTGTGTAAATAAAAAAGTAGCGTCAGGGCAATTCTTGGCACGTAAAACGCCCCTAATTCCCATAGTCAATGGGAGTCCTGATTACACACCAAAATGCGTAGAAAAACGCGACAAAAACGCCTGTATTTTGAAAAGTGCTTTACAAAAACGCTAGCGTTTTTTGACACGTTTGCATGTCTTTTTTTATTTTTTTAGTGCCGTGTGAACAAGGTTTTAAAGTAAAGGTTTATTCCCAAATCAGACATTTACGGCATAGCCACAGGCTGTAGAGGTGACCGTGAGGCCGGGGGTGGGGAGCAGAGGCCCGGGGGTGGGGAGCAGGGGCCCGGGGGTGGGCAGCAGAGGCCCGGGGGTGGGGAGCAGGGGCCCGGGGGTGGGGAGCAGGGGCCCGGGGGTGGGAGCAGAGGCCGGTTGACACCTGTTCTGTAGATAGGTGCAGGTACCGCACACCTTTATATGTCTGAGTTGGGAATCTTATTAGGCAGATAGGAATGATTCTGAATCTAAGGTCGTGTTCACACATTGTGTTTTTTTGCGGCTAAACCTTTTTAATTGAGGAAATAAAACTACATTTGCATAATTTGTTTATTTTTTCCCATTGACTTCAGTGCATGTGAGGAAAAACAGATTTTCTAGAGAAGCCGTTGATGTCCTAACAGTAGGAATGTGTGTTCTCTTCTAGGCACTCTTTACAGACCAGTCTCAGGTTGCGTATGTCCAGCAGGATGCCACCACCCAGCAGGTCAGGAGCCTTTATTACCACAAGTGAAAACGACGTGTCTCATTGCTGGGCGGCCGCGCGGTGTGTGCTGGATGTGTTCAGTGCGACCGGTCGGTATTCAATCCTGTTCTTTCTTGCAGGTTACGGTATTGCTGCCGGCGTCACAGAGCTTGAATGCTGCCAACCTAGCTGTGCTGAGCAGTGTGCCCGACTCTGGTCAAACCCTGGCGTTGGAACCAGTGCAACAGGTAAGACGGCAAAATGAACAGCCGAAAGATAATGTGTATCAAGATGGCAATACAAGCAATACATGATGGTAACAGCGGGGGTCCGGGCGCTAAACCCACCGATCACTAGAAGGAAGGAGCGGCCTGATGACCCAGCCTTGAATGATGCCGGGCCAAAGGAGCGCAGCGCTGTTAGCTTTAGATCTCACTGACTTTGTTATTGGTGCCTTAGTTTTGGACTCCACCAATGTGATCTTCCGACGTGACTCTGATCTGTCATGGGTTCACGTTTCAGTGGATTTCTTATTTAAGCCCCGATGTGAAATGTGTCCTAAGATGTGTGAGAGTCACAATGCAGCGGTGACCTCTGACTTCTCTTTTCAGGACTGTACATGGGATCTTCCGAGACCTTGTGTGGAAAAAGGGAACTCCGCGTATCAAACTAGAGAAAATACACATGTCAAAAATTGCGGGGGGGGGGGGGCTATTCTGCATGCTGGGCCTAGTACATGGCATCACAAATTCACCATCTGCAGGGCTGGGAGTTACACCAGGGAGGAGGCGCTTGTTATAAAACCCTCCAGTATGTTCTAGGAGGCAGATCCGTGCTGGAGTCGCTGGAAACACGTAGGATCAGTTTAATATTCCCTACATTACCAACGCTTATTTCTTACATAGAGTCTGGGAGAGGTGGAAATCACTCCGAAATATTTCAGGATACACCCGATATACACCCGTATGGGACAACCTTCTCAGGGAGTTTCATATTTTGAGGGCCGGGTACAGCGAGGTGTTAAATATGTATTTCAGCCGTATGATGGGTTCAAATGGTGCCAGCAATTAGGAGAGGACTGTTCTTTGCCTCACGCGGTCTTCTATAGGTATTTACAGCGGCTCAAAGTCTGTATAGAGACTCTTCTACAAGCATGTGCAGGACGGAGATGTGAGATTACATTGTAAGAGCGGAAACCTCTCCTACCTTGATCCCCTTTGCGTATAAATGGCTTCTACTGAAGGTTTTAGGCGACCCGATATTGGGATAAAAGGAGCACTGGGAGGTTGATGTGGGTCCCATGACACATGAGACTGGGAATGGAGCATTGGCACCTAAGCGGTCTGTCAGTGCTGCTCATAGCCGATCACCATTCATAGGGTCTATCCCACGCCAGATCTAATGTGTAAAATGGGTATTAGATCTGATGCGAAGTGTCCCTGGTGCCGTGAGACTGGTGCGGATCTGTCACATCTGCTGCGGACGTGCCCTTTATTATCCTCTTATTGGAATAGTATTTCATCAACAGATTTCTAAAGCACCTTTGACGGGTCTTTTGGGATACGTAGAGGAGCTGCCATTATCGGTTATACCGGGCCAGGAGGATTATTGCCAGACACCGGGCGGGTGATGCGCTTCCCTCAGTAGAAGAATTTGTAGGAGTAATGAACTCTGTGATCTCGATAAGAGGGGTGTGTGTATGAAGCGCGACACACTGCGTAACGATGGGACCGCGGATGGAGACGCCGGGAATGGCACCTCAGGCGTTACTTAGAACCAGACCTGACCCCCCCCCCCCCCACTTCTGACAAGCTCGGGGGTGATGTAGTAGTCATAGGGGGTCAAAAGAATGTGGTGTCGCTGACTCCTTGGCGTAATTCCGAATTGATAGTGCGGAAAAATTCTGCAGATCTCGTTACAAATCTTCTTGATGAATAATACTGCCTTTCAATGTGTGTTACTGCACGGAGACCTAGGGAGGGGAGGATTGGGGGGCTCGTTACTCGTTGTCATACTGTTATTTTTGTATATAAAAACAAATTTAGTTTCTTAATAAAAAATATCTGATTTAAAAAAAAAGATGTGCAAGAATGTGGGATGTAGTGCGGAGAGAAGCTGCCTGCCGAGTACCGTAAATCGCCATAAATGGTGCGGATTGTGATGTGTTTTCCCGGTGCGCAGCCCTCGTTGTCGGTGCATGAGAGCCGCTTACCTCCTGTGGACGGCGTGGGACGTACAGAAGACATGGCCACGCTGCAGAGCTCAAGCGCTGACTCTCAAGCAAAGGATGACGACGACGAGGATGATGATGACGACGATGACGATGAGGATGATGAAGATGATGATGATGATGATGAGGAGGAAGATGGAGAGGAATCTGATGAAGATGAGTGGGAACCAGATCCACCTCGACCCTTTGACCCCAATGATCTCTGTGAGTTATTAATGACTATTTATTACTTTTATATTTCTCTTTTGTAAAACGTTGAGTCTCCGGATTTGCTTCGTGACCTGCAGAATGATGGAATTGCACAAAACCATTGGCGGCTGAACTTGTTCAAATGTTTTCTTTGTTCTGCAGGGTGTGAAGAATGCAATAACGCCCATCCCTCTGTGTGTCCGAAACACGGCGCCCTCCATCCAATTCCTAACCGCCCCGTTCTAACCCGAGCGCGAGCCAGTCTGCCGCTCGTCCTCTACATCGATCGCTTCCTCGGTGGGGTTTACTCCAAACGGCGTATCCCCAAGCGCACCCAGTTTGGACCTTTGGAAGGACCTCTAGTTAAAAAGTCAGAGCTGAAGGACACCTACATCCATCTGAAGGTGCGTGATTTCTTAAAATGATGCAAAAATGAACAAAGTTATTGACGTCACAAGACACACAGGGGCGGCGCGGAGACCGGATGTGTCTCAGGTTTGGAGTTACTCTGCAGAAAGTAATGTTTCACCAACCTGATGATGCCGGGAACCGCTGCCGGGGAAATGCCTGTCCTGTTACCAGCCGTCGGCAGCGTGGATTACATGTATATGCTGCGGATAAAGTGCAGAATAGTCACCTGATGCTCCAACAAGGAAACTAAGGGCTTTCATTTTGTTTGCCCTTCTATAAATGTGAGTCACTATTTTGACCAGATCCAATAGCATCATTTACACTTTCGCTGCTTGCCACATTCTGACCGCACAGATTAATGCTGATGTCAAAAGAAAATCTAAATTGAATGAATGGGATCCATCGAGTCCACTGCTAATGAAAAATGTATAGAATGTGACTGTGATGAGTCCATCGTAGGCACCTGAACATTGTGGTGGGGGCACTGCTATTAATGGAGGACAGGAAAGTGGACTCCAGTGATGTCATTCTATCGCATAATGTGTTGAGATATTGTTTTATTTTCTAGGTTTTGTTAAATCATGTCCTGGAGTCTCCGGAGACCTATCAGGAAGATCTTTGGTTTGATTTGTCTGAGGAAAGTCTCTGTAACTGGATGATGTTTGTACGTCCGGCCCAAAATCACTTGGAGCAGAACCTGGTGGCGTATCAGTACGGACAGCACATCTATTACACCACCATCAAGAATATTGAACCCAAACAGGAGCTGAGGGTACGAAACCTCCCTGTGATCGGGGACGGGGGGAGGGGAGGTGTGAGACGTGGGTGACGCACTGACTGTATAGAGCACATGCTGCACCGTAGATGATTGGATATTGCTGATTTATCACTAGATTAACGTTTGATTTGTTCTCTTAATAGGTTTGGTTTGCTGCGTCCTATGCAGAGTTTGTGCACCAGAAGATTCATGACATTTCACAAGAGGAAAGAAAGGGTAAGCCGACCATGCGACCATGCGACCATGCGACTATGCGGCCATGCGACTGCGGCCATGCACCATCTCGATCCCTGACCTCTGGTTATAGACGAAAGTGTTGACTGAGCTGCTGATTAATCACTTATTCCGTACCAATAACCACGTGGCCTGTGCTCAGTATATACTGGTAGACGACTACATTGTGAGGATCCGACACGCAGATTCTGTCCTATCCCTCCTAGAGATAAGCGGCACTGGAGTTGTCCGGCAGCTGCTCATCTCTATCCTCTATTCAAATAAAAAGCATGTTAAGCCGAGTCAAATGTGCGGTGTCGCTGCAGTGTAATGTCTGCGGGCCGCTTATTTACCAGCGTGGTGTGCCCATGAAGGGTGGATGTCCCTGTAATAGCCGTTCTCTTTACATGCCTTAGTTCTACGGGAGCAAGAGAAGAATTGGCCGTGTTATGAGTGTAATCGACGCTTCATGAGCTCAGAGCAACTTCAGCAGCACTTAAATTCCCACGACGAGAAGCTGGACTTCTTCAGCAGGTGACCGGTGGCTGTGGCGCTTTGTGTGTGTTCTCCTTGGGTTGTAGCGGAGCAGCTTCATGCTGTATATATTGTATGTGGCATGTAGGTGAGGTCTGTGGAGCTGGAGCTTCTGGTGGCGTGTTCATGTTATGGAAGATTTCCACATCCAGACTCCTCCATCATGCTGCGTTTATGTGTATTTTATCAGGAGAAGACGAGCGGATTTTATGTATTTTTTTTAAATCTCTTTGTCTTTTAATCTGGCACAAATGACCATTGTGGATTCCTTTTATGTACCCCTAAAATAACAGGACGAAAGGACGTGGCCGAGGCAGGACAAGGAGGAAATTTGGACCTGGAAGGAGACCGGGGAGACCTCCAAAATTTATGCGTTTGGATATTACAGGCGAGAACAGAGAGAAGTGCGGTCTTGGCAGTCAGGTACTTGTGTGTAAAGCTTCGTGTTCTCAGACCGGTTTCTTAGATCATGGCATTGATTCGGTCCGTGGCTGCCACTACATTCAAAACTTTTTCGGGACATAGAAAAAAAATTTGTGAAGATCTGTTGTGGTTATTGTTTTACAAAGCCGAGAATATATATGACATTTTATTTACATCTGTGGGTGGTTATTGCCCCTTTAGCATGATTTTAGTCAGCAGGGGGCAGTGTGGATCACGTTTGATGCTGCGGATCGGCTCGTTTCGTGCCAGTAACACGTCGCGGGCATCACGGCGGTCGTACGTGGTCATTGCTCTGCTGCTTCTCTGGACTCGGTGTCTCCCATTCTTCTGACTTTGTCTTCACCCCGGGTATAATTGGTCATTCCGGAAGTAGCTCGACTATAATACAATGTGTGTTTATTCTGCCGAGTTACCCATCAGTCTTTATAATGTTTCTATTGAAGCGATTCTCTACATGCCAGACCATGCCCAGGCATCATAATACTTCTGTTTAATTGTGTATTGTTTTCAAAGCAGCCCGGAACACGAGATCTTTTTTTCTTTCTTTTAGGACCTTTTACACTTTCAGAATAAGCGACCGCACTTTGAGGACAATAATCCATCCGCAATCAATGGCCTTGACCAGTCGGGACTATCCTTGGGCCCAACAACACAAAGTACTGAGGATCCCCAAACAGAGAGCCAACTCTTACAGCCTGCTCCAACTGTGCAGCCCATACAGGCCACCTCACATCAAAGCACCCTGACCGCTGAAGACATGCGACGAGCCAAGCGCATCCGGGTATGAACCGTGCTCTCTCTACATAATATTACATGAAGTATTGATGTCAAAATAGGGCAGAAGTATTTTATTGTGTGCTTTCTGCTTAAAGGCTGTGTAAACTATTGAAAGGCAAACAAAAAAATGACAAATAAAAAGGTGTGAGTGTTTTGTGGAACTTTTTTTATTAAAAATGTGTTACTTTTTAGATACAGCTATTCTGTATACAGAGCAGTTGTATCTAGCGCTATTCACTGACTCCATCAGTCCCGCAGAACTGACGGCTTCAGTGACAGCGGATCCTGCCTGTCTCTGACACATAAGATCCACTTGTAAACTATCACATCTAAGTTATAAACTTGAGAGACAGAGGACCCGCTGTCACTGAAGCCGTCAGTTCCATGGGACTGACGGATTCAGTGAATAGCGCTAGATACAGCTGCTCCGAATACAGAGCAGCTGTTCTTTAAAATAATTGTTAATAAAATGTATTTACAAAGTTACACAAAACACACATTGATACGCCAACTTATTTTTTTAATCTAAATTGGTACAAAATGATGATATTTATAGGGGTCAGGGCTCCATTTTCTGATCAAGATCTCCAGATTCCCTTCTCTCCTCACAGCCACAGTTACACCATAAAGATCTATTAAGAACCGCACAGAATGTTGTTCCTAAAAAGACGCGGGTCCACAATTATTCTTCAGTTTTACACCTGATTTTGGCAAAAATTGCAAGTCACGTCCAAAACTGCACCAAATTTTCAGCATTTGTCTTATCATGAAAAAGGTGATAAAAGTGGCCGTGGTCAATCTGCTGGCGTCGTTCTAGTCTCATTCATCAAAAGCATAAGCAAAAAAGAAGCAAATGATGCAAATGTACAGCTGCTCAAAGCAGGAGAGACTAATCACAGACCACTCCAAATGGCGCAATGCTCACCAACGTCTCTCCAATATCATTGGTGCAAAATATGTCATTATTAGTACATGTGGATCATGGTGTTACAATGTTGATTCCCTCCAAGTATTGCTCGTGCTCCGGGTCCTGCATTGTTTCTTGCTGGCGAGGTTAGGGGGAACCCTAACCCCACGATACATACGGTCATTCATACTGTTATTTATATCGTCTTTGACGCCTTAAAGGGGTTGTCCACTACTGTACAACTGATGACCCATCCACCGGATAGGTAATCAGTATACGATCGGTGGGAGTCTGACACCCGGACCCTGCACCAATCGGCTGCATGCGTGCACCGGACATCCATGCCGGAAGCAGTCGGCTCCGGTCACAGAATAGCGGCCAAGCTGCAGTACCGTCACTTCATATTTATATAGAAACCTCATAATAAGACTCCTCAGTACATCTAATGATGCCGTGTGAACGTTACAAACCAGAAAAGATGGGGAAGGGAGGCATATAAAGGGTTAAATGCAGGAGATCAGAGGTTTCTGTGCGTTACACCGTTGCCCCGCTCCTGTTTGCGCGTGAACCGTAACCGTTCTCGTGTGATAATCATTATGAGGATGCCGACATGATCATCAATAATCTGCAAGCAGTTAAAAGTGCGCACACCGCAAGATGACGGATTTCCATTGTTGGGCGCAGATGGCGCTTCTTTATGAACCGGTGGGGTAGTGTACGGTGTTTAGCGCTCGTCCTGACGGTCGCAGATACTCAGCAGCACCTTTTCTAGATCTAACCTGGAATTCCACAATTCCATTTTGCACTCAAACCTCCCCGGCCCTGAGCGTAGCCTTGTCCGTGTCTCCGGGGACGTTCTCCGCTGTAACCTGTTCTTTCTCTCTTCACATGCGGACCGGTCAGCTGGAGCTGCAGGTAGGTTGGATCTTACACCTGCTGCTTGCAATGGCGGGGCGGCCAAAATCATGAACACATTTCTTCATTTTATTTTGCTATTGAAGGTTTCCATGACGCTTCTCCCGCCACCATTCAGTCTTCGCTTGGCCAATAATCCTCCGTTTTCAGTTAAAGATGGTTTGTTTGGCTTTTCACAGAACGCCGCCCTGCAACATCTTTTTATTCGAAAGACCTACCGACCGTTCAAATGCCTGCAGTGCGGGAAAGCCTTCAGGGAAAAGGATAAACTTGACCAACACTTGCGCTTCCACGGCCGAGATGGGAATTGTCCTCTGACCTGTGACATCTGCAACAAGGGCTTCATCAGCACCAGCTCCCTGGAGAACCACATGAAGTTCCATCTGGACCAGAAGACCTACTCCTGTATCTTCTGCACCGACTCGTTTGACCGCTTGGACCTGCTGAAAGACCATGTTGCGGTGCACGTAGTGGACGGCTGGTTCAGCTGCCCAACCTGCAAAAAACGCTTCTCCGATTTCATTCAGGTGAGAATCATGATTTTCTCCCGTTTGCATTATTTACTTCTCACTGCAATAATATAATATTAGAGTAAAATAAATCTGGTCCTCCGCACCATTCATGGACTTCACTGTTCATCATGTGGCTCCAGACCCCACCGTATCCCAGTAAATAACAGTCCAACAGGGAATTACCAGATTACCAAATAGTTTTCTCGATCACATCAACCACTGCAAATAGTCAACGTGACGTTTCCACCGTACGATGTCCTTTCTCAAGACGGTATAACGGATAAAACCACATGGGCTTGAGAGAGCGGTCATCGTATGGCTGAAAAATCCCCTCAACTGTATTTGCAATCAATGAAACTATTTGGTAATCCGTCCGGTGCAGTGACCGTTCTTTGTTGGAAAATCTTACAGTATAACAGGAGAAATAGAAAATGTAATATGTCAATGTTTGGCGCTCGTGATCACTACCATATACGTTACCAGGTGAAGAAACACGTGCGGAGCTTCCACTCTGAAAAAATTTACCGCTGCACGGAGTGTGATAAGGCCTTCTGCCGGCCCGACAAGCTGCGTCTGCACATGCTCAGGCACTCTGATCGCAAAGACTTCCTCTGTTCTACGTGTGGCAAGCAGTTTAAGGTGAGTGCTGGTCTGAGCCAACAGCATGGGAATGATTTCTGTCACTATACATTATCAGAGACGTTTATAACATGTCCACAGGATACGTCAGATAGATGCCGATCCCACACCTGGGACCCGCACCTATCTCCAGAACGGGGCCCCCTAAACCCTGTTCCGCCGCTCTGTGTTGTGGCCAAATGAGGTGTATCCCGTCCATAAACAAGGTTATATGGTCGTGAGTTACGAAAACCGCTGAGCGCTGTTTCCGTAAGTTCCATAGAACAGAATGGTAGTTACGGAATGGGTGTAGCTCGCATGCTGCGCTGCTTCTGTAACTGCCATTCACTACTTAGGGGACCCTCCTCTGGGACCCGCATCTATCTGACATTTGACATATCCTGTGGACATGTCATAAATCTCCTTCATGGGAAAACCCCTTTAGGGTAGGGACACACACAACATATTCAGTGAGGATACAGTGTGTTAAGCTGCGCAGCGTATCCGCCCTGAACACCGCAGGGAATGCGGTCCGGAAAATGGCACCCCATTGTGATGCGTTATTGCGGCGGAATTTCCGCTGTGAAGCGACGCCGGAAAAAAACCCAAAACAAGGTTCATACTTACCCCCTCCCTCTTCTCGGCGCGTAGTCCCGCCTCCTGGGATGATTTTGCCTTCCATGTGACGCTGCAGCGGTCACATGGCCTGCAATGTCATCCAGGGAGGCCGGACTGGAGAAGAAGCAGGGAACTCTGGGTAAATTTAACTTTATTTTTATTTATTTTTTTGCCGCATCGCTGTAATTCCACCGCAAATATCGCAACACACACTGCTTTGTTGCGGGGTCTAAGCACCCCATTGAATTCAATGGGTACACCCGCAACAGAAGAGTTGTGTATCCGCAGAAATAATTGTCATGCTGCGGTTGAAGTAACGCACCGCAGGTCAATTTCTGTGCGTTTTTTTTTCGGCTGATATTTTCCACAGTGTGGGGACGAGATTTGTTGAAATCTCACACTGCTGTTACTGTAATACGCTGCGGGTTTTCCGTAGTTCATCCATTGTGGAAAATCTGCAGTGCTTACACCGTGTGTGATCCTACCCTTAAAATCTAGTTTCACTCTGATCTCACTCTGTAAAAAATATTGGGGGATTTCGTAAGGGCGCAGTCACACGGGACAGACTTTGTTGCAGAGATTTCTGCGACTGAAAATCCGTTCCATCCATATGAATGTGGTTGGTTTTGCAGCAGGCGCCGGGATTTCTGCAACAAGATCTGCTGCGTGTGACTGTCCCTTAAGGCTACTCGGCAATTGAAAGTCAAGCTGAAATCTACACGGTTGGAACATTTGATTGAATGGAGCAGCAGCACGCGAGAAAAAATCCATCTAACAGCCGAGTACAGCACTCGGCTGTTTGTTATTCTCATGGACATTAAATGGAGCAGCAGCGGTCAAGATGCTCCGCACTGCGGGAAATACAGTGAGGATTATCTGGGTGTTTGAGACCCCCTTTGTCGCGATCGATGGGGCTCCCAGCAATCAGAAAATTCTCACCTATCCTGTGGCTTGGTGATATGTTTTGATTCTGGGAATAACTCTTTAATATTACGAACATGTATAAAAAAACCGTACTTTGTAAGCCGTCCTATCCATATAGTGGAAAGACGACCATTGAGTTTTATTGCTTCTCAGATAAAACCACGCAACTGCCACAACCTGACATGGACACTTTCTCTTTCCCATGAATAAAGCGGCTCACTTTACATAGAAGAATTTTACTCGGAGCTGCACCCTGGGGATGATGAGCTTTTACTTTTAATACAAGATTTCTGGTTGTTTCAGAGAAAGGACAAGCTGAGGGAACACATGCAGCGCATGCACAATCCAGAGAGAGAAGCCAAGAAGGCAGATCGCACGGGGCGCACCAAGGCATTCAAGCCACGCATCGCCTCCACCGACTATGAGAGCTTCATGTTCAAATGCCGCGTGTGTATGATGGGCTTCCGGAGAAGGGGCATGCTGGTAGGGAAGATGTGCTCTGATGCACTCCTGGTCACTATGTATGAAGGGTTCTCATGGCATTCGCTCTTACCTGTTCTCCTCCTCTCTCAGGTCAATCATTTGTCAAAGAGACATCCAGAAATGAAGATAGAAGAAGTTCCTGAGCTGACGTTGCCCATTATCAAACCCAACCGTGACTATTATTGTCAGTACTGCGAGAAGGTGAGTCTCAATATCTCTGCTTGCCTCCAAGGAAATGAGGCACTTCAGCACCCGTATGGTAGAAGAACTTCCTGACTGGGTTGATTTTCTGTTGGACAGGTTTACAAAAGTGCCAGCAAGAGGAAAGCGCACATCCTGAAGAACCACCCGGGAGCAGAGCTGCCGCCCAGTATTCGGAAGCTCCGTCCTGCGGGGCCTGGAGAGCCTGACCCCATGTTAAGCACTCACACTCAACTAACTGGGACAATTGCAACACCCCCAGTTTGCTGCCCACACTGTGCCAAGCAATACAGCAGTAAGGTGAGCGAGATCTTGTCTCTTCCATGACCGTGCTAATCTATTGGGCTGGAACACTACACCGCAAAACAAATTATTTACTTGGGCTGAAAAAGTTGCAAGTGACATTGTAACCATGATTTACTGCGGTTTTATGTCGCTGTGTAGCTTCAGCCTTATATTCTACTGTGTGGTTGTAGGAAAGGAAGACACTAGATGGATATGTTGTGTAAAACGACACAGCGTATCCGCCCCGGTACCCGCAGGGAATTCCGTCCGAAAAACCGGACCAAATTGTGGTTAAGTTTTCAGACGGCATGTCTGCTGCAGAAGTTTATACTTACCCTGCTGTAGTCTTGGCGACGCGTCCCTCTCTTCTGAGCATAACCCGGCCTCCTGGGATGATGATGTAGTCCAAGTGACTGCTGCAGCCTTTCATTGCGCTCAGAAGAGAGGATTGCGTCGCTACGACCGCGGGCAAGTATAAGCTTTTTATTACTTTCAATTTTTGCAGCAGAATTGCGTCGTTTCCGCCGCAAAGTTCGCAACACGTAGCTCTTTGTTGTGGGTTTTATCTCAAACTCAAACCCGCAACAGAAGAGCCGCAATTTTACAGCATGAATTGACATGATGCGGCTTAAAAAAAATGCACCGCAGGTCAATTTATGAACTCCTTTTTTTCCCGCTGTGTGGACGACATTGGTTCAAGTCTCACCCGCACTGCTGCTATTCTGTGAATCTTCCACAATGAAATCTGCAGTGTTCCCGCCTAGTGTGTCCCTACCCGTATGTGGACATTATCCAATCAGCAATACAAGTAATACAGCAACGTGCACTCATTCCCTGCTATGTGATCAAATATCTTACTCCTTGTTTGTTTAAGACCAAGATGGTGCAACATATACGTAAGAAACATCCGGAGTACGCGCTGTTACCGATCAGCACGCAGGCCACCATGATCAGTGCGGCCCCGGCAGTGCTGACGGCTGATGGCGCAGGCGGGGAGACGGTGGTGGTGAGTAGCTCTTCAGTCATGTTATCAGTTCTGACTTTCCATTCATTGTGTCTCTTCTCTGCCGCGTGGTGACTCATTACATAAAACTGCCTTCTCTCCACCTCTAATGCTTCTATTTCCCTACAGACAACAGATCTCCTGACACAGGCGATGACTGAGCTGTCACAGACTCTGACGACAGAATACCGCACCGCGCAGGGCGACTACCAGCGTATACAGTATATTCCAGTGTCGCAAGCAACAGCCGGCATGCAGCATCCGCAGCACATACAGCTACAGGTCGTGCAGGTTTCCCAGGTAAGATCTGTGTCCTTGTGGCATTTACTTCTCCTAGCATCAAGAATCCATTCCTAGGAATATGCTGTGTGTATAATACATCTATATGTTTTTTATCCTGCTCAGGCGCCGTCACCCCACCAGACCCAGCATTCCACTGTAGACATGGGGCAGCTGCAGGAATCCACAGGATACAGTCAGCATGCCATCCAGGTGCAGCATATCCAGGTGACTGAGCCTCCCCCGGGCACCCAGGCCCCCTCTCAGGTGACTTGTCAGTTCTGTTCCTGTAATGTCGCTGTCAGCCTCCCCTGCCTCTCTATCATCACGCAGAATTTCATATTTGATGGCGTTTTCTCTTTGCTAAATCTCTGTTTCTGGTCGTGTATTGTCAGACGCTCAGTCCATCATCACAGGAAGTAGAGCAAGATGTCAGTCCGTCACAAATGCAGACCCCGAACTCCCAAACTCAGACCAACTCCACAGTGCAACACGCCTACCTGCCGAGCGGATGGAACTCTTTCCGTGGTTACCGTAAGTTGTTTGGGCAGGGATGAGGCGGCTCCTGGGTCCTAAAGCAACACACATTACGCTGCATTAGGCCTTTACCTCTCTGAGTATTTGGTTCTGCCTTTCTGATGGTGATTGTTTTTTGGTTTATTTTAATTAGAATAAAGCCCCGTGCCATTAGACGCCATAATTGCTGGTGCAGGAGGGACATTTAAAGGGCTGATCACACCACAACAACTTATCAAATGTCCAACTGACTCTTGAACCGTGGGACCGCCGGCAACCAAACATTTATCACCTATCCTGAGAAGTTGCTGTGGTGGGATGACCCCTCCTAACCTCTCCTTGTAACCAGTGATTGCCACTATGCAGAGAATATGAAACGTGTCAGATAAACCCATGGACCGGATCAGGACCCTTCAATAAGTGGCATATAGTGCTGTGGATACCATCATTCTCACCTGTCCTGTATCTGCCATCAGAAAATGGATTATAGATGGGTCGCTCTATGTGGGAGGGTATCTAACCAGTGGCTCAGTGGTCGGTCCTGGGTTTGAATCCGGCCAAGGTCACCCTCTGCCCCGAGTTTGTATGTTCTTTCAGTGTTTTCTTGGGTTTCCTCCGGGTTCTCCATTTTTTCTAACACGCTCTGAAAACCTACTGATGGGTTAGACGGGATTTTGATTCTGAGCCCAATGGGGACAGGGACCGACATGAGTGATGACGATCTCTATACAGCGCCGCAGAATATGTTGGTATTATATATAAATGTACCGGCACGTTGTGATGTTTTATCTTCTATTTTAGCTTCTGAGATCCAGATGATGACGTTACCTCAGGGTCAGTATGTGATTACGGAGGCGGCTGTGGGTACCCCAGTTACCCCGGTGAACAGTGGCCAAGTTAAGGTAATGTAGATGCTGAATGTGTCCCGGTAATCCCCCTCATAGACCTCATGCCCTTCCTGATAAAGGCTGGGTTCACATACCCTATTAACAGACGTAATTCGGGCGTTTTAACCTCGAGTTATGTCTGAAAATACGGCTCCAAAGCGTCGGCACACATCTGCCCATTCATTTGTTCATTTGAATGGGCTTTACGATGTTCTGTGCCGACGGTCATTTTTTTTTTACGCGCCGCTGTCAAAAGACAGCGAGTAAAAAAGAAGCCCGCGTCAAAGAAGTGCCTGTCACTTCTTGGGACGTAATTGCAGCCGTTTTCCATGGACTCCATAGAAAAACAGCTCCAATTACGTCCGTAATGAACGCAGCGAAAAGCGCCCGCAATTGCCATTACGGCTGAAATGCCGGAGCTGTTTTCTCCTGAAAACAGCTCAGTAATTTCAGCCGTAACGGAGGCTGCCGTGTGAACATTCCCTTACTGATCCTCTGTCTGCCTCTTCTAGACACACTACGTCATTTCTGATGGACAGACCGATCTGGAGATGAAGAAGGCCGCGCTAACAGAGGAGGCGATCACCAACCAAGACCACATGGAGCAAACCTCTGCCAACTCATCTCAAACCACACAATACATAATCACCACCACCACCAACATGAATGGAAGCAGCGAGATGCACATCGGCAAGCCCTGACATTGTCTCCGACGTGATGGCTCAGACCAGACGCTTCATTACAAGATGGCGCTCATGACCTGTGGCGATACATTGTGTTCTCTCTCGCTGCTCGGAAGAAGTCTTAACTGTGACAATTTGCAGCATTGATTGGTTCACTCGGAGCCGTCACTTTGACCCCATCCTGGCATTGGGCATAGGTGAAAGGTCGGGGTTGTCGAGCATTGCCTTTCCTCATTCCATGTACTGAAGCCTCGTATCTGTACATAATAAGGGACTGGATGGGTAACCGCAGTGGCTTCTAATGGAGGCGGCAGAGAGTCCTCCCGGTTCTGTGGACGTTTCATGAACGAAGTGGAAACCGTGGAAATGTTTTTAAAAAAGAGGCTTCAGCCGTTAGTTTCCTGCGCGCGCACGTCGTCCCGAGGCTGTAACTCTGGATATACTGGAATCAAATGTCAATGGTTGAAATTATGATTTTATTTTTTTTCTTCTGCATTTCTCTATTTTTCTTTTAGAAATCTGCAGGATGCGAAGGATTCGGTTTTATCGACTGGCATTAAACGAATTTTCAGACGTATGTGTCTTCATTTACATGAGGTATTTCTGAAGGGCCCCGTTCCCCTCGTGTGCGATGACGCGGCTGGAGTCCCCCCGTCTTCAGGGAGTCGCTGTGCGCAGGTTATTAAGAATACTGGCCGCCTGCAGCGTCTCCTCGGTGGCGTTTTCTTAAAGCCTTTGTGCACTGACGGACTGAACGGGGCGCGGATAAATACTACTCGTGTGATCGAGGCCGTCCAGTCCCGTCTGCGCTTCCTCATCGGCGTGACGCCGGTCCTTCTGTCTCCCTGACCACAATCAAACATGATGTCAATTCTGTAAAAAAAAATAATATTATAGTTCTAAAATGATTGTGATCTCTGTCCCCAAAGTGCAAAATACTGTGAAGAGTCCGGACTGTAGGTCTGTCCACGATCAGGACACGAGGGGGGATGGGCGGAGTCAGAAGATGGTCCCTGTTTGTCGCCGTTCTTTGTTTCTTAGACAGGAATGTATTTTAACAGTTATCACATGACATGTATGAGAACATATTCCACGTGTTCTCAAGTATATTTATACCTATTTATTTTCACCCGGGCCCCGTCCTGCTGCATTAAACAAGTTCTTTTCCATCATGGATGAGTTCACTGAAAGTCATTACATTGTGGTGTCTCTTTTGTTGAGGGTCTTTTATAAATAACGGACACGCCGCTGAGGGCTCATTCAGACCAGCGTATAAATGGTCCATGTGACGGATGTTTTTACGGCCATCACACGGCTGCCTGTGTTTCTATGGGGCTGTTCACACGGCCGTTGTTTTAAAGGACTCTGTGAAGAGCCCGTGAAAAAAATAGGACTGGTCTATTGAGGGATCACGGGGCGCCGCACGGCTGCGAATCGGACATTCGATTTCGCACACGTTCGTTGGACTAAAGCCTTACAGAAAGGGCCATAAACTACAAGTTACTAAACCTCCGGTGGGAAACATTATTGGGGAACTGATGCCCGTATACTGAGGGGGTGAGACCCGCGCCACAGTCACGCTGCATTCAGGAGACCCACTCCTCACGCCAAAGTAAGGACAACGTTTCCTCAGGACTTCCTCTTCTTATTTGCCCTGGTTTTTGTGTGATCGGGCCTGACTTGGTCTACGGGTGGATGGCCAAAGGTTTGAGCACATGTCCTGAAATGCAGCAGAGCTGAGCGCACAGACTGTGCTGCTTCTGCGATTCTCCTGTGCTGGAGATACAGATGACGAGCTGAACCCGCCGCCAGCCAAGCTTCGCCACTGAGTGAGGCGAAATAATCCGCAAATGTAAGGGGCTGTTCACATGTGCGCTGGAGGCTCCGTCACCGATCCAGCAGAGATTATCGGACACTATAGCGCAGCCAGCGAGCTGCACGATTGTTTCCAGTAAAACCTCGGACACCCCATCGGAAACCATTAAATTCAATGGACTCCGTCGGCCGCCTGTGGTATCCGTGGTGCACTGGAACCATCGCTTCCAGTTTTCCGTTCTGCTCCTCTGACAGAGCAGAGCAACGAACACCCGCAACACCGGTGTGAACGGAGCCTAAACGCATCTTCATGGTCTGTGTTGTTGTTTTCCCTTATTTTTACAGTTTGTTTTTACTTGGTGCAGATGTTGCGTTCTGGAGACAGTCAACAAGCAGGCCGGCTGCAGCCAGATCTTTCTTATTCGAGAAATAAAAACAACTATGTGATCTCTGAGGCTGAATTCGCGCGTTGCGTATTACGTGTGGATTTGCAGCGCAGTGTAATACCGTACCAGCAAAGTAAATAAGAGTTCAAGAAATCTCATCTGCACGGTGCGTATTTGTTCTGCATGTAAATTGACCTGCGGTGCACATAAAACCGCAACATAAAACCGCACCTATCTCCGCATCAAAATGTAACAAACGCACCTCAAAAAGGGTTATGGTTTTAGCTGCGGATTTTCCGCATCAAATTACGCAACGTGTGCGTTCAGCCTTACAGTAAGCCAGGGTGCAGTACAAATATTACGGTGCCGCCGGGACAATTGTGGCCACAAAAAGAGACCCTGGTAATTAAAAGTCACTCCACTAATAAAAAAAAGAAAATTTTTATTAATACATAATATTACAAGATACCGCATCATAGGTAATATATATATATAGCAGTACAGACCGCACCGGGCCGGCTCAGAGATACAGGTGACCGATATGACCAGGATTACAGGCGCAGCCAATAATATAAAGCATAGAGCGGTGATGAGTAATTGAAGGACGTGCGAGGATAATAAACTGATGGCGGCGTCCGTGATAAGTGCGACGCTCAGGCGGTGAGCGCAGCCGGACAACGTGTCACTAAGTTGTAGGTAGATGTGACATATAAGAAGGTCACGTGACCCATTAATGACGTGTACAGCAATCCTAGACGCTCCGCAGACGACACAATATGGACAGTCCGTATAATCCAGCACAAATGATTGGCCCGATGGATGATTTACGTTTCCGATGTTTGTGGACTGAAGCCGGATCGAGAAAAGTCCATTCCAATAGCAGAAAGTTCACTGCGGGTTGTAAAGTAGTGAGGCCCACGCAGCTCGCCAATGGTCAGCGTCCTGGGACAAGTCCGGAGATAATGCGTTGTAGCGCGCAGTCTCCGATCTGTGGCAAATAGTGAGCTGATCCGTTGTATCCACGCCAGGGAGGCCGCATATAGGGCAGCAAATGACACCACGCGTCAGAAGCATGTGAAGCGGCGGCGATAGCTGGTAATTGCATCCACGCCAAAGAAGGCAGAATACGGAGCGGCAAATAGGCAGGGAGCGCGTCACGTCAAAGGAGCCGCGTGTCCGGCGGTGGCAGTCAGTAAGGGTATGTTCACACGAGGTCATTACGTCCGTAATTGACGGACGTATTTCGGCCGCAAGTCCCGGACCGAACACAGTGCAGGGAGCCGGGCTCCTAGCATCATACATATGTACGACGCTAGGAGTCCCTGCCTCTCCGTGGAACTGCTGTCCCGTACTGAAAACATGATTACAGTACGGGACAGTTGTCCTGCAGCGAGGCAGGGACTCCTAGCATCGTACATAACTATGATGCTAGGAGCCCGGCTCCCTGCACTGTGTTCGGTCCGGGACTTGCGGCCGAAATACGTCCGTCCATTTACGGACGTAATAACCTCGTGTGAACATACCCTAAGCCATGGCTGTGCACAGAAAGATCCAGGCATGAGATGTCCACAGATAGAACGTACAGGCGACGCGTTTCGTCACCACAGGCCATTGCGTGTTATTAACGGCAGCGCGTTGACCGTTTCTTGGTGGTAATAAGAGCGCAAAGTAAAAAATGAGAGAAAAGGGTAAAGAATATAAATCTGTGGGCACCGGTTTTTGTAGCCTGTGTCCTGTCTGGAGCTGCGGCGTCACTGCTTTATGGTAGGACTCGGGCCTCCTAGTTATGATACTACAACTCTCAGCATTCAAGAGCTGCTCATCATTGTGCAGGTCACAGTCGTGTGTTCATAGAGACAGATAGCACTTAGGGTATGTTCACACGATGAGAGGCAGTTACGTGTGAAAAGACAGACTGTTTACAGCTGCCTCGTTTCACACGTAAATGCTCCTCCTCGCATTTTGCGAGCCGTCTGAGACACTCGTAAATCTTGAGCTGCTCTTCATTGAGTTCAATGAAGAGCAGCTCAAATTACGTGGCAAAGAAGTGCCCTGCATATAATGTATATAAGTGTCCTGCACTTCTTTGCCGAGGCAGTCCATTTACGCGTCGTCGTTTGACAGCTGTCAAACGACGACGCGTAAATAACAGGTCGTCTGCACAGTACGTCGGCAAACCCATTCAAATGAATGGGCAGATGTTTGCCGACGTATTGTAGCCCTATTTTCAGGCGTAAAACGAGGAATAATACGCCTCGTTTACGCCTGAAAATAGGTCGTGTGAACCCGGCCTTAGGGCAGATACACACGAACGTTGCGTTTTTGCGCGCGCAAACAACGCTGCGTTTTGCGCGCGCAAAAACCATTTGACAGCTGCGTGTGTCATCCGTGTCTGATGCGCGGCGGCGTGATTTTTGCGCAGCCGCCATCATAGAGATGAGGCTAGTCGACGGCCGTCACTGTCCAAGGTGCTGAAAGAGCTAACTGATCGGCAGTAACTCTTTCAGCACCCTCGACAGTGAATGCCGAACACAATATCGCAAAACCTGTAGAAAAAAAAGAAAAAGTTCGTACTTACAGAGAACTTCCCGGCCGTTGCCTTGGTGACACGTCCTTGGTGACGCGCCTCTCTTGACATCGGGCCCCACCTCCCTGGATGACGCGCCAGTCCATGTGACCGCTGCAGCTTGTACTTGGCCTGTGATTGGCTGCAGCTTGTACTTGGCCTGTGATTGGCTGGAGCTGTCACTTGGACTGAATTGTCATCCCGGGAGGTCAGACTGGAGGAAGAAGCCGGGAGTTATCGGTAAGTCAGAACTTCGTTTTTTTTTTCTACAGGTTCATGTATATTGGGATCGGTAGTCACTGTCCATGGTGCTGAAACAGTTTAACTCTTTCAGCACCCTGGACAGTGACTATCTCCTGACGTCGCGTACCGATAATTTTTTTGCCGGGTTCGGCCAAAACGAGTTCGGCCGAACCCGGTGAAGTTCGGTTCGCTTGTCCGGCTTCGCTCATCGCAAAGACACTCCGTTTGGATGTTCGGAAACAGAAAAGCAGGTGGTGCTTTTCTGTTTTCATTCATCCTTTTCACTGCTGTTGCGCGAATCACGCTCGTCCCACGGAAGTGCTCCCGTGTGGTGCGCGTGATTTTCACGCACCCATTGACTTCAATGGGTGCGTGATGCGCGAAATACGCAGAGTTATTGAACCTGTCGCGCTTTTTGCGCAGCAGACAAACGCTGCGCAAAAAGCACGGACTGTCTGTACTGCCCCATAGACTTGTATTGGTCCATGCGTGCCGCGTGAAAACCACGCGGCCCGCACGGACCGAATACACGCTCGTGTGAATCCCCCCTTATTATGGGTCACCCGTCTGTAAACAATGCAGCTTGTGGGTGATTTTTGAATAAGACTCTATTCACACTCCTTGTACTGGTTATTAGAGGTTCCATCGTGTGATACTGAGCTGTGTATCTAATCCGATCATGTGTGATACTGTCTGCTGAGCTGTGTATCTAATCCTATCATGTGTGATACTGTCTGCTGAGCCGTGTATCTAATCCTATCATGTGTGATACTGTCTGCTGAGTTGTGTATCTAATCCTATCATGTGTGATACTGTCTGCTGAGCTGGGTATCTAATCCTATATTGTGTGATACTGTCTGCTGAGCTGTGTATCTAATCCTACCATGTGTGATACTGTCTGCTGAGCTGTGTATCTAATCCCGTCATGTGTGATACTGTCTGCTGAGCTGTGTATCTAATCCTACCATGTGTGATACTGTCTGCTGAGCTGCTGTATCTAATCCTATCATGTGTGATACTGTCTGCTGAGCTGTGTATCTAATCCTATCATGTGTGATACTGTCTGCTGAGCTGTGCATCTAATCCTATCTTGTGTGATACTGTCTGCTGAGCTGTGTATCTAATCCTGTCATGTGTGATACTGTCTGCTGAGCTGTGTATCTAATCCTATCATGTGTGATACTGTCTGCTGAGCCGCTGTATCTAATCCTATCATGTGTGATACTGTCTGCTGAGCTGTGTATCTAATCCTGTCATGTGTGATACTGTCTGCTGAGCTGTGTATCTAATCCTATCATGTGTGATACTGTCTGCTGAGCTGTGTATCTAATCCTGTCATGTGTGATACTGTCTGCTGAGCTGTGTATCTAATCCTATCATGTGTGATACTGTCTGCTGAGCTGTGTATCTAATCCTGTCATGTGTGATACTGTCTGCTGAGCTGTGTATCTAATCCTATCATGTGTGATACTGTCTGCTGAGCTGTATATCTAATCCTGTCATGTGAGATACTGACCGCTGAGCCCTGTGTCTAATACGATCATGTGTGATACTGTCTGCTGAGCTGTGTATCTAATCCTATCATGTGTGATACTGTCTGCTGAGCTGTGTATCTAATCCGATCATGTGTGATACTGTCCGCTGAGCTGTGTATCTAATCCGATCATGTGTGATACTGTCTGCTGAGCTGTGTATCTAATCCTATCATGTGTGATTCTGTCTGCTGAGCTGTGTATCTAATCCTATCATGTGTGATACTGTCTGCTGAGCCGTGTATCTAATCCTATCATGTGTGATACTGTCTGCTGAGCCGTGTATCTAATCCTATCATGTGTGATACTGTCTGCTGAGCTGTGTATCTAATCCTGTCATGTGAGATACACCCCTGACTCATACATAGACTCCCGGCCGGGTTATTACTAGATGAGTAGACACAGCGCCGCCTGCAGGGCCTCTATTGGAAGTTGATGGGGCGTCACTTGTTCCCAGCATGCACCGCGCTATGACGTCAATGATAAGCGGAAGACATTCCCTGCACACCGCTACATCTGGGCGGACAGTACTGCAAGATGGACAGCGGAAGTGTTTCCCACGTGTGCATGTTTGCTTCCGCCGGGTCACTTCCGACAAGGAAAGCGGAAGCCGGTACCGGGCAGGATGTTCCGAAAAGTTAGGAGCCGAGGGAGCCGGTGCGGGGGGATCAATGTCACTGAGGAGAGGAGGTGAAGAGACCCCGGGAGGTGAGAGCTCCGGCCGGAACCTGACCAATGCCACACCGGGGGGGCGCCGGAACCTGACCAATGCCACACCGGGGGGGGCCGGAACCTGACCAATGCCACACCGGGGGGGGCCGGAACCTGACCAATGCCACACCGGGGGGGGCCGGAACCTGACCAATGCCACACCGGGGGCAGATAGAGATGGAGGGTCAGGTTATATATTGTGTAGGGGGGGTATCATATCCTGGCGATATAGGGGGGTGTAGTGTATCCTGGAGATATAGGGAGGGTGTAGTGTATCCTGGAGATATAGGGAGGGTGTAGTGTATCCTGGAGATATAGGGAGGGTGTAGTGTATCCTGGAGATATAGGGAGGGTGTAGTGTATCCTGGAGATATAGGGAGGGTGTAGTGTATCCTGGAGATATAGGGAGGGTGTAGTGTATCCTGGAGATATAGGGAGGGTGTAGTGTATCCTGGAGATATAGGGAGGGTGTAGTGTATCCTGGAGATATAGGAGGGTGTAGTGTATCCTGGAGATATAGGGGGGTGTAGTGTATCCTGGCGATATAGGGGGGTGTAGTGTATCCTGGCGATATAGGGGGGTGTAGTGTATCCTGGCGATATAGGGGGGTGTAGTGTATCCTGGAGCTATAGGGAGGGTGTAGTGTATCCTGGAGATATAGGGAGGGTGTAGTGTATCCTGGAGATATAGGGGGGTGTAGTGTATCCTGGAGATATAGGGGGGTGTAGTGTATCCTGGAGATATAGGGAGGGTGTAGTGTATCCTGGAGATATAGGGAGGGTGTAGTGTATCCTGGAGATATAGGGAGGGTGTAGTGTATCCTGGAGATATAGGGAGGGTGTAGTGTATCCTGGAGATATAGGGGGGTGTAGTGTATCCTGGAGATATAGGGGGGTGTAGTGTATCCTGGAGATATAGGGAGGGTGTAGTGTATCCTGGAGATATAGGGAGGGTGTAGTGTATCCTGGAGATATAGGGAGGGTGTAGTGTATCCTGGAGATATAGGGAGGGTGTAGTGTATACTGGCGATATAGGGAGGGTGTAGTGTATCCTGGAGATATAGGGGGGTGTAGTGTATCCTGGAGATATAGGGGGGTGTAGTGTATCCTGGAGATATAGGGAGGGTGTAGTGTATCCTGGAGATATAGGGAGGGTGTAGTGTATCCTGGAGATATAGGGAGGGTGTAGTGTATCCTGGAGATATAGGGAGGGTGTAGTGTATCCTGGAGATATAGGGAGGGTGTAGTGTATCCTGGAGATATAGGGAGGGTGTAGTGTATCCTGGAGATATAGGGAGGGTGTAGTGTATCCTGGAGATATAGGGAGGGTGTAGTGTATCCTGGAGATATAGGAGGGTGTAGTGTATCCTGGAGATATAGGGGGGTGTAGTGTATCCTGGCGATATAGGGGGGTGTAGTGTATCCTGGCGATATAGGGGGGTGTAGTGTATCCTGGCGATATAGGGGGGTGTAGTGTATCCTGGCGATATAGGGGGGTGTAGTGTATCCTGGAGCTATAGGGAGGGTGTAGTGTATCCTGGAGATATAGGGGGGTGTAGTGTATCCTGGAGCTATAGGGAGGGTGTAGTGTATCCTGGAGATATAGGGGGGTGTAGTGTATCCTGGAGATATAGGGAGGGTGTAGTGTATCCTGGAGATATAGGGAGGGTGTAGTGTATCCTGGAGATATAGGGAGGGTGTAGTGTATCCTGGAGATATAGGGAGGGTGTAGTGTATCCTGGAGATATAGGGAGGGTGTAGTGTATCCTGGAGATATAGGGAGGGTGTAGTGTATCCTGGAGATATAGGGAGGGTGTAGTGTATCCTGGAGATATAGGAGGGTGTAGTGTATCCTGGAGATATAGGGAGGGTGTAGTGTATCCTGGAGATATAGGAGGGTGTAGTGTATCCTGGAGATATAGGGAGGGTGTAGTGTATCCTGGAGATATAGGGAGGGTGTAGTGTATCCTGGAGATATAGGGAGGGTGTAGTGTATCCTGGAGATATAGGGAGGGTGTAGTGTATCCTGGAGATATAGGGAGGGTGTAGTGTATCCTGGAGATATAGGGAGGGTGTAGTGTATACTGGAGATATAGGGAGGGTGTAGTGTATACTGGAGATATAGGGAGGGTGTAGTGTATCCTGGAGATATAGGGAGGGTGTAGTGTATCCTGGAGATATAGGGAGGGTGTAGTGTATCCTGGAGATATAGGGAGGGTGTAGTGTATCCTGGAGATATAGGGAGGGTGTAGTGTATCCTGGAGATATAGGGAGGGTGTAGTGTATCCTGGAGATATAGGGAGGGTGTAGTGTATCCTGGAGATATAGGGAGGGTGTAGTGTATCCTGGAGATATAGGGAGGGTGTAGTGTATCCTGGAGATATAGGGAGGGTGTAGTGTATCCTGGAGATATAGGGAGGGTGTAGTGTATCCTGGAGATATAGGGAGGGTGTAGTGTATACTGGAGATATAGGGAGGGTGTAGTGTATACTGGAGATATAGGGAGGGTGTAGTGTATCCTGGAGATATAGGGAGGGTGTAGTGTATCCTGGAGCTATAGGGAGGGTGTAGTGTATCCTGGAGATATAGGGAGGGGTGTAGTGTATCCTGGAGATATAGGGAGGGTGTAGTGTATCCTGGAGATATAGGGAGGGTGTAGTGTATCCTGGAGCTATAGGGAGGGTGTAGTGTATCCTGGAGCTATAGGGAGGGTGTAGTGTATCCTGGCGATATAGGGGGGTGTAGTGTATCCTGGAGCTATAGGGAGGGTGTAGTGTATCCTGGAGATATAGGGAGGGTGTAGTGTATCCTGGAGATATAGGGAGGGTGTAGTGTATCCTGGAGATATAGGGGGGTGTAGTGTATCCTGGAGATATAGGGGGGTGTAGTGTATCCTGGCGATATAGGGGGGTGTAGTGTATCCTGGAGCTATAGGGAGGGTGTAGTGTATCCTGGAGATATAGGGAGGGTGTAGTGTATCCTGGCGATATAGGGGGGTGTAGTGTATCCTGGAGATATAGGGAGGGTGTAGTGTATCCTGGAGCTATAGGGAGGGTGTAGTGTATCCTGGAGCTATAGGGAGGGTGTAGTGTATCCTGGAGCTATAGGGAGGGTGTAGTGTATCCTGGAGATATAGGGAGGGTGTAGTGTATCCTGGAGATATAGGGAGGGTGTAGTGTATCCTGGAGATATAGGGAGGGTGTAGTGTATCCTGGAGATATAGGGAGGGTGTAGTGTATACTGGAGATATAGGGAGGGTGTAGTGTATCCTGGAGATATAGGGAGGGTGTAGTGTATCCTGGAGATATAGGGAGGGGTGTAGTGTATCCTGGAGATATAGGGAGGGTGTAGTGTATCCTGGAGATATAGGGAGGGGTGTAGTGTATCCTGGAGATATAGGGAGGGGTGTAGTGTATCCTGGAGATATAGGGAGGGTGTAGTGTATCCTGGAGATATAGGGGGGTGTAGTGTATCCTGGAGATATAGGGAGGGTGTAGTGTATCCTGGAGATATAGGGGGGGGTGTAGTGTATCCTGGAGCTATAGGGGGGGGGGGTGTAGTGTATCCTGGCGAGATATAGGGGGGGTATCGTATCCTGGAGTTATAGGGGGGTATCGTATCCTGGCGATATATAGGGGGGGTTATCGTATCTTGGCGATATAGGGGGGGTATTCGTATCCTGGCGATATAGGGGGGGGTATTGTATCCTGGTGGGGGGGGGGGGTTATTTTTCCGCTTGCACTTGTCAGGACTGTGATCTACGTCCTGTGTTCCCTCCGGCAGAGGAGACATGGATTCCCTGGACGCTGTGGTGACTGATCGCCTGGACCTGGGGCCGTGTATGGACAATGATGGGACGGGGATCATGGAGCCGTGTTTACTGGGGGGAACGAGAGTCGATCTACCTGAGGATTTGCTGGAGGACGTGAGCACAATATATATATATTCCCCCACTCCACTCCTATTCTGTATAATTCTGTGATTTTCACCCCCCCTTCCAGCAGCTGTGGAACTACAACCCCCAGCATGCTCTGAGAGCTGCAGCCTGGCTTGGTAATGGTTTCATCCTATAATATAGAGCCATTTGTAGTCTGGTGTCCTCTTTGTTGCGCTTCGTACTGTGATCCCCATCCCCTCCCCCATCCACAATGATGGCAGTCGCTGCCCCGTGCGCTGTGAGGTCGGGCTCTATATCTCACGCTGACATCTTTCTAATGATTGAACCTTCCCTGCGAGCAGCAGCGTCACATGAGGGGTCTGAGGACAGGAGGGGTCTCTTGTATGACGTCATAGACCGCTGTGAAGTGACCCGGTGTTATTGCGCCATGTTAATCAGGATCCTCCAGTCGGATGATAGTGCGGGGATGTTACACGCTGAGAATATGGGGGATGAACTCCTCCAAACGTCTGCCCATTGATTTCAATGGGGAAAATGGCGCATAAAAAATGCCCCGTAAAAAGAAGTGCATGTCGCTTCTTGAGCCCTTTTTGGAGCCGTTTTTCATTGGGCCAATAAAAAACCGCTCCAAAAACGGCTGAAAATTAGAGGCTTTCCCTTTAAGAACCGCTCCGTAATTTTCATCCGTTTTTGAGTCGACGTGTGAACACAGCGCAAATGTTAATTACTCTGTAGTAAAAAGGTTCCAACAACTTTCTAATAAAAATTGGGCAGAAATAAAATGCAAAGTATAAGATCTCTGCTTGCTGTCAGTAAGTGGGAGCACTCTCTTAAGTCCAGACACAGGAAACCTGCACAGACCTAACACTTTTTGCAGCTGAGGGTCTGTTACAATTGTATCCAGTATAGACCATCCCCTGTGAGCTGAGCACATCAGTAGCACGCAGGGGGGCTGCAGTACGATTGCATTGTGTTCATGTGTGGAGACTCCTCCTGATGATGGAGTGTGGGGGTTGTGAATGTGCGGAGCGGCTGTCAGGAGGCTGCAGAGCAGGAGCTGATTCCACTACAGAGAATATTTGTGGGGATGACCTTAAGGCCGGGTTCACACGACCATGTTGCGTCCGTAAAGGACGAATCGTATTTCGGCCGCAAGTCCCGGACCGAACTCAGTGCAGGGAGTCGGGCTCCTAGTATCATAGTTATGTACAACGCTAGGAGTCCCTGCCTCTCCGTGGAACTACTGTCCCGGACTGAAAACATGATTACAGTACGGGACAGTTGTCCTGCACCGAGGCAGGGACTCCTAGCATCGTACAGGACTGTGATACTAGGAGCCCGGCTCCCTGCAGTGTGATCGGTCCGGGACTTCCGGCCGAAATACGTTCCGTCCATTACGGACTGAACATGCTGGTGTGAACCCAGCCTTAATCATGGTCTTCCTGGTAAGGATGATGGGAGTGATCGCTGGTTTATCTCTTTCTACTTTGACTTCCGTTTTTCTCCGTTCTCAGCCTGAGCTCTTCTTTGACGTGGTCGGCATGAACACCTGGCAGAACGTCTTATCGGACTCGCAGCGGGAGCACCTGCGCCAATTTCTTCCTTCCTTCCCAGAGCACAACACGGAGCAGCAGGAGCAGGTCGTCCAGTCCCTCTTCAGGGGGGAGAACTTCCGCTTCGGGAATCCCCTGCACGTTGCTCAGAAGCTCTTCCGGGGTGAGTTCATCATCTCACCTGCCAGATAATCATTGATGGTGTAATTGAGGTTTCGGCAATTCCCTAATTTATTTTGTCTTTCCGTTGGCTCGCTTTTCTCAAGGTCTCTGCTTGCTGTGAGTATATTCTTATTTACCTTCCCAGGCTAACAACCCATCCTGACCTTTCACTTCTCACTTCTGAGGGTTTGGTACAATTGTATCCAGTCTAGATAATCCTCGGAGATAAACATCCTGGACTCTAGACCGTCATTTTACCTGCTCAGATACATTGTAGCAGAACAGGAGAGCGGTCAAATGACAGGACAGACTGTCAGCACCAGGATCCAAACATGATTATTTCCATTCAATTACAGCAAGCAGAGATTTTGAAAAAGTTGAGCAATAGAAAAACAGAAAGTTGCTAAAGTTTGACTTATTTAAAGGTGTTGTCCATTCTCTAAAAAAAAATTGATGGCCTATGATCAGGGTAGGCCATCACTATTTGATCGGTTGGGGTCTGACTGGCAGGACCCCCGCCGATCAGCTGTTTTGAATGGCCTGTAGTGCTCGTATGAGAGCCGCTTCCCCTTCATTTCCTTTACTGCTCACGCTGTAAATTGCTGACACGGCAGAAGCAGCGGTTCTCCGTATTACACCCTTCCCCCGTTCACCTCCATGTAATACTGTGAACAACCACTTCAAGTGTCGGTGATTTGGTGTGAGCAAGTGACAGGAACACGAGTACTGCGGCCCCTTCTAAACCGCTGATTGGCGGGGGTCCCGGCAGTCGGAAACCGATTGATCACATATTGATGGCCTGTACTGAGGATAGGCCGTCAATTTTTAGGGACTGGACAACCCCTTTAACGAAAAAGCTTTACTCTATATGATATGGGATTGTGTGGCCCAATTGCCAAAATTAACTACCAGTTGATAAAGGGGGCGTCGGGATTACTGTAAACCTGTTACCTACATTTTCTTCCCCTCCCTTATTTCTATGTCAGACGGTCACTTGAACCCGGAGGTGGTGAAGTATCGGCAGCTGTGTCTCAAGTCCCAGTACAAGAGGTACCTGACGTCCCAGCAGACGTATTTTCACAACCTACTGAAACAAATCCTGGCGTCCAGGAAGGTAACGACCCGTCTCCCCGTCTGTCGTGGTTGGTGCCGCCTCTCTGGATGGGTCACCCCTGTAAGAGGGAAGTCTTTTTGTTTTGTGGGGTTTATAGGAACTTCTAGATGTTGCGAGGACGAAGGGTCTGGACCCGGTGATGAAAAGAAAACCGTCCTCCCTGCGAAACTCTCCGGAGGAACGAGAGAGGCGGGCGCAGCGACGGTACCTGAAGATCCTGCGGGAAGTGAAGGAGGAGTGCGGAGATGCCACGCTCTCCTCTGAGGAGGAAGGTGAGGGTCTGCAGCCCTGGACATTAGTGGGTGGTCTGTGCCCAAAGATGTGGATGTAATAAAGTCTCTCCCTTTATATTTAGACTTGAGCTCCTGGTTACCGGGGTCACCCACCCAGTCCCCCGGAGCTGCTGTTCCTCTGCGCTCGGTCTCCACACTTTCCACGCAGGACATGAAGACTGCAGGTGAGCCGGGCTTGTCCTCCATCGATGATGGACTGATGTGTCTTCAGCAGAACTTCGTTGTCATCCATGGCCAAGACTCTCCGGGGGGGGGGCTGTGTTTTAATCAAAATTTCTTAAAGAAGATCCAGTGGGAACAACTTTCCATGTCCGCGTTCCCGACCTATGCAATATATGAAAAACCAAGAATTGGCAGGCGCCGCCTATCGATGGAGTGCAAAGTCTGTGCCCAAGAACAAACCACCAGGGCAACGTTTATTTACATGACCCTCAAATTGTATCAAATCCGTAACAACGTTTTTTTTATTGACACCAAAAAGACAAACTAGATAAAAACGTGGTATACAGAAATTTACACCGTGATCCGTAATTATATCCACTGTAAAGTGCGCACTCCCCCCCCCCCAGCTAGATCCGACCTGCATCTTTGCATTGTATGTCACATTTATTCTTGTCTTATTTTAGGAATTACCAAATGTATTGAAGCGGGATTCTTATCCGGGCCGTTTGTATCCGGCGGGTCTGATGTAGTTTGGGGGGGGGGGGGTGCGCACTTTACGGTATCTTATTATGGGTCACTGCCTGAGTTTTTGTATGCAACATTTTTAGCTTGTTTGTCTTTTTGGTGTCAATAAAAAGTTGTGTTACTGTTTTGGTTAAATTTTTGAGGATTATGACACGTCTTTTTTTGCCCTGCTTTCTTTCTCTGGTAGTTTTTGCATTGCCCACCTGACTGTATACCACACTCTACACATCTCTTATATATACTGGACTTACTTTTTGAACTGCTGCCTTGTCTGTGCTTTAATAAAGCCCCCATCTTGTGTTTTTTTTTAGATTTCCCCAGCTTTCTCTTCCTCTCTGCTTTGCTATCAATCTCTTGATGCTTCAGCACAGCATCACATTGCCTGCTAAAGACCATACCATTTCTTCATGCTGGGGGACGCTGTGATTATCATTCTCTCTATATTCTCCTAAATAAGCTGAGACTCCATAAGTATACAGACAGGGAGGCCGCACTATATTCTTCTACACCTGTGTGACTAAGTATCCGTGGTAGCTGATGATAGAAGTTTCTGTCCTCCCCTGTGATAAAACTGGTGTGGTCCAGGAACGGCTGAAGCCTGTAATGGGTGACGCACAGATCTCCATAGACTCCAGTAGAGAAAGTAGTCACCGAGTCACACCGCTGCTAAGCAACCGTCCCAGTCTGATATATAGATATAAATAACAGGCGAGAGACGGTCACATGGAGCACATGGGAAAGTTTAGTTTTGGCCAGAGTTTCCCTTAAATATCCCAACAATTGTAAATGTTCTTGGATCTGGACTTTAACCCGCTGTTTTTTTGTTTTATTTTTTATCGAACAAAGACAAAGTTGAACTGACGGAGCGCGACTTGAAGCTGTTGCTGCGAAAACATCGTGAGAAGAGGAAACACCAGCCGGTGAGTGTCGTCTCCAATCTGCAGCGCGAGAGAAGATTCTTGACTAACGGGATTTTATCGCGTTTTGCAGCAGAAAGGGGCGTGGCTTAAAATGCTAATGAAAAATACTGGTGTAAACTGAGCCAACCAGGCGGGGGTATGATGAAAAGCGTATAACGTGCCGCTAGATGCGCCAAATTTATCATACAACATACGCCACTTTACACTGTATAAAATGTGCGCAGCATTAGTAAATGCCCCATTGCGTGAGGTTAACACTCCCAACCTCATCCTGCCTGTCCCTGGACTCCACTACAGCCTCATCCACACCTGCGTTAGATCCGTTAGGGGCCCCTGTCGCAGATCAAGCCGAAAATACCTGAAACCACGGACACCCCCGACGGAAACTTGACAGAACCCATTAAAGTCAATGGGTTCCGTCAGCCGCCAGTGGTGTCCATCGTGTAACGGTATCGGCGCTTTTGGCCTTTCCAATATTTTGGTCGTCTGATCGAGCAGAGCAATGAAAAGCCGACTGCTGGTGTGAACCGAGCGGCTTCTTCTCGTAAGGCCAGGATCACACACGCAGTTTTTGTCACAGGTTTTTTTTTGTTTTTTTTTTGCCACCGCAGAAGTGGGACAAAAAGAATGTAGATGCCTTCGTCTTATTTTTTTTGGGGGTTCACTTCTGACTTTTGCTAAAAAAAAAAACTGAGCCGACAACTGCCTCAAAACGGTGTGTGTGAACCTGGCCTAATAGGAGCTGTAAAGTGAGGATGTTCCCTGTACCGCAAAGAAATCAAAGGCGTTTACTGTCCGGTTTACACCACAAGGTTGTTTTTTTTCAGTTTTTCGCTTTTCCACTGCACCCAGCACTTTTTAATAGAGGGGGTGTGGCTTTATGAAAGGGGCGTGGCTTACTCTGCCGATCAATTTACCATAATTTAAATCAGAAATTGGCCTAAATGATCCAAATCTCTGAATTTACTTTCTGGCACAGGAATGGCCAGCGGTGCCTATAATTTAATAAATCAGGCGCGTTGTACTGGGATGTTTTTGATTTTAAGATTGGCGGAAAAAACGTCAATCCATTAAAAATAAATCCCCCAAAGTCTCGTAGAAACAGGACTGGGACACGATGTACTGATGGATGGGCGACGCCGTGTACTGATGGATGTGCGACTCCGTGTACTGATGGATGGGCGACGCTATGTACTGATGGATGGGTGACGCTGTGTACTGATGGATGGGTGACGCTGTGTACTGATGGATGGGTGACACTGTGTACTGATGGATGGGTGACGCTGTGTACTGATGGATGGGTGACGCTGTGTACTGATGGATGGGCGACGCCGTGTACTGATGGATGGGCGACGCTGTGTACTGATGGATGGGCGACGCTATGTACTGATGGATGGGTGACGCTGTGTACTGATGGATGGGTGACGCTGTGTACTGATGGATGGGTGACACTGTGTACTGATGGATGGGCGACGCTGTGTACTGATGGATGGGCGACGCTGTGTACTGATGGATGGGCGACGCTGTGTACTGATGGATGGGTGATGCTGTGTACTGATGGATGGGTGACGCTGTGTACTGATGGGTGACACTGTGTACTGATGGATGGGCGACACTATGTACTGATGGATGGGCGACACTGTGTACTGATGGATGGGTGACACTATGTACTGATGGATGGGTGACACTATGTACTGATGGATGGGTGACGCTATGTACTGATGGATGGGTGACGCTGTGTACTGATGGATGGGTGACGCTGTGTACTGATGGGTGACGCTGTGTACTGATGGATGGGCGACACTGTGTACTGATGGATGGGCGACACTGTGTACTGATGGATGGGTGACACTGTGTACTGATGGATGGGTGACACTGTGTACTGATGCATGGGTGACACTGTGTACTGATGGATGGGCGACACTGTACTGATGGATGGGGGACGCTGTGTACTGATGGATGGGCGACGCTGTGTACTGATGGGTGACGCTGTGTACTGATGGATGGGTGACGCTGTGTACTGATGGATGGGCGACGCTGTGTACTGATGGATGGGCGACGCTGTGTACTGATGGATGGGCGACGCTGTGTACTGATGGATGGGCGACGCTGTGTACTGATGGATGGGCGACGCTGTGTACTGATGGATGGGCGACGCTGTGTACTGATGGATGGGCGACGCTGTGTACTGATGGATGGGCGACGCTGTGTACTGATGGATGGGCGACGCTGTGTACTGATGGATGGGCGACGCTGTGTACTGATGGATGGGCGACGCTGTGTACTGATGGATGGGTGACGCTGTACTGATGGATGGGTGACGCTGTACTGATGGATGGGCGACGCTGTGTACTGATGGATGGGCGACGCTGTGTACTGATGGATGGGCGACGCTGTGTACTGATTGATGGATGGGCGACGCTGTGTACTGATGGATGGGCGACGCTGTGTACTGATTGATGGATGGGCGACACTGTACTGATTGATGGATGGGCGACGCTGTGTACTGATTGATGGATGGGCGACGCGGTGTACTGATGGATGGGTGACACTGTACTGATGGATGGATGGGTGAGTTCTGAGGGGTTCCCATCGCTGTCTGCACCAGTGGCCACGAGGATTGATTCCCCCAATAATGTGCAGGGAGATCCGTGTAGATTACGTGACGTCTCGTCTCTCTGCTGCAGGATCATCCGGATCTCGTGACGGAAGACGTGACCGTGAATGACATCATGACTCGGGTTAATGCCGGCAGGAAGAATTCTCTGGCAGGTAACAGGCGACTGCAGGAATAACCGTATATCCGGAATAAGCTGGATGAGGATAAAGGGGGTAACGACCCGGGGCCGCCGCACTACATAAAAAAACTGCTCTTCTTCTTCTTCTTCTTCTTTTTTTTTTTTTTTTTTGTTCGTTTTCTTGAGGTTGCACTTTTGAAGTGTTTATTTATTTTTTTAAACCTGCAAATTAATTGCTCCCAAAACTGTCTCTACGCAAAACGCCATCACTGCGCCACATGTATTTACCGGTATTTTATGCGAGTGCGGTATTTATAAGTGTCTTTGACTGCACCTCTTTGATCATGTGATTACTTGCTTTAAGCTTCGGAGCTTCCCCTGCTCTTTCAGTGGCTTTCTGGCCGGTGTTGTCATAAAGGCCACGTAAATCTCTGCAGGGCGTTACTTTTTTCTCTTTTAATAAACGGCTCCGTGTGATTGGTGTAACTTCATAAATAGTTTTTATAAAAAATTTGTTTTTTTGTTTTTTTTTATTCTTTATACAGAGCAGCTGTATCGTTCGCTTTAACCTGAATCAGTCAGTTCTGCGGACCTGACAGGAGCAGAATTTAGTGCTAGATACAGCTGTAAGGCATAGAGAATACAGAGCAGCTGTATCTCAAAGTAAAGCACATTTTTTATAAACTCTTTATAAAGTTACACCAATCACACTGACCTGTTCATTTAAAAAAAAAAACCCCCATCAAAGGTTTACATTGCCTTTAACACTGGGTTTGTACAGTCATCTGATGTAGGAAAAACGAACTAAAAATTCATAAGCTTGCTGACTGTTTCCAATATCCACCAGCAGAATAGTGAGTGCAGCTCTGGAGTATAATACTGGATGTAACTCCGGATCAGTACAGGATAAGTAATGTATGTATGTACACAGTGACTCCACCAGCAGAATAGTGAGTGCAGCTCTGGAGTATAATACAGGATATAACTCAGGATCAGTACAGGATAAGTAATGTAATGTATGTACACAGTGACTCCACCAGCAGAATAGTGAGTGCAGCTCTGGAGTATAATACAGGATATAACTCAGGATCAGTACAGGATAAGTAATGTAATGTATGTACACAGTGACTCCACCAGCAGAATAGTGAGTGCAGCTCTTGGGTATAATACAGGATATATCTCAGGATCAGTACAGGATAAGTAATGTAATGTATGTACACTGACTCCACCAGCAGAATAGTGAGTGCAGCTCTGGAGTATAATACAGGATATATCTCAGGATCAGTACAGGATAAGTAATGTAATGTATGTACACAGTGACTCCACCAGCAGAATAGTGAGTGCAGCTCTGGAGTATAATACAGGATGTAACTCAGGATCAGTACAGGATAAGTAATGTAATGTATGTACACAGTGACTCCACCAGCAGAATAGTGAGTGCAGCTCTGGAGTATAATACAGGATGTAACTCAGGATCAGTACAGGATAAGTAATGTAATGTATGTACACAGTGACTCCACCAGCAGAATAGTGAGTGCAGCTCTGGAGTATAATACAGGATGTAACTCAGGATCAGTACAGGATAAGTAATGTAATGTATGTACACAGTGACTCCACCAGCAGAATAGTGAGTGCAGCTCTGGAGTATAATACAGGATGTAACTCAGGATAAGTAATGTAATGTATGTACACAGTGACTCCACCAGCAGAATAGTGAGTGCAGCTCTGGAGTATAATACAGGATGTAACTCGGGATCAGTACAGGATCAGTAATGTAATGTATGTACACAGTGACTCCAGCAGCAGAATAGTGAGTACAGCTCTGGAGTATAATACAGGATGTAACTCGGGATCAGTACAGGATAAGTAATGTATGTACACAGTGACTCCACCAGCAGAATAGTGAGTGCAGCTCTGGAGTATAATACAGGATGTAACTCAGGATCAGTACAGGATAAGTAATGTAATGTATGTACACAGTGACTCCACCAGCAGAATAGTGAGTGCAGCTCTGCAGTATAATACAGGATGTAACTCCGAATCAGTACAGAATGTTAAAAGGTGAATATACTTTGAATGGTGTTTTTTGATCAGCGGCCGCCTTGTTTTCAGCACTTTTTGACCTGGCTACTATGAAGAGAAGAGTGAAAGAACGGGATGAAAGGAAGAAAAAGAAAATGAAACCTATTAAGACAGAGCCAGATGATTTCCCAGAAGTCACTGAAGAAGCAGACATGATGCCAGCGCTGCTGCCCAGTGATCCGCCTGTACCCGTCACCCTGACTGCAGTGAAGGAAGAGTGAGTTTCCTTGGCACGCTCAGATAGCTTCTTCTGTGGATCTCCCAACCCAAACAGTAGATAAGAGCCCCCTCCCCCGACTCTGCTGCCTCGTAATTATTGATCTTTCCTGACCATCTTCCCCTTGTCTTATTTTGTAGACCCATAGAAGACGTGAAGCCGCCATTAATGATCAGTGAGAATTCTGCTAGCTTCTTTACTCTGTTACTGGACATTCTGGTGGTGGAAGGCCCCTCCAGTCTCATGCTGGTAAGAACCATGAAACAAGTGAGAGGTTTATTTACATTGTATTACATACAGATATATACAGCTCCCATAGAGTTACATGATAACATTCTGCTGCCTGTAGTCCCCACTAGAGGGAGCTCCCTACATACAGATATATACAGCACGCATAGAGTTACATGATAACATTCTACTGCCTGCAGTCACCACTAGGGGGAGCTCCCTACATACAGATATATACAGCTCCCATAGAGTTACATGATAACATTCTGCAGTTACCACTAGGGGGAGCTCACTGCATACAGATATATAAAGCTCCCATAGAGTTACATGATAACATTCTGCAGTTACCACTAGGGGGAGCTAACTACATACAGATATATACAGCTCCCATAGAGTTACATGATAACATTCTGCAGTTACCACTAGGGGGAGCTCACTACATATAGATATATACAGCTCCCAAAGAGTTACATGATAGCATTCTTCTGCCTGCAGCCACCACTAGGGGGAGCTCACTACATACAGATATATACAGCTCCCATAGAGTTACATGATAACATTCTGCAGTTACCACTAGGGGGAGCTCACTACATATAGATATATACAGCTCCCAAAGAGTTACATGATAGCATTCTGCTGCCTGCAGCCACCACTAGGGGGAGCTCACTACATACAGATATATACAGCTCCCACAGAGTTACATGATAACATTCTGCAGTCACCACTAGGGGGAGCTCACTGCATACAGATATATAGAGCTCCCATAGAGTTACATGATAACATTCTGCAGTCACCACTAGGGGGAGCTCACTACATACAGATATATACAGCTCCCAAAGAGTTACATGATAACATTCTGCAGTCACCACTAGGGGGCGCTCACTACATACAGATATATATACAGCTTTCATAGAGTTACATGATAACATTCTGCTGCCTGCAGTCACCACTAGAGGGAGCTCACTACATACAGATATATACAGCTCCCATAGAGGTACATGATAACATTCTGCAGTCACCAGTAGGGGGAGCTCACTACATACAGATATATACAGCTCCCACAGAGTTACATGATAACATTCTGCAGTCACCACTAGGGGGAGCTCACTGCATACAGATATATAGAGCTCCCATAGAGTTACATGATAACATTCTGCAGTCACCAGTAGGGGGAGCTCACTACATACAGATATATACAGCTCCCATAGAGTTACATGATAACATTCTGCAGTCACCAGTAGGGGGAGCTCACTACATATAGATATATACAGCTCCCACAGAGTTACATGATAACATTCTGCTGCCTGCAGCCACCACTAGGGGGAGCTCACTACATACAGATATATACATCTCCCATAGAGGTACATGATAACATTCTGCTGCCTGCAGCCACCACTAGGGGGAGCTCACTACATACAGATATATACAGCTCCCACTGACCTCTGTACTGTCGGGTAGGAACACTAGGCGTAAACACTGGATTTTCGGGTAGTCGTGTGAGTGCGATTTTAACAAATCTCATCAACACATAGCCGACAAAAGCGTACATAAATTGACCTGCGGAATTGCGGTTCTTCTGTTGCAGGTTTTTCCCACTGAATTCAATGGGACGGTAAAAACGACACGGAAAAGTGTTGTGTGTTCTATCTTTGGTGGCAAAAATCACAAACTTAAAAAAAAAAAAAAAAAAAATTATTCATTTCAAATTTTATTTTAAATTTGATCTTCCCCTGACTTTAGTCCTAGTGACACGATCCTCTATTCTGAGCGCAGTCCGGCCTCCTGGACTGACATTTCATCACATGTGACTGATGCAGCCAATCAAAGGCTACGACGTCATCTCAGGAGGCCGCACTGCGCTCAGAACAGAGGGACGCGTCGCCAGGACTATGGCTGGGGGTAAGTAAAAATAATTTTATTTTTTTATTGCTGCGGGATTTCCGCCATGCCGCCCGCCCCTTAGTCCACCTCAATTTGGTGAGTTTTTTTCGGACAGAATTGCGTGCTGGATCGAGGGCAGATGCGCTGTGTAGTTTTACGCGTCATCCCCACCCAGTGTGTTTGTATCTATAAGCTTTTCTTCCTCGTTGATCGGTGGTCGCTGGCAGAAATAATTTTCTCATTTTACTCTGTGTGGAGGAGAGTCGTGGATTTCGGGGTCTGTATGAGAGATCTGGTGCTCCGGCCCCTGTAATGGTGGGTTTCCTCCTACACTTCATAAACATAGATTGACTGCCTATAAATTTGGCTTTCTTTCCTACACTGACACAGTGTAACAGACCAGGAGTCCTGGACAGGCGGGAGGTTTGTGCAGTGGTTTCCCTTCACTGATCTCAAGCTCCTCAGCCATGAGAACTGTTCGGCTGGGACTGGTTTTAGTCTCTCCATGTACACAAGAATTTTACCACTCGCTGACAGCAAGCAAAGATCTTTGTAGTCTTCCGTGCAGCGGGCCCCATGGGCTGACAGGTCAGGTGTGTCATAATGTGCGATGTTGATGATTTGTGTTGCAGTTGGAGGATAAGGTGTCGCACTGGCAGTCCTCGCCCGCCAGCACCCTGAACAGCTGGTTCTCGGCAGTCCCAAACTGGTGCGACGTCGTCCATTCTGCCCTCCTGTATCTGGGGGGGGACAGTAAAGGTGAGAGACGCAGAATCTGAGGTCCAATCATCTGAGACTGCAGGAAACTGACGCGAAGCGACCGGATGTATGTGAAACGCGTCACTAGTTGTATATTCTCTTCTCAGGGGCTTCGTCCGGCTTCACTTCTTATGTGGAATTCAAGGAGAAAACCCAGCAGTGGCGATGCCTCGGTGAGTCCCTGACGCCTCGCGCCTCCCCTCCCCCACCGCTCGTTGCAGTGAATGGGGCCCTGATTTTCCCTGTGTTGTTCAGGTCCCCCCAGTGATTTGGAGAAGGAGCTCGTGGCTCTGTTTCACCTCTGGTTGGAGACGAAGGATCACGTATTCCCCAAGGTGAGAGCGTCGGTAACGATGGGGTTATTATATTATAATTCTGGCAGTCGCCCCGCTGAGGGTGACGGCGTCGCTGCGGTTTTCTTCCTTTTATGTGACTTGTAATGATTTTCGCGGTATCTGTTCCCTTCTCCAGGAGAATGAAGAAAACGCTGACATGGGAATGCCGGTCCCCAGGGTGTAAGTAACGCGGTCGCCGCTTATCTCGTGTTAGTTGGGGGGGGTTGTTCTGTATTTATACTCGGATCTTGTCGTGTTTTAGGAGGACGGACTACATCGTGCGGCCCAGTTCTGGGGATGAGAAGCGTGTCTTCCAGGAGCAGGTGAGACTCTGGGGTGCTAGTGACGCCCCCTCCAGGTGTGACGCTGATCGTGTGAAGGGGTCTCTGCTTCCTCCGTAGCTTTCTGGGGGATGTTTCCTCGTGTTCTTCTTTGAATCTTTTATTTGAGTTGTGGGTCTCCGGTTTCCCTGCCGTCTCTTCACTGGTTTATTTTCCCGCCCGCAGGAGCGCCACCGCTATCTCCAGCCTCACAAAGCCTTCACGTTCCGCATGCACGGCTTTGAGTCGGTCGTAGGTCCCGTGAAGGGCGTGTTTGACAAAGAAACGTCGCTGAACAAAGCTCGAGAGCACTCCCTGCTGCGCTCCGACCGCCCGGCTTATGTCACCATCCTGTCTCTGGGTAAGCGGCGAGATGAGGATTGGGGGGTCATTAGAGTAGATATTATTAGTAATGACCCTGTAACGGCTCCTTTATCCATTAGTGCGAGATGCAGCCGCCCGGCTTCCTAATGGAGAAGGGACACGTGCGGAGATCTGTGAGCTGCTGAAAGACTCCCAGTTCCTCGCGCCGGACGTCACTAGCGCTCAGGTGAGTTGCGCTGCGGCCGGCCAGGACTAGAACCGGCACGCTGTGATCACGGGCATGAACGTCAGATTTGCTTCACCCGCAGTCCAGTCCTCAGGGTCACAGTCTGCAGACTTCATGGTCGCGCTGTCTGCCGGTGTCTGTGCGTCCACTTATTGTACGATGTCACGTGGCCACCGGTTTCCATATTGTTTACATACAGCTGCGAGGGAAGCACTTAAAGGGCCAATCCAACATGAAGGGGTTATCCGGGACTTCTAAAATTCTACAGCAGCGCAAGGGATGGTGTAAAGTAATAAACTAGCGGATACCCCCTGAAGTGCCTCTGCCCCTCCACAAAAGTCTGGCGCTGAGGCTCCCGGAAGCTCTGCAGCGATCCCATTCCGTTAATCGTTCACGTGCCGATGCCGCCATGAATGGCCGCTGACCGCTTCAGGATCTTCTGGGACCAGAGCGTCTTAGCATGGGGCCTCTGCAATGGAGCGCGCGGGGGGGGGGGCACTTCAGGGGGTCTCTATCTGCTGGGTTATTTCTTTATACCACCCCCTGCCCTGCTGCAGATTTTTAAAGTCCTGGATCTCCCCTTTAATCACTATATAATGAGCTTCTGCAACTGTCTGCTAAGCTTTGTTTCAATTTTTCACCATTTTCAAGATCTCTGTTTGCTGAATAAATACATTGATCTAAGCAGCCTGGACTTCAGACCTGATGCATTTTACCTGCACTGACACATTGGCACAGGGCAGGAGATTGATTTGTACTGCTAATGTGTTTTAACTCATAGAAGACTGACTTGAGTGGAGATATTGTACCAAACCTTCAGCTGTGAGCTATTAGATCAGGAGTTGAGTTTTTCAGCCCCTAGATTTAAACAGTGAATGTTAGCATTCACTGACAACAAGCGGAGATCTTGAAAATGGTGAGGAATTGAAAGACCGTCTCGTGTGATGAATTCTGGTGTTATGTAGAAATCTACAGGAAAAGCCTAATTTGCAGAATAAATGTGATCCCCGGGGGCGCAGCGCTGGTTCTGGCTCAGGGACCGGACTACTTGTTACCAGCTGAGATGCTCTGCGGTGACCCCTGGGCGTTGTTCTCGTGCGGTTTTCTTGCACCGTCTCATGTGGTTGCTTTGTGGTCATCAGGTTAACACGGTGGTGAGCGGAGCTCTGGACCGGCTGCACTATGAGAAGGATCCGTGTGTAAAATACGACATCGGCCGCAAGCTGTGGATCTACCTCCACCGAGACCGCAGCGAGGAAGAGTTTGGTAAGAACTTTACTCCGAGCGTCCTAGACCTCACCCGCTGCAGTCCCAGCCTACATTGTCACTTCTGGTTTATTTTGCAGAGCGGATCCACCAGGCTCAGGCGGCAGCGGCCAAAGCTAAGAAAGCGCTGCAGCAGAAGCCGAAGACTCCGTCAAAGATCGTACGTTTCACGACCTCTCCTTTATATCTGTAACCCCCGACATTTCACAAAGTCTCCATGTACATAAAGCTTAATCCTCCTATAATGAAAAGTTCTGAAACTTTTTAATAGACTTTCTGGTTAAATTCCTCTATTTTTAAGATCTCTGCTTGCAGTCAGTGAATATGAATTTTTTTGTTTACCTAGGAGCTGAAAATCGGTCCTTACCTAAAATGACTCATCTGAGGGTTTGCTACAGTTGTGTCCAGTGTAAACGATCCTCTGTGAGCCAAACAACCTGGACTACAGACTGGTACATTTTACCTGCACTGATACATTGTAACAAACTATCAGAACAGAGAGATCTGTGTTTAGCTCACCAGGATTGTTTACACTGATACATGATATTGTGACGATGGATCCGTTTTCTAGGTGAATAAATTTATCGCTGGGTTTCCAGATTCCATGTGACAGTATTTCCATTATTTTCTCAGAAGACCAGCAGCAAGGAGTTCTCAGTGAAGAGCGCTGGTACCCCAGAACCATGTCCCCTGACCCTGAGTGAGTGCAGCATGCCTCCGACCCCCGGAACACCAAGTACCCCAGCTCTTCCAGCAACACCATTGTCTCCTTCCACATCTTCTGCCATCAGCAAAATTGTTACCAGCAGCATGACAGAGCCCCAAAAATCCAGTCAAAGGTAAGACCACCCCCCACAGGCGCCAGGTGACTGGTACCTCTCACTGTGTTTCATTAAAAGGGTCTTTGTCTCCTTAGCGTTCTCCTGGTGTCTTCTCCGACCATACCTCACCTGAGCACATTGCTGACGACTCCTGTGACCAGCCAGGTGACCACCGTGACCCCCGTACCTGTAAGAACCGCCGCTCCAGCAATCCCGCAAGTGCGAATAGTGACTGCTCCTGCAACGGTTACTCCCACTCCTAAAGCCGCCATTGTGTCTCAGCCGCTCTCCCCAGCCATGTCCCACGTCAGATTGCCGGTCACTTCCTCTGCCAGCAAGGGGTTAACGCAGGTCAGGAGGAGTCTTGTCTTGGACATCGTTTTTCACCAGAGGGTTATGGGTGAATATTCTCATTACTGTCTCTTTAAATCTAGATTGTGACCATGCCGGTGAAGTCTACGCCGGCTGCTCGTTCTGGCATCTCGGTGACCACTCATGCCGGTATTACTGTCACCACTTTGGCTTCGTCTACGGTTGTCGCTTCCAAGCCGGTGGCCAGTTCTCCCGCAGGTTCTGCTCCAACTATCCTGCAAAGCATCACTGGCCAAAGCATCCTCAAACAGGTAATGCAGGGGGCGCTCCGATCTACAGGTCTGACCTGACGGCCGAGATCTCTCGCCTGCGTTCACTTCCTACCAGGGCATTCTCTTCCCTGTGGGGGTCTCATGTCCTCGAGTGGGGACGGGATGTAGCGAGAAATGTGCAAACGTCCAAAGTTATTGCCATAAACGGTTGTAAAGCTCAGGTGCAGCTTTTCAAATTTTGGCTTTTTTTGCACTCCAAATAGTCTTGATTTAAAAATCTTCATTCTCCCATTCCACCTCTCTAGTTCTGTATCCCCCCCCCCCCTTTCTATTGAATCTTTGGAAAAAGTTTAAATAAAGAATTCACCAGAAATCTATATCTGTAGTGTCTGCAGTCCGGTCCCCGTGGCTCGTTGATCTTGTGTCCTGACATTACATAGAATCTTTCTCTTCACCACCAGGTGGCGCTGTCTGGACAGCTCGGCATGAAGTCCCCGTCCTCCAGTCTTCCTCTGTCCACCACCAATCTCCGGATACAGGGCAAGGATGTGCTGCGTCTTCCTCCCTCTTCCATCACCACTGATGCCAAGGGTCAGACTATTTTACGAATCACACCTGACATGATGGCCACGTTGGCCAAGTCCCAGGTTACAGCCATGAAGTTATCGCAAGAACTTTTTTCTGCCACCCCAGCAACTAGTTCCAGTAAAGGACTCCTACAGATGACCCCGAACCCTTCCTCCCCCTCCCCCCCGGCTCCTGCTACAATCAAAATGACCCCAGAAGTTAAACCATCTGATGCGGGCAGCTCTGGGTTCAGACTGATGCCGGCTCTGGGGATGTCTCTAGCCGATCAGAAAAGCAAAGTCACAACCGGCACTGAGACCAAATCTGCCACCACCATCCGGATCGTGCAAGGACTCGGCGTTGTCCCCCAAAAGGCTGCAGCCACTCAGAGTATTACTGTGACCGCCAAACCAGTCCCTGTGGCATCCTCCACTCTGGTCAGTCCTGTTCACACCACTACAACTGTAAGCCTGACGCCTGTGACCAGCATTGGGACTAAAACTCCACAGACCGGAGTCACTATGGGGGGAGCAGCAGCCGCCGTACGGCAGATTCCGGTCACCGCTCAGCAGGTGAGATCACCGAGGCCTCCGCAGGTGTGAAGTGGGACTCGGGTGAGCAGGTCGGCACATTCACAACAGCGGAGGCCGGGCACATTCACAACAGCGGAGGCCGGGCACATTCACAACAGCGGAGGCCGGGCACATTCACAACAGCGGAGGCCGGGCACATTCACAACAGCGGAGGCCGGGCACATTCACAACAGCGGAGGCCGGGCACATTCACAACAGCGGAGGCCGGGCACATTCACGAAACTCAAGGGAGTCTTCACATCCGCTCCCACAGAGTGTGTGTGTGTGTGTGTGTGTGTGTGTGTGTGTGTGTGTGTATATATATATAGTGTATATGTATTTTGTACCGCACCGTTCATTGAATACATGTAGAAGTGGGGGAGGGGATCCGCTCGCTTGTGTTTATTTACAGGCTTGTTACGCCAGCGTCCGTAATGAGTCCTTGAATTTCCGCGTGATTTATGGCGACACTTTATAAGGCTCTGTTCACACGCTAAACTAAAAACGTCTGTAAAATACGGAGCTTCAAGGGAAAACCGCTCCTGATTTTCAGAAGTTTTTTACGGCCGTTCTTGGAGCGGTTTTCTATAGTGACCTGCACTTCTTTTTCGCAGGCGTCTTTTTTTCGTGCTGTTTTTCGAAAATGAGGCATAAAAAAAACACCCCGTCTACCAAATCACCTGAGCGGCAGCATTTGACATTCAGCAGTTTGGGAAAGCTGGGTGACCACTGGGGGAGCGATGAAGGCCGAGATGTGGCCAATAAACGGCTGGATTAGATATTTTCCCGTTTTTTATTTAAATTTTTTTCTTCTTTTAGGGAAAACTTCCAGCGAGGATCACCGTGCCGCTCTCCGTGCTCAGTCAGCCCATGAAGGGGAAGAGCGTTGTGGCTGCGCCAATTATCAAAGGCAATTTGGGTGCAAAGTAAGTGTTGTCTGGAGTCGTCACCACGGTAACAGCCATGAATCCGAACCAGGGATACAATGCGGAATAATGACTGTTATAGGGGTAGTCCCAGGACCGATCATCTACAGGGTCAGTGACGATTGTCTAAACTCCGGGGGCCTCTCTGCTGAGACCCCCACCAATAGTGAGGACAGATCCAGTGAGAAGAGTGGAGCGGCAGTCAAGCATCTCTCCGCCACAACCCCCCCCCCCCCCCCCGCTCCATTCAATGTCTCCCCTGTGGATAGTTGGTGATTGTCCATTTTGGGAATATCCCTTCAACTAGGAAGTGTCACATGACCACATCGTTGGCGCTGCATGACGGGGGATGGGGGGGGGTCGGGTGCCGGTGCCTCCGCTCTGTGGCCGCGTCCTGCGATCTCAATCAGAATTGTAGAAATTAATGTTCTGAACCGCCGACTCCCAAAATGAGTGAAGCTGAAGATTTTATGAAGTGATTTTATGTGAGAGACGTCAGAACTTTTCACTGTACAAGACGAGTGTCCCGGGGTCTTCCCAGAATCCTCGCTGTTCCTGGGCGTAGTAGATGGAGCCGCGCTCCTCAGAGGCCGTGATTGCAGGTTGAGGTGGATTTTCTATGAAGTTCAGGGGGGGGATGATCTCATGTCTGTGTTTTTCTCTCTAGTATTAGTGGACTGGGACGGAATATAATCCTGACCACTGTGCCAGCCGGGACCAAGCTCATCGCCGGTAACAAACCCGTCAGTTTCCTGACCACTCAGCAACTGCAGCAGCTCCAGCAGCAGGGACAGGCCACTCAGGTAAGAGGAATCCCTGGAAACATCACATGGACAAGTGACGTTCTGCTGACCGGATGTTTTACCCATTTTCACAATGAAACATTCCAAAACATGCAGGAGGGTTGACAGCGCTGTAATTCCCTCTTATAACCACAAGATGTCACTGTTCTCAGGCTCTGATATTTTCGGTCTTTGCTTATTTGATGACATTATCGGCTGTTAAAATGCGGATCCGTCATCAGCCTGCTGGTCACGGCCTCTTCACATGTGCGTTGCCATCCGCTTTGGGGTTCCGTCTGAGGTTTGTTGGGTTAACCCCTCAACGGAAAGGCAAACTGAAACCTTGGCTTCCGTTTCTCTCACCATTGTTCTCAGTCGACTGCGCTATTGATTCTGTCAAAACGACGGAACGCTGTCACAACAGTGACAAACGGAAACATTTAGCAACGTTTCAGTCACCATGGCGATCAATGGTCAGGGAGACAGAAGCTGAGGATTCTGTTTGCCTTTCCGCTGAGGGGTTCACACGACTGACACCTCCGAGGGCCACGGTGATGTGAGCACCGCCAAGAGCGGCCCGTTACAGGACAGGAGCGGCTCCCGGGGACTGCACCCCTGACTGACAGAACTCATCACTATGATCCGCTCTATTCCTTGTCTCCTATTAGCCAAACTGCACAATATATATATTTTTTTTTTTGTGTAATTTTTGCAAATGGAAGTCCGGACCGGTCCTGTAATGTGCGGCATCTTGAGGTGACGGATCCACTTTAAAAAAAAAATGATTTGCAAAAGTTTTCATTCGCTGGCATGTCCGGTATGCCATTTAAAACGATCAGATTCTTAGCAGCAGCCTGAAACCGCAACTTTGTTAGTATCACTGCTTGCTGGTAAAGGGGCAGTTTGCAGCCTGTTGTGTCATGCGGGAAGTCTCTGAAAAGTAACGTTTTCCGGGGCCACCTCTGGTTGTAATGAGGGGGGCTCCTCGCCACAGTCGCAGTTTTCTAGACCCTGTCGAAAAATAGGTCAAATGTTTGTATCTCACTAAATGGTTTTTGTTTTTTTAAGGGGCGTGGCTTATTGTTTGCGGGAGGAGTTGTAGTTTCTAATGGCGCCGTTTAAAGTGCCATGTAATGTGCTGGGAAACGAAAAAAAACTTTGCAGGCTGAAATTGGAAAAAACTGCGATTTACGTCATTGTTTTTTTAATTAATTTTTTTATTTAGATTTTACGGCTTTCACCGTGTGGTAAAAACAACTTAACTTTATTCTGTGGCTCAATCCGATTACGGTGATACCAAATAGTTTTTTTTAAAGTCGTAAAACATAAAAGAAAACAAAGTTTTTGTTAAAAAATTCACCACATTCCAAGAGCCCGAGCTTTTCTATGGCTTTCGTCGTGTGCATTAAATGCTGTATTGTAATACGGCCCCCCCCCCCTCCCCCCGCCATCGTTAGATTGCTGGTACAATACACCGCGATACTAATGTATTACAGTGTGTAGTCCTTTTTACAGGCAGGGTGAGGCCGAGTGAAGGGTCTCCTAGGGCCAATTATTAGGCTCCTGAGCTGCCATGACAACCATCGGCCCCCCTCAACTTCTCAGATGCTGTGGTCGCAATTGACTGCAGCGTTTGAGGGGTTAAACTGCCAGGAACAGCGCGCACTGTATTCCCATCCGTTAGTCCCGGGTGTCCACTGACACCTGCTGCAGACAGAGCGCGCTCCACACATCACCCCCCGCAGCAGGATGTAATGGCGTGTCGTGGTGCGCGGAGGGGTTAAAATGACCAACTGAAAGCGAAGCCGACTAAGCGTCGGTATACGGAAGATCGTCCAGCAAGATGCGCCAAATTGTCACCGCGTCGTCCACTTATACACTTGGTTCATATTCAGACTGTCTGGTCTAAATCTGATCCTGTGGCTTTTTATTTACTTTTTTGTGTTAATTAGTAAAAATGAAGTTTGTGTTTAATTTCCGCCAGGTGCGAATACAGACCGTCCCCGCCTCACACCTGCAACCGGCCGCCTCTCCTGCAGCTTCCAAGGCCGTGTCCACTGTTGTCGTAACCACCACCCCTCCCCCTAAACCAGCGACGGAGCCGCGATGACTGGGAGATACTGACATCATAGTGACCGCCTCCCGCTGATGTGTGAGAGAGAGCGTCAGCTCCGCGGTCCAATATCTCAAGACACAAGGTTTTCCCGGCATCCTGAGGCTTCGCCGTCGACTACGGTTTTCATTCTGGCAAAACGACGGCTCCGGGACACAACTGAGACCAACAAACCATCGGCACCGGGTCCGTCACCATTGAAATCAACCTTTTGGTTTCTGTTTGTCAGTCAGGGTCCCGCTCCGACTCAGACGGAACATCAGAACGTGACCGCGGCGCGGGTGTGAACGAAGACGAACAGAAGAGCAATACAATGTGGAACTCAGAAGACGGTGCTGAGGAATTGTACAGATCCCGGTGGACTTGGAAAGAATTTGTGTTTGGACTTTTATGTTTTTCTGCTGTAACAACAAATGGTGAAAAAAAATTAATATATATTTGCCTTTTGCTTGTAAATGTGAAATATATTTAAGAATCAAAAAAGGATTGTGCGGTGTTTATATTGTGAAGGTCATGTGATGGACGCGGGTGCAACTGTAACGATCCCTGCACCTGCGTCCATCACATGATCAGAGTGGTCTCCACTGGAAGTAAACAAATGTTCCCACTGGATAAAAAGAGATCTTAACCCCTTAGTGGCCGCTGATACGCCTTTTCACGGCGCTGCATCGGAATAAATAAACAGCAGAGAGCCGTTAAATGTCCAGAGGCAGCCGAGCGCTGGGGGGGGGGGTCCCTGCTCGGACGGGTGCGATCTATATGAATGTCGATCTCACCCGTTTAACCCTTCAGATGCGGTGCTGAATAGCGAGCGCTGCATGTGAGTTTTTTTCGGGGAGAGGGGGAGAGAGAGAGAGAGGGAGGAGGGGGGGGGAGGAGGGGGGGGGGGGAGTTCCTCATCCCACCAACACCCGGCGAGAAGATCGCCGAGTGTCTGTCTTTTATGGCAGCCGGGGGTCTAGAAAGGGTCTGCCTGTGGTGAATGCCGGAGTCTCCTTATAGGACTAGTAAAAAATACATGAAAAACACACTTTTTCCCCTTACAAAATGCTTTATTATTAAAAAACAAAGTAAAAATGTTGCACACATTTGGTATCGCCGCGTCTGTAACGACCCCGACTATAAAGCTGTTACGTTATTTCACCCGCACGGTGAACGGCATAAAAAACCAATGCAAAAGTTGCTTTTTTCTGTGCATCGTGCCTTAAAAAAATGTGATAAAAAGTGATCAAAATGTCACATCTATTCCAAAATGGTACCGATAAAAACTACAAGTCGTCCCGCAAAATAAAAGCCCTCATACAACCGCGTCGCTGGAACAATAAAGTTATGGCTCTTCAAATATGGAGACACAAAACAACAACATTTTGAAAAAAAAGTGTTTTCACTGTGTAAAAGTAGCAAAACATACAAAATCTATACAAATTTGGTATCGCTGCAATTGTTACAACTCGCTGAATAAAGTTTTTGTGTTATTTATACCACACGGTAAACGGCGTAGATTTGGTACGCAAAAAAGAGTGGTGAAATTTCAGTTAAGTTAATCAATATGTACCCCAAAATGGTGCTATTAAAAATGACAACTTGTCCCGCAAAAAACAAGAAATTATACAGCGATGTCCACGCAAAAATAAAAAAGTTATAGCTCTTGGAATGCGACGATGAAAAAACGGCTTGGTCATTTAAGGTTTAAAATAGGCCGGTCATTAAGGGGTTACATTTTGAGAATACAGAAAGTCTAATGGAAAATTACAAAACGTATATAAAAAAATAACTGGTTTGTTACTGTGCCGCCCCCTCCGACCCGTGCAGCGATGCCCCTGATCTCACACAGTATAATATGGGGGCAATAGGTTGGCTTTTTTCATCATGAAGACCGGTCTGTATCCAGGAATTAGGAGACGTGGAGACCATTTACTACATTTCCTCACTTTTATTTATAATGTGAATTGGAATAATTAAAAAAATTAAAAAAAACTTTTAGATATATAAAGGGATTGTCTGGATTTGATGGATCAGCGGTTTCTTTCGTCCCTCAAGAAGCAGCGCCCCTCTTATCCATGGCGATGTCTGGTATTGCAGCTCCGCCCCATTCAAGTGAATATCAGGTCCAGTTTCTGGAGGGGAACAAAACCCCAAACATTTCTGATCTCAGACCTCCACTTTAGTAAAATGAGTGGGAGGACCGATCTCATGTGTGGAATCCATTGGGCATCACTCGGTTATTTAACAGCCTGTGACTTGTATTCCAGTGTCCATTTCCAATCAGGACATATAATAGGAGGTAGGATCGCAGTCCAGCATATCGGGGGGGGGGGTTTATTTTCTCAATGTCAGAAATCCCTGTTCCCGAGCGCAGAAGGCGACGTCACCGTATAAAACGTATAAATTGGAGTCCGTTCAATTCATCTCAATCTCCAGGTTGATGTCACTCCAGGATAAGTCTGCACTGGGGTGTAATGTGATGTCAGTGCGTCGTCCATACTGGAAGCCGCCTCAGCTCTAATGCAGGATCCTATATATGAGCAGCGGCCGCCGTGAGGTCATCACCGCACCCAGTGACATCATAAAAATCAGAGAAGTCGTCTCCTAGGCGTCGTAATGTATCAGGGACTGATCTGAGGGCCCAATGAGCTGCAGGGAGGGGGATGTCGTCATTCCTCATCGGAGGCAGCGAGCAGCGCCGCCTGCGCCTCCCCCTGAATACTGGGCTTTAACTTCTTAATGCCGATCGTCACGTCTCCAGCCAGACCCTTGTTTCTTCTCACACACCTGTGGGGGACAGCGAGGGGAATTACCTGTTACACTTTAAAAAAACAAAAAAACACCAAACTGCTGTGTGTGAACTGGCCTTTATGTTCAGTGCATGACTAAGGTGATTTTTTTTTGTGTCAAAGGGAACTCCTATGTGTCATGGATGATGGGAGTGATTCATTGTGAGCTTCTGAGGACAGGGATGATGGCAGTGATCACAATGAGAGAGACTATAAATCAGAAGCACTTACCAGTACACCCATGTATAATTCACGGATATAATCATCAGGGACACGGCGTAGTGCCAGCAGAAGCACATGGTTATGAACATGATATTCCCGTGGTCGTTCTGGTCCCATTCCGGGGCTCCTCCAAGGGGGTACAGCACAAACGCAATCTACAAGCAAAGGAGAGAGAATGAAACATCGGAGGAGGTCGCCGCGTTTCCTGCACTGAACGGATCCGCCAGGCAGGAAAAAGAAGACGCGTGCGTTGCATCGGTTCATGGTCTACGTTTTACATCCGTGACTGCAGCCACCGACCTGCCAGAACCAGGCTCCCTGGAGAATCGCCAGACTGGAGCGAAACATTTCAAGCACGATGTTGTCCCTCAAAAACACTTCAATCATAATACTGACGGAACCTCCGAACACGGCGATCAGAAGCAGCGAATGAATGTGCTGGTCAAGAGGTGGACGGTTTTGGACGTGATAATAGAAGAGAAGACCTGCAAAAAAAATAAAACAAACTGAGGTGCTGCAAGAAAGCGACAGTGTAAGGCTCAGTTCACACAGACACAGCCCCTTTAGCCGTTGCGGCGCATTTGTTGGCTGGACAGCGCAGCGTGCATCGCTAGTTTTGACGTTAGAGCGGACAGACCCCATTATAGAAGTCAATGGGTTCCATCGCGTGACAGATCCGACTTAGGCCGTGTTCACTTCTGCGTTCCTTTTTTCCGTTCTGTTCCGTCATAGAGCAGCCATTGCATTATGGACATGAACGGCGCTGATGGAATCCATTGAGTTAATAAGATCCGTCTGGTTTCCATTAGTGTGTCAGTCATTTTACCGGAATAATTGGCGCAGCATTTTTTTACCAGATCTGCGGCGGAGGCTCTAAAGCAGAGGCGCCACCAGGGGTTGTGGACGGCACCTGAGGAGACGTATAATAATTAAAGGGGCTCTGATTTTTATTACGGCTTCGGGTATCGCCGTTCTCTATCCCAGGAGCTGCTCACAGGGGAACCGCACATCAGGAAAGGTGGAGAAGCAGTGAGAGGGCGGCCATCGTATTTATCACTCCTCCACGCCCAGATCCTTCAGTCCCGCTGTATAAAGAAAACACTGGATGCAGCTCCACCTTCTGTCAGCTGATCACACCCGAAAAAACACCGGTTCTTAAATAATTTACAACCTCTTTAAGGGGAACTCCACTGTACAATTTGACAGCTGCGTGTGTCATCCGTGTATGATGCGCGGCTGCGTGATTTTCGCGCAGCCGCCATCATAGAGATGAGGCTAGTCGACGCCCGTCACTGTCCAAGGTGCTGAAAGAGCTAACTGATCGGCAGTAAGGGTATGTGCACACACACTAATTACGTCCGTAATTGACGGACGTAATTCGGCCGCAAGTACCGGATCGAACACGGTGCAGGGAGCCGGGCTCCTAGCATCATACTTATGTACGATGCTAGGAGTCCCTGCCTCGCTGCAGGACAACTGTCCCGTACTGTAATCATGTTTTCAGTACGGGAGAGTCGTCCTGCAGAGAGGCAGGGACTCCTAGCGTCGTACATAACTATGATGCTAGGAGCCCGGCCCCCTGCAGTGTGTTCGGTCCGGATCTTCCGGCCGAATTACGTCCGTCAATTGCGGACGTAAATAGTGTGTGTGCACATACCCTGACTCTTTCAGCACCCTCGACAGTGAATGCCGAACACAATATACAGCAACCTGTTAAAAAAAAAGAAAAAGTTCGTACTTACCGAGAACTTCCCGGCCGTTGCCTTGGTGACGCGTCCTTGGTGACGCGCCTCTCTTGACATCGGGCCCCACCTCCCTGGATGACGCGGCAGTCCATGTGACCGCTGCAGCCTGTGCTTGGCCTGTGATTGGCTGGAGCTGTCACTTGGACTGAATTGTCATCCCGGGAGGTCAGACTGGAAGAAGAAGTCGGGAGTTATCGGTAAGTCAGAACTTCGTTTTTTTTTTACAGGTTCATGTATATTGGGATCGGAAGTCACTGTCCATGGTGCTGAAACTGTTTAACTCTTTCAGCACCCTGGACAGTGACTATCTCCTGATGTCGCGTACCGGAATTTTTTTTGCCGGGTTCGGCCATAACGAGTTCGGCCGAACCCGGTGAAGTTCGGTTCGGTTGGGTTGTCCGGGTTCGCTCATCTCAAAGACACTCCGTTTGGATGTTTGGAAACAGAAAAGCACGTGGTGCTTTTCTGTTTACATTCATCCTTTTGACAGCTGGTGCGCTGTTTCAGTCGGTTCGCACGGAAGTGCTTCCGTGCGACCTGCGTGGTTTTCACGCACCCATTGACTTCAATGGGTGCGTGATGCGCGAAATACGCGGAGATATTGAGCATGTCGCGCTTTTTGCGCAGCTGACAAACGCTGCGCAAAAAGCACGGACTGTCTGTACTGCCCCATAGACTTGTATTGGTCTGTGCGTGGAGCGTGAAAACCACGCGGCACGCACGGACCCAATACACGCTCGTGTGAATCCCCCCTAAGGCTGAGTGCACACCATGCGTATTACGTGCAGATTTGCAGCTCACATTTTCCTGTGACAAAACCTGCCGCATAATACAGCACCAGCAAAGTAAATGACACCAAGTAATCTTATCTACACGTTGCAGAATTTTTCTTCACGTAAATTGAACTGCGGTGTGGATTTTAGGAGCCACAACAGGTAAATTTATCTTGGTTTCCGTCTCAGAATTGTATTTGACAAGTTTATAATAAAATTACACCAACATCTGCATCAAAATGGAAAAACCGCACTAGTAGGGCCCTGTTCACACTGAGGATTTTGCAGTCAGAAAAAATCACACTCAAAATCCCATCTGTAATTTTGAGCTGCCTGCACTTTCTTGCCACAGTGTTTTTTCCCCGTGGCCATCAACGGCCGCAGGCTAAAAAACGCTTTCTGCCTCCCATTAATGGGAGGTGAGAGGCGGAGCCGCGCATAGAAGAACATGCTGCAAAAAGCCGCCGCGGAAAAAAACGTCTCCGCCTTCCATTGAAATGAATGGGGGGCAGTTTCGGCTGCTTTTTTTGCTGCCGATTACGACGCAGTCTCAGCATCAAAATCAGCGCAAAAAAACTCTGTGTGAACTGGGCCTAAGTGTGGATTTTACCTGCGGAATCACCTGCGGTTTTGATGCAGATTTTCTGCATCAACTTATGCAACGTATGATTGTAGCCAATGGTTAAACAGCTTTCTTACCTTCAATGAAAACAGCCATCGCTAAGGACAGGCGGTCCAGACCTTGTGGAACATTCAGTGGGAAGTACGTCAAGATGTCCACCACTCCGGAGAGGCCGTAGAAGAAGTACATTGTGGTGTGCTGCCAGTTCATCAGCTTCACCCAGCCGTGCTCCTCGCCATTAACCAGATGCATGTGAGGACCGTCCGGGACAAACTGCTCGGCCAGCATCCCTGCACAGAGAGAGAGAGAGTTAGGGCCACGGTCACACTGGCAGAATTTCTCCGCTGCAAATGTTGGTGCAGATTTGGGGAAATTACGCAACGAATCTGCAGCAACATTTGCCTATTTGACAGGTAATTCAGACGTTGCAGAAATCACAGCGGACGCCACAGATTTCAGTTTTTGCATTGCAGAGGCTGAAATCCGCAGTGAAATTCCGCTTCTTCTCCGCAACAGGCAGTGCATGCTGGGAGGGAAAATTCTGCACCGCAGCCTGATTTCCGCACTGTTATTTTCTGCAACGTCTGCACTAAGTTTCCTAAAAATATATAGAAAGAAATGTAAAAAACGGCTGCTGCAGAATTCCACTGCGGACTGTCCGCCACGTCTGAACGTGGCCTTAGGCTGGGTTCCCACAGTGCAGGAGAGCAGAGCTATGAGGCCTTTCTGTAGAGATGGGTTGGTAGGGCAGCTCCGTCCTGTGGGCACCTGCTATTAAACCCGAGGATGCCGCCGCCGCCTATTAGGATTCCATTATTGCACTACACCCCCCAGCGTCCACATATAACGCAGCCGCTCTGTAATGCTATAGAAGTTATAGGTCCAGTCATGTTGTAATTACCACCACAGGTACAGTCCTTACCTACGAGAGCGAACGCGGCCTTCATTATCCCCTCGATGAGCTCCAGGCGCTTGTAACACTTGTTGTTGCGACATTTTCCCTTGATTCTGCTGTTGAAGTATTTGAGCGGATACTTCACCGACCACCACAGGCCGAACACCAGGAAGAAGCTGCCCGGCAGCGCGTGACCTTTGAAATTGGCCATTTATTTTCCTGTAACAAACAGAAACGTTATCAGCGAAGTGATAAGAGGGGTAGACGTGATCCGCCCGTCCCCAGGTGACAGGATTGGCGCGGTGACACCGGGAACATCACACAATGACTGCGTCGCACAATTAACCAAAGGAGGAAATAAGTGAACAAAAGCCTCATTATTCCAGGACGAGACACAGGAGCAGCAAGAAGAGGTGGAGCAGAGCTTAGTGATACATTAACATGTCCTTCTCGAGAATTAGAGGCTGAAACAGATCATACGAAATTCACATCATCCCATATAACGCTGAGTCACTGAATAAATCCTGCGCTTCCCTTATCCAGTACTGATCTCGAGTTACATCATGTTTTATACTCCAGTCACATCCAGAGCTGCAGTCACAATTCAGCTATGTTACGTAGATGATAGTCCTGTGACCTAAGAACTGACAGCAAAGTGGAGCTAAAACCGTTGGCTGTTTCCAAAGGCAAAAAGAAGAATCCTGAAAGGAGGTGTAATGTGTAATATATATATAAAAGCGGAGAAGCCGGTCTGTGAAAATCACTACGTTTTGTGTTTAATTTCAAAATCTGAATGTTAAAATCATAATTACAGTTTAGGCCTTGTTCCCACAGCGCAGATTTGCTGCAGATTTTGCAAGTATTTTTTAAGCCAAAACCAGGAACGGAACTAAAAGGGCATGACCACACATGGCGGAATTCCTCCGCAACTGTCCGCATCAATGCCGCACAGAATCTGCGTTGCAGATTCTGCAGCGGATCTGCACAAAATGTGCAGAAAATTGATGCGGACTGGCCGCTGCGGACTGCAGGAAAAGTGCTTCTCTTCTCTGTATCAGTGCAGGATAGAGAGAAGGGACAGCACTTTCCCTAGTGAAAGTCAAAGAAATTCATACTTACCGCCCGTTGTCTTGGTGACGCGTCCCTCTTTCGGCATCCGGCCCGACCTCCCTGGATGACGCTCCAGTCCATGTGACCGCTGCAGCCTGTGCTTGGCCTGTGATTGGCTGCAGCCGTCACTTACACTGAAACGTCATCCTGGGAGGCCGGACTGGAGACAGACGCAGGGAGTTCTCGGTAAGTATGAACTTATATTTTTTTTTACAGATACATGTAGATTGAGATCGGTAGTCACTGTCCCGGGTGCAGAAACAGTTACTGCCGATCGCGTAACTCTTTCAGCACCCTGGACAGTGACTATTTACAGACGTCTCCTAGCAACGCTCCCGTCATTACGGGAGCCCCATTGACTTCCTCAGTCTGGCTGTAGACCTAGAAATACATAGGTCCAGCCAGAATGAAGAAATGTCATGGTAGTAAAAACAATACGCTCCGCAGCACACATAAGATCTGCGGACTTCATTGCGGAATTTTGACTCTCCATTGAAGTCAATGGAGAAATTCCGCCATGAGTCCGCAACCAGTCCGCCACTGCTCCGCAACAGACAGAGCATGCTGCGGACACCAAATTCCGCTCCGCAGCCTATGCTCCGCAGCGGAATTGTACGCATCGTGTAAACGAACACTGCTAAATTAAAGTGAAAGTCAATGGAGAAACGGCTCCGCTGCGGATTAACGCTGCGGAGTGTCCGCAGCGGAATTTAAGTAAAATTCCGCTATGTGTGAACCCGCCCAAATAATAGAAACCTATCATGGAAGGCCGATAGTTCTGCTCTCCTGGATCCAATTGTGGTTTTGGCTACAAAAAAAAAAAAATGCATACAAAATATACATGAAAATCTGCACCGTGTGAACAAGGCCTAACATTTACTACAAAAGTAGCATTTTTTATTTATTTTCAATGTCCACCCAAAATTCTGCGCTGATTAATTGATAAATATTTCTGTGATACAGAGCAACAAATCCCCGTGTCTTTTTGCAGCATTTTTTTTAATGCTATTTTGTTTGGTAGAGAACATCAATCAAAACCGAAAAACATGTTAAACACGGTAAAAAATGCACAGTGTGAACCCAGCCTTAGGCCTCATGAACACTTCCGTCAGCCGTTGTATGGCCGCTAATGACGGTTCTGTGAAATACGGGCCGCACGTGGATGACTTCCGTGTACAGTCCGTTGTTTCACGGACCAAATCAATTAAAAGGCCAAGACTTCCATCAAAAACGGGCAGGAGTAGGAGCTGTCCTATTTGTGACGGAACGGCCGCACGGTTCCTTTAAAACAACAGAAGTCTGCATGGCCCCATTGTAATGAATGTCAGGGGGCTATCAGCTAAAACAACGGATAACACCCTGACGAAAAAAACGGAAGTGTGCATGAGGCCTTAGGCTGAATTCACACGGGATGGTGCAGACTTTCTTTGTCTAATCTGCTTTAGGCCTTAGGGTATGTTCACACGGCCGTAAACCCCCAAAAACAGCTGAAAAATCGGAAGCAGAACGCCTCCAAACATCTGCCCATTGATTTTAATGGGAAAAACGGCGTTCTGTTCCAATGGGCCATTTTTTTACGCGCCCGTTTTGAAAAACGGCCACGTAAAAAACGGCAGCGAAAAATAGGTGCAGATCACTTCTTGGGACGTTTTTGGAGCCGTTTTTCATTGACTCTCATCTATATTACTAGGAGTCCCTGTCGCCCTGTCCCTTATTGTAATGGTGTTTTCAGTACAGGACAGTATTCCCGCGGGGAGGCAGGGACTCATCATAGATGGGAATGCGGCCGCGCTCCGTATATCACTGCCGTCTGAATGTCACCTTCCAATAATGACTGGAGACGCGGTTTGTCGGCAGCAGATTTTTTATACATCAGGCTCAGGGTTTTGGCTCGTCCATACGTAACGGAATTGCCGCGTATATAAAACACGCAGCTGAATACAGTAGCAGCAAAGTGGGTGAGATGTAGCAAATGTCGTCCACACGCTGCGTAAAAATTCTGCCCCAAAAATGACCTGCGCTGCGTATTTTTCATACCGTAGCATGTGAATTCCTGCTCCGGGATGTGACAGAATTGCTGCGTTTTTCAGAGGAGACGTCACCATCCCCCAACATTGTAGCAAAAAACTTGAGGACCGCAGCCGTATGGCAAAAGTAAAAAAGTGTTTCTTAACATCCCAATCTCAATAGTGCTACGTTTTGACCCCGCAGGAGGAAGCTTGATAAAGACTCCGACACGTAGCACTATTGAGATTGGGATGTTAAGAAACACTTTTTTACTTTTGCCATACAGACGCGGTCCTCAAGTTTTTTGCTACAATTGATTGTCCAGGAGGGATCACTGGACTTGGAATTTGCATCCCGCTGAAATTGAGTAGCTGTAATTCCGATCTAGTGAGTGCTGTGGATAACCAGCCTATCATCCCCCAACATTGGGAAAAACACTGTAACATACGCAATTTCTGCAGCAATTCTGTTACGTGGAGACGGCGGGAGCCGAGGTCAGATTCACAGATACATTACAGGGGCCGCTACGGACAACGTCTTTCTGACCACAGGGTGTCCTATTGCTGGGACCCAAGTGGTCAACTGTAGTGTTCAATTCCCCTGCAGCGCCTCCACAGTGGACATGAAGCATTACATTAAAAGCTGTCCGGGGAATGTATGGACGGTCCTGGTTAATAGATAAGGTGCTGAATGAGGACCCCCCCCCCCCCCCTCTATTAATTCAGAAATTGTTGAACATCACTCCTGCTCCCTCTCCACTACAATGTTGCCTGTGTGTCAGTCTTCACTGTAATTCTGGAATTCTATTCAAGCAGTTTAGGATGAGAATAATAAAGTGCTGCAGATTAAATTTGAAGATGAATCCTTTATAAAAAATAAAGCCTGAGATTATGAATGTCGCTGAAGATAAACGGACGTTGAATTATTTATACATAAGATTGCAATGATTCGAGTTTTCCAAAGAACATTTTCTGAATCAAAATGTAAAAACCGCAGCTAAAAATGCATAAAAAATAAACCAACGACAAGAACGACGACGCGTCACTAAACACAGGGATTGTCCGCACGTAACGGAATTGCTGCAGAAAATGATGCGGATTTTGCTGCGTTTTTTTTTCCAAGTCTATGAATGGTAACATCTCCTCTGAAGAACGCAGGAACAGACGCGCTGCTGAACGAAAAATACGCACCGCATGGGAATTTCGGCACAGAAATGTTATGCAGCGCGTGGATGACATCTGTCAAATCTCACGCACTTTTCTGCTACTGTATTCTGCTGTGTATTTTCCGTCTGCTCTTCCGTTACGTGTGGACGAGCCCTCGGGTGCAGATTTTTCCCTGCGGAATTACGTTAGATTTTCTGCACCAAATTCCGCAACGTGTGGATGTAGCGAAGGCCTTCTAAGGGCAGTCACCCAGCTTTCCAGACTTCTGAATGGTAAATCTACCGTGTTAACCCACTCCCATTTTTAGTAGGGAGACTCAGCAGTCAGGACTCTTGGTTGTCACCCAGCTTTCCCAGACGCAGATATAATTAGACTTGGCAAAAGAGGACGACAGATATTTATATTCACTGGGGATTTTTTACTTCCAGGGGGAGATGCTGAATGACAGAATATCATGAATATCGCCTTTGGTTGTGACTGGCGGACGAGCGATATTATCCTGATTAAGCGTTTACTATGGAACAGCAGCGATACATGCGGTGCAGCCGCCACAGTCACCTCCTGGTGTAACTACAGATGGTGCCAAAGTGTAACGGGAAACAGGAGGCGAGCAGCGGAGATCACATGACCCCTCCTCGTTCTCACGATCCGGGGGTCACCCCTCTACCTACAATAATACAATCAAGTTACAGGGGTTTCCATTATGGAAATAGAATGAAAAGTTCCAGAACTTTCTCAGACTTTGCGGTTTAATTCCTCACCATTTTCAAGATCTCTGCTTGCCATCAGTCATTGGGAACATTCGCAATTACATCTAGAGGCTAAATACCCATTCTGACCTAATACTTCTCACATCTGAGGGTTTGATACAATTGTATCCAGTTTAGATAATGTGAGCTTCTACAATGCTACATTTGTACCTGCACTGATACATTGTAGCAAACTGTCAAGACAGGCGGGAGATTTGTGTTGCAGATTTGTTTCCGATTGTCTAGACAAAGCAACTGTAACAGATCCTCAGCTGTGAGTAGTATTAGGTCTGTACAGTTTTTTAAGCTTCTGGATGTAAACAAGAATGTTCTTATTCACTGACAGCAAGAATAGATCTTTATATAAAACAGAAAACTCTTGCGAGATCTAAAAGGCAGGCAGCTAATGCTGGGAGTTGTGGTTCTACAACATAAATGCTATCAGCGGAGCAGAAGACGATTTTCTTGGTCACTTCATGGCGAGTCACGGGACAGCAGCGTCTGCGCTCGTCTTACCGACCACAACCCGGTTTTTCAAGCCTTTTTATCCGTTCATCAAACACAAACAGGAACACAATGTCCCATGACGACGCCGTGACAACAACTAAACGAACGAGGAAGACGGCGGCGGCCACAAGAAAACCACGGAGCACAACCCCCCAGATCTGACATTGGATTCTCCTGAAATCCTTGCTGCTCCCCGGGGATCTGCGTCTTCTGCACACACAGGAGAGCGTATGTGGTGAATGACCCCCAATAACCACAACTACCAGGACGAGGAGTATGAATCCGCAAACACATCCGACTCCATGAAAGCGACATAAGGACGCCAGAAAAACCGGTGCTCATGACAGACGCCATATTTATGACTTAGGGCGGATTTACACGAGCGTGTGCGTTTTCTGTGCGCAAAAGGCACTTAACAGCTCCGTGTGTCATCACCATATGATGCGTGTTTGTGTGATTTTCGCGCAGCCGCCATCATTATGACACTCTGTTTGTATGTTTGCAGCACGTGGTGCTTTTCTGTTTTCATTCATACTTTTTACTGCTTTTGCGCGAATCACGCGCGTCAGACGGAAGTGCTTCCGTGGGGTGCGCGTGATTTTCACGCATCCATTGACTTAAACGGGTGTGTGATGCGCGAAAAACACAAAAATATCGGACATGTCGTGAGTTTTACGCAGCGGACTCACGCTGTGCAAAAATCACTGACAGTCTGCACGGCCCCATAGACTAACATAGGTCCGTGCGACGCGCGTGAAAACCATGTGCGTTGCACGGACGTATATCCCGTTCATGGAAATCCGCCCTTACGCTGTAAAGAAGCGCGGCAGGATACGCACACCGTCACTTCAGACTGGTCAGTGTCATGTGACATTGCACAGACTTTGATCTTATTCAGATGAGCGTGTCCGTTTTACGTTCGCAGTGTATTTCATGCCTTTCAGTTCCGCGTGGCATCAGATCTTCACGTCCGCGTTTCTGCAATTCCTGGTTTATTTGTTTTTCTTTAGCAACCGGTACGTGAAACACGGACAGCGCACAAATGTCGTCCGTTCTGTCCGTGTTTTTCACACACCCATAGAGTTCAATGGGCGACGTGGTCCGCAAAAAAGGACTAATATAGGACATGCAGGGAGTTTCGCACAACGGACGTGCGTGAAAAAACACGAACATGTGAACAGCCCCATTGAATTGCGTAGGTCCGTGTGCTGACGGTTATTTCAACAGACAACACATGGATGTAAAATACGTTCGTCTGAACAAGGCCTCATTGCTTATTCAGTCCGTGAAAATCTACGGGTGCGTGAAAATGACGGACAGCGCACGGACGACATGCGCGGTCTGTTTTTCACACATCATCTGCTAAAGAAATGAGAAAAAATAAAATAAAATCAGGAAGTGCAATAAGAGAAACGTGAAAAACTGATTCCACAGGGAACTGAAATGCATGAAATCCACTCGTCTGAACAAGGTCTTATATGTAAAGCTCCAGATATGGGGGTCACAGAAACGACACGTAACCCCCCCAATGACAACTGAAACCAGCACGAAGTCTACAGTTCATCCGCACGAGTGTTAGGGCTCATCCACACACAACATTTCTGCCACAATTCCATTGAAAAACGCAGACATTCCACTGCGGCAAAAACGCACCATTTCCTGTGGTTTTTAGGATTCAGATTCTCAGCACTTTGTGCAGGGGCGTAGCTAGAAGGGGCAGGCCGGGCATGTGCCCCGGGAGCAACAAGAAGGAACGAATGGGGGGCGCCGCTACTTACCAGATGCCACTGCTACAGCTGCTATGGGGCTCGCCTCATGAGGGGGCCTGTGCCGCCTGGCCCATAATGTGCTGACCTGGGTGGCATGGGCACCCTCATTCTCAGTGGTGTTGCCTGCACGGGGAATCCATGCGACATCAAAGGGTCACGTCTCAGACGCTGCAGAGCTGCTCTTTTTGCTGCAGGAATGGTGCTAGATGAGTACAAGTGTGGCGCTATCTACATGGGGGGTCTGTGTGGCTTTATCTACATGGGGGGTCTGTGTGGCGTTATCTATATGGGGGATCGGTGTGGCGCTATCTATAGGGGGGGGGGTAGTGTGGGGCTATCTACATGGGGGGGTAGTGTGGGGCTATCTACATGGGGGGGCAGTGTGGCATTATCTACATGGGGGGGCAGTGTGGCGCTATCTACATGGGGGGGTAGTGTGGCGCTATCTACATGGGGGGGCAGTGTGGCGCTATCTACATGGGGGGGCAGTGTGGCGCTATCTACATGGGGGGGTAGTGTGGCGCTATCTATATGGGGGGGCAGTGTGGCGCTATATACATGGGGGGGCAGTGTGGCGCTATATACATGGGGGGGCAGTGTGGCGCTATCTACATGGGGGGCAGTGTGGCGCTATCTACATGGGGGGGCAGTGTGGCGCTATCTACATGGGGGGGTAGTGTGGCGCTATCTACATGGGGGGGCAGTGTGGCGCTATCTACATGGGGGGGCAGTGTGGCGCTATCTACATGGGGGGGCAGTGTGGCGCTATCTACATGGGGGGGTAGTGTGGCGCTATCTATATGGGGGGGCAGTGTGGCGCTATCTATATGGGGGGGCAGTGTGGCGCTATCTACATGGGGGGCAGTGTGGCGCTATCTACATGGGGGGGCAGTGTGGCGCTATCTACATGGGGGGGCAGTGTGGCGCTATCTACATGGGGGGGCAGTGTGGCGCTATCTACATGGGGGGGCAGTGTGGCGCTATCTACATGGGGGGCAGTGTGGCGCTATCTACATGGGGGGGTAGTGTGGCGCTATCTACATGGGGGGGGCAGTGTGGCGCTATCTACATGGGGGGGCAGTGTGGCGCTATCTACATGGGGGGGCAGTGTGGCGCTATCTACATGGGGGGGTAGTGTGGCGCTATCTATATGGGGGGGAGTGTGGCGCTATCTACATGGGGGGCAGTGTGGCGCTATCTACATGGGGGGGCAGTGTGGCGCTATCTACATGGGGGGGCAGTGTGGCGCTATCTACATGGGGGGGCAGTGTGGCGCTATCTACATGGGGGGGCAGTGTGGCGCTATCTACATGGGGGGGTAGTGTGGCGCTATCTATATGGGGGGGCAGTGTGGCGCTATATACATGGGGGGGCAGTGTGGCGCTATATCCATTGGGGGTGCAGTGTGGCGCTATCTACATGGGGGGGCAGTGTGGCGCTATCTACATGGGGGGCAGTGTGGCGCTATCTACATGGGGGGGGTAGTGTGGCGCTATCTACATGGGGGGGCAGTGTGGCGCTATCTACATGGGGGGGGCAGTGTGGCGCTATCTACATGGGGGGGTAGTGTGGCGCTATCTATATGGGGGGGCAGTGTGGCGCTATATACATGGGGGGGCAGTGTGGCGCTATATACATGGGGGGGCAGTGTGGCGCTATCTACATGGGGGGGTAGTGTGGCGCTATCTATATGGGGGGGCAGTGTGGCGCTATATACATGGGGGGGCAGTGTGGCGCTATATACATGGGGGGGCAGTGTGGCGCTATCTACATGGGGGGGCAGTGTGGCGCTATCTACATGGGGGGCAGTGTGGCGCTATCTACATGGGGGGGTAGTGTGGCGCTATCTACATGGGGGGGTAGTGTGGCGCTATCTATATGGGGGGGCAGTGTGGCGCTATATACATGGGGGGGCAGTGTGGCGCTATATACATGGGGGGGTAGTGTGGCGCTATATACATGGGGGGGCAGTGTGGCGCTATATACATGGGGGGGCAGTGTGGCGCTATATACATGGGGGGGCAGTGTGGCGCTATCTACATGGGGGGCAGTGTGGCGCTATCTACATGGGGGGCAGTGTGGCGCTATCTACATGGGGGGGTAGTGTGGCGCTATCTACATGGGGGGCAGTGTGGTGCTATCTACAGGGGGGGCCCTTCATTGTTTCACCATATAGTTTCATCAGTCTCTGTGTTAGTCGGGCACCGGCCTCTCATTTATTTATTGTTACGGTGACTCTTATAGAACTAGAATCGCTTGTAAAATGTACAAATGGTTTTATACTCGAGTTACATATAAAAGAAAAAAAAAATAGATGTGAAAAAAAAAAAAGACACCTCATTGATTGGTGGTGAAAGCAAATATGGTGAGAGGGAAGGAGATGTCGGGGAAGAAGTTGAAGGGGGGGGGACTGAATCTTTGCCCCGGGTGCAGGAGGACTGAGTTACACCTCTGCTTTGTGTCTCCAGCCATAAAAGTCACTGCAATTATCACCTGCACTATGAACAGTTCACCTTCCCTCATAATCACCAGCCCTGTCACCTGCCTCCGCTCGGCGTGACTCCCCCTTTACTGTACCCCTGCCTCTGCCCGGCGTGACTCCCCCTTTACTGTACCCCTGCCTCTGCCCGGCGTGACTCCCCCATTACTGTACCCCTGCCTCCGCCCGGCGTGACTCCCCCATTACTGTACCCCTGCCTCCGCCCGGCGTGACTCCCCCATTACTGTACCCCTGCCTCCGCCCGGCGTGACTCCCCCATTACTGTACCCCTGCCTCCGCCCGGCGTGACTCCCCCATTACTGTACCCCTGCCTCCGCCCGGCGTGACTCCCCCATTACTGTACCCCTGCCTCTGCCCGGCATGACTCCCCCATTACTGTACCCCTGTCTACGCTCAGTGCAACTCCCCCATTACTGTACCCGTCTACACTCGGTGTGACTCCCCCATTACTGTACCCCCGTCTACGCTCAGTGCGACTCCCCCATTACTGTACCCGTCTACACTCGGTGTGACTCTCCCATTACTGTACCCCCGTCTACGCTCAGTGCGACTCCCCCATTACTGTACCCGTCTACACTCGGTGTGACTCCCCCATTAGTGTACCCCTGCCTCTACCCGGCATGACTCCGTTACTGTACCCGTCTACGCTCAGTGTGACTCCATTACTGTACCCCTGTCTATGCCCGGCATGACTCCCCCATTACTGTACCCCTGTCTACGCTCAGTGTGACTCTCCCATTACTGTACCCCCGTCTACGCTCAGTGCGACTCCCCCATTACTGTACCCGTCTACACTCGGTGTGACTCCCCCATTAGTGTACCCCTGCCTCTACCCGGCATGACTCCGTTACTGTACCCGTCTACGCTCAGTGTGACTCCATTACTGTACCCCTGTCTATGCCCGGCATGACTCCCCCATTACTGTACCCCTGTCTACGCTCAGTGTGACTCCCCCATTACTGTACCCCTGTCTACGCTCAGTGTGACTCCCCCATTACTGTACCCCTGTCTACGCTCAGTGCGACTCCCCCATTACTGTACCCGTCTACGCTCAGTGTGACTCCCCCATTACTGTACCCCCGTCTACGCTCGGTGTGACTCCCCCATTACTGTACCCCCGTCTACACTCAGTGTGACTCCCCCATTAATGTACCCATCTACGCTCAGTGTGACTCCCCCATTACTGTACCCCCGTCTACACTCAGTGTGACTCCCCCATTACTGTACCCCCGTCTACACTCAGTGTGACTCCCCCATTACTGTACCCCCGTCTATGCTCGGTGTGACTCCCCCATTACTGTACCCCTGTCTACGCTCGGTGTGACTCCCCCATTACTGTACCCCGTCTACACTCAGTGTGACTCTCCCATTACTGTACCCGTCTACGCTCGGTGCGACTCCCCCATTACTGTACCCCCGTCTACGCTCGGTGTGACTCCCCCATTACTGTACCCGTCTACGCTCGTTGACTCCCCCATTACTGTACCCCCGTCTACGCTCGGTGCGACTCCCCCATTACTGTACCCCTGTCTACGCTCGGTGTGACTCCCCCATTACTGTACCCCTGTCTACGCTCGGTGTGACTCCCCCATTACTGTACCCGTCTACGCTCGGTGACTCCCCCATTACTGTACCCCCGTCTACGCTCGGTGTGACTCCCCCATTACTGTACCCGTCTACGCTCGGTGTGACTCCCCCATTACTGTACCCCCATCTACACTCAGTGTGACTCCCCCATTACTGTACCCCCGTCTACGCTCAGTGTGACTCCCCCATTACTGTACCCCCGTCTACGCTCAGTGTGACTCCCCCATTACTGTACCCCCGTCTATGCTCGGTGTGACTCCCCCATTACCCTACCCCATCTACGCTCGGTGTGACTCCCCCATTACTGTACCTGTCTACGCTTGGTGTGACTCCCCCATTACTGTACCCCTGTCTACGCTCTGTGTGACTCCCCCATTACTGTACCCCCGTCTACGCTCGGTGTGACTCCCCCATTACTGTACCCATCTATGCTCGGTGTGACTCCCCCATTACTGTACCCCCGTCTACGCTCGGTGTAACTCCCCCATTACTGTATCCATCTACGCTCAGTGTGACTCCCCCATTACTGTACCCCCGTCTACGCTCGGTGTGACTCCCCCATTACTGTACCCCCGTCTACGCTCGGTGTGACTCCCCCATTACTGTACCCCCGTCTACGCTCAGTGTGACTCCCCCATTACTGTACCCCCGTCTATGCTCGGTGTGACTCCCCCATTACCCTACCCCATCTACGCTCGGTGTGACTCCCCCATTACTGTACCTGTCTACGCTTGGTGTGACTCCCCCATTACTGTACCCCTGTCTACGCTCTGTGTGACTCCCCCATTACTGTACCCCCGTCTACGCTCGGTGTGACTCCCCCATTACTGTACCCATCTATGCTCGGTGTGACTCCCCCATTACTGTACCCCCGTCTACGCTCGGTGTAACTCCCCCATTACTGTATCCATCTACGCTCAGTGTGACTCCCCCATTACTGTACCCCCGTCTACGCTCGGTGTGACTCCCCCATTACTGTACCCCCGTCTACGCTCGGTGTGACTCCCCAATTACTGTACCCCTGTCTACACTCAGTGTGACTCCCCCATTACTGTACCCGTCTACGCTCGGTGTGACCCCTTAAGTACTCTATAGTTAAGTGACATACAGAAAAGTGAAGATGGAGTAACACGAAGGTATAGACGAGGATCGCACACAGGACACCAGCAGAATAATGAAGGTTCAGACAAGTCACTGGAGAGTTTGCAAAGAGCCAGAAATCCCACACAAGAGGCTGAGAAGAGTGCGGCCGTGCGAGCTCTCACCTGTGACTGTGTACGCTCCTCAGATCTCAGCAGGTAGATGTGGAACAGGTGTACGATCCCCGCACCTCACGTCAGGGCGGCTGGGGGAGGTGTATGCGCTCGCTGTGACCTTTGCACAGAACGACATAAGTGCAATAAAACCAGTTCTGCTTGTGTTACACACTGGGACCGTTCCACAGGTTTCTTCCTGACACCGGGCTCCTGGGCAGCGCCCCAAACCTCACAGATGGCAAAAGTAGCTGCCAATCCCGTACACCTGCACAGAGGGGAGAGGGATGAATCACGCAGACCTGCAGGAGCGCGACGCCGGGCACTTACATCGCACTTGTCCTGGCCGTGATTCTCACAATTGCGGCAAAAAAAACAGCAAAACACATTTCAGATAAATACACCGAAAAATACAAAAAAAGTCACAGCCGCAGCGTCTGCACAGGGACCGACGTGGTGTGATCCCGGTGTAGATCTGCAGGATGGACACTTCTTTATACTTTGCTTCAATTTCTCACCATTCTCAAAATCTCTGCTTGTTGTCAGAGGCTGCAAACCATGTCCTGCTCACACAGCTAGTCAGCTCACTTTCACGTCAGTATATTATTTACATCAGTATTTATAACCAAAACCAGGACTGGAACCTTCTCTGATAGATTTGCACATCCACCGTGTTTTGGATCCACTCCTGGTTTTGGCTGAGAAATACTGAACAAAACGCGCAAGTGTGAAAGTGGCCCTGGCGTCATTCAGATGCTGCGCTTGAGATGCGGTTTAAACCGTATGAAAAACGCATCAGAAAACTGCATGCGTTTGTACCACAATTTGGTGACTTTTTCGATGCAGTTGCGGTAATCCAAACAACGCACCAAATCACGGTAAAAACGCGTGCTGTTTTCAGATGCGCTTTTTTATGCAGCCTCAACCGGACCTCAACTGCAACATCTGAAGGGACTCCTGGGGTCCCTGACTGTATTAGGCTCCGTGCCTGTAATTATGACTCGGCTGTGCTCCCATTATAAAGTATGGGAGTACGGTCCATAAAATAAAAACATAGGACATTTCCTATTTTTTTCGCCAAGTTTCTACAGAACGGACACCTTCCCGTCAGCCATAGAAACTAATGGGACCGTAATTACGGACGATTTTACGGTCGTGCGCAGTCCATCCTTTGAGCTAAATACCTACACTGATACATTGTCACAATTTATGTGCTGTGAACAGTAGTGTCAGGAATGGTTTTTAAGCCTCCGGTGACGCTAGCAACTCGCGGTAAAATCAAGGCATTGTCGCAACACATACCATCATTTTAATGTTTCCCTGCTGGAAAAAAACATGTGAGCCGCCATGCAACCATCACAAAAACTATGACATCAAGCAAAGTACCTGAAAATGGAGAGGAATTTATACAGTTACGCCTCATGCAAGCGACCGTGTGCGAGTCCCGTCAGTGATGCGAGGAAGTTAGGACACGTTCTATCTTTCCTCGGATCGGAGACTCGGACCATTTTTCAAGGTGCTGTTTCTGCCCCATTTTTTGAGGTGCATTACTAGTGCGGCTCACGGTAGCGGAGGTCGTAATAGTACAGGGGAAAGCTGCACAATTACTCCATAAAATCCTGCGGTTGCTGCGGTAAGTTACTTGTCGTGTACAGACTGAGGGGCACTTACTTTAATGGCTGATCCCCAATGACCTGATGTTCCCATATTACCATCGGTATAATTAAGGTGACTATTTACTTGAAGTTCATAGATACCAGCCCCTGCATAACGTGGTCCTCGTCCTGGGTAACAGCTGCGAATGGTGAGTGAGCTGGGACCTACAGTTCGGTCCAGAAGTATTTGGACAGTGACACAAGTTTTGGCATTTTATCTGTTTACCAGAACATATTGAATATCCAGTTATATAATCAGTATGGGTATAAAGTGCTCTCAGACTCTCAGCTTTAATTTGAGGGTCTTCACATCCTAATTTGAGGAGGGGTTTAGGAATTACAGATCTTTAATATGTAGCTGCCTCTTTTTCAAGGGACCAAAGGTAATTGGAGAATTATCTCAGCTGTTTAATGGGCTATTCCCTTGTTAATCCATCATCAATTAAGCAGGTAAGAGGTCTGGAGTTGATTCCAGGTGCGGCATTTACATTTGGAAGCTGTTGCTGTGAACCCACAACATGAGGTCAGAGGAGCTCTCAATGCAAGTGACACCGACCATCGTCAGGCTGAAAAAAATGTAGAAATCCATCAGAGAGAAGCACAAATGTCAGGAGCAGTCCGGTACATTCTTGAAAAAAAAAGAGCGCACTGGTGATCTCGTGAACTGAAAAAGGCCTGGACATCGGCAGAAGACAACAGTGGTGGATGATCGCAGAATCCTTTCCATGGTGAAGAAAAAACCCTTCACAACTTCTACCCAAGTGAAGACTGTCCTGGAAGTAGGAGGATCAGTATCTAAGTCTCCCATAAAGAGAAAACTTAATGAAAGCAAATACAGAGGGTTCACCACAAGGTGCCAACCAATAATCAGCCGCAAGAATAGAAAGACCGGATCAGACTTTACCAAACAACATGTAAAGAAGCGAAACTAAGATCAACCTGGACCAGAATGATGGGGCGCAACCATTTCAGGCTGCAGTGTGGGGCCATTACAACGTTCATCTTTATGGGTAAGCCTACCTTTATACTCCTTATGTTATATACAGATCTATTGTGATCTATACGGGCCATGCACACCTGACTCTCTCGCTGGCAACTCTATTCTCATTACGACACTCTGGTCCCGGTCTACTTCTATTTATTTAAAGCTTAAACTAACTATAGGAAAAAAATCTTTTGCATCTTAGCAATTTTTGAAACATTTGGTCATTGGGTGACTTTCTTTCTCTGTAAATTTTTATAACTTTGCTGTCATCATTAATTTATAGTTACGCTCGTATCATACTATCTAGATTGTGCTACCTGTGATCCATACCAGACAGTGAATTACTGCCATGGAATTCTGTTTTGGTGGGCTCAATACCCCAACTTCTATTTTTCTTGAAGCCACCACACTGCGTTCCTTCCTTTATTCGGATCCTTCTTTGAATTTTATATATCAGTATTTTGTATTGTATGTCCTAATAAAATTTGTTAACTTTTTATCATACCTGTGGCGTAATGACTTCTTTTTCTCTAAGTCTTCTCAGAATGATAGGAGAAGAAATTATGGAGAAGGCTAGGGACGGGGCATGATCCAAAGCCACCACATCCTCTGTAAAACATGGTAGGGGCAGTGTGTTGGCATGGTGGGGGCAGTGTGATGGCATGGTGGAGGTGGTGTGATGGCATGGTGGAGGTGGTGTGATGGAATGGTGGTGGCGGTGTGATGGCATGGTGGGGGCGGTGTGATGGCATGGTGGGGGCGGTGTGATGGCATGGTGAAGGCGGTGTGATGGCATGGTGGGGGCGGTGTGATGGGATGGTGGATGGTGGAGGCGGTGTGATGGCATGGTGGGGGCGGTGTGATGGGATGGTGGAGGCGGTGTGATGGCATGGTGGGGGCGGTGTGATGGGATGGTGGATGGTGGAGGCGGTGTGATGGCATGGTGGGGGCGGTGTGATGGGATGGTGGAGGCGGTGTGATGGCATGGTGAAGGCGGTGTGATGGCATGGTGGGGGCGGTGTGATGGGATGGTGGAGGCGGTGTGATGGCATGGTGGGGGCAGTGTGATGGGATGGTGGATGGTGGAGGCGGTGTGATGGCATGGTGGGGGCAGTGTGATGGGATGGTGGATGGTGGAGGCGGTGTGATGGCATGGTGGGGGCAGTGTGATGGCACGGTGGGGGACGGTCCCGATCCAGCATTTCACCTGCTGAAGACAAAACTGAAGGCAGAAAGAGCCACAAACAAGCAACAAGTAAAGACGCTGCAGTAACGGCCGAGCAAAGCCCCACAAAGGAGGAAACCGCCGTGTGGTGAGGTCCAGACTTCTGGCCGTCATTGCTGCACAGGATTCTCCACAAAGTATTAAAAAAAATTCTGGGAATGTTCATTTGTCCAACTACTTTTGAGCCCCTGGAATGAGGCGGCCGTGTAGAAAAATGGCGGCAATTCCTAAACCTTTCACAGGAGATTTTTGTTCAACCTCAAGAATTAAACCTGAAAATCTAAACTTCAATTGTATTTCATGTCAAATCCAACGTGGAGGCCGCAAAACCCAAATCATGGAGATCGTGTCACCGCCCAGATAATTCTGGCCCTTACTGTAGCTATTGGGGTACAGAGGTTGTATTGCATCTGGGTGCTGGTGCCATAGGGGGCCCAAAAGCCCCTCTATCACATAATTTGAATGCAGTATAGTACATGGCACATATGGGTGTATCCACGTTACGTTCATATCGCCATGGAGCGCCAGGCTTATGCAATGGTCGCTGTTTCTTCACATAGAGGAGCCGGTGTAAACGTTCCCTGTAAACATTACACGTTGACGTTATTTTTGTCTTTTCCTTCTTTTGCAGGTTACATGAGTAAAACACAAGTTGCTGCACCGGATTTCCCAGTTTCATAGATTTTATATTTACTGGTGACAGTGGTGGTCACATTATTACAGCATGCTTTTAATCCCATTGTGGCTACTGTAGTGCAAGTAGTGCAATCTCAGGCAACCTTCTAGAAACTTATCACAGATGTCACCCTTAAGGTAGCGTTGTCATCTCAAAGGCACTTTTCTTATTGAGTGAGTCATGAACGGGTTAAACAGGTGAACACCTTCTTTCCAGGTATTGTATCCACAATGTAGCAGTTGTCACTGTTGTTCTGTAAACATTATTTGTATCATCCCCTCCTCTGATACAATGTAACTCTCTATAGCGACACATGTACAGGCACATACTGCACTGTGGGTATATATACATCCTGACATATACAGGATATACATAGCAACCAATAGGGCGATGCCACCTGCATCATACGAGGGTAACCGGCTGCAAATCTACTATCCAAACAAATTGTGAAAAACCTGCTCCGTGGCCTGTACAAAATCTTCTGTATGACCATTATACGTTTCATTCAATTAAATGCCAGTGTGGCCCGAAACACACGATAATAAAATATGCAAAAAAACCTGAGGGGCGGGGAGCTCCTAAAAAACAATACAAAAGCATGACAGCATGTGCCGAATAAAGAAGAGAAAGCTGCACCACAGCAAACCACAGGTCCACATGTAGAGAATTCACAGCAGATTTTCCACCTTTGTTTTCTAGGACCTTGCAGGTTTGGGTGGCAGTAATCCCGGGATTTTACCATGAATGGCAGGCGGCTCTGTGTCGCCGTGGAGCGCTAGACTAAAGGCCAATATATACAGGTCAATGATTGGGGGATATATCGGCCGACAAACGACCAAAAACACGATTTTTTTTCGGTTGAGCCTATAAAATCATGGTCATCATTGGTCACGGTTTGTGATGTGACAATATTCAGACTATTGAATAACAACCTCTCGCCCCTGCGCAGTTTTCATTGAGTATCGATCGATTTATTAGATTGACGATCGGCGCTCATTATGCGCAGAACTCTGCCTGTGTACATTTTTAGGCTGCGTTCACACTGTGCGTTTTTGGCATTTGTGTTTTGTGTTTTTTGCTGGATAAACTCCCATGTCTCTCAATGAGTTCATCAAGCAAAAAAACAACGCGTGCTAAAAACGCAGTGTGAATTCAGCCTTAAACAAGCGCCGATCGACAATAAAGCATGTTGCTGGGCGCTCCTTTACTCCATTCAATGGGCAATGATTGCGAGTATGGCGGCAGGTTACCACGATCGTTGGTCCTCATACATTTTGCATCTTGTCGGCAGAACATCCTGTTTACACGTGGAGACCATTTTTCTGTCCACATTGAAGATCCGATCGATGACTGTTTGCTTGTTCATCAGCTGATCGCTGCCATGTCTACATCGGACAATCAGCGAGATCGAGCGATCGTACAAACACTCGTTCACCCGATCATTGGCCCGTGTAAAAGAGCCTTTAAGAATTGAATTTCCACACGCTGGCGAATCAATCAGACAGCCGAATAATCAATAACGCTGACATCTGCACAAAGCAGCGCGAGGCTCTAAAACTAGAAACACACGGGGGCCGCACACGCCAAAACCAGTCCCCCAATCAACGGCTGCACAATTTCACTGTTATTCATGTGGCCATTCGTCGCCACCACGTCGTGGTATCGGCTGCTGCCCCGTGTGTTCTTACCCTTTAAGGCTGTGTTCACACGAGGGCGGATACTCTGCATAATAGCACGCAGCTTATCCGCCCTGTGTGTCGCAGTGAATTCCGGGCGAGAAACTATGGTGCAGATTTATCGTCCGGAAAGTCCGCTGCAGAAAACTGCAGCATTTGGCCGACCTGTTAGCATGTTTCATCCCAGGAGACCACCTGTGATTGGCTGCAGCGGCGGTCACATGGGATGAAGCGTCATCCCAGGAGGCCGCGCTGGAGGGAGGAACACAGACTTCTGGGTAAGTATGAGATTTTGTTTTTCTGAGTTGCGTTTTTTGCTGTGGAATCGCTGCGAACCTGCTGCAAATAACGCAACAACTGCTATTTGTTGCGGGATTTACCTCCCATTGAATTCACTGGGGAAAACCCGCAACAAGTAAGCAGCGTTTATGCAAATACAATTGACACGCTGCGGAATAAAATTACGCACCGCAGGCCAAATTCTGAGGGTATTTCCACTCAATATTTACGCAGCGTGTGAACGGTCCCTTAATGTTGCATTACAAAAATGAAAACCAAAAGAACAGGATGCGCCCAAGTGATTTACTCTCATCACCGCAGGACAGACAGGAAAGTGTCCGAACCGGATCTACAACCTGAAAGTCTGCTTTACCTGAGACATCCGGCAGCTGCAGAACATCGCTCCATACAGAACTTTCCAGGGACATTACACCAAAACTTATAGCGAAGTTCCTGAAACTTATCAAACTGCGCAGATCTTATAGGTGACCTCCCCTGTGACTGCACTTGCTGCAGCCTGACATATAGCGGCCAAACGTGTGCTTACCCCGGCCTACATCATATACACCCAGCTGCAGGAAGTCTTAGCTTGTTCACGTATCATATTTACGTTTGGCATATACACCGGGAAAGCTTCCAGATCACACACTGGACGTATCCGTAGGGCGCTGCTTGCAAATCTTTATCAGCTGTACAGGAAAGCGTGGTCTGATGCGTATTTCTATACAGCGGCATACGTCAGCTATAGAAGTCACAAAATACTCCCAATATATACCTCAGACAGAAGGCACAAACCATATGTGAACAGAGCTTTAGGTACGCAGGGATTTTCAAGCTCCGGATGTATACAAGAACATTTCCATGAAACAGCAAGCAGTGATCTTATAAATGTGAGGAATTGAAATACAAAGTTTATTCTTTTGGATTTGATATAAATCTTCTGCGAAGCGGAAAACATTCAGATGTGAGGAACCTTGTCCCAGGTAAGCCTCCGCCCGGATCAGACAACCGGCACCAAACTTCACGTCCGTCAGTGTAACAATGTACCGCTAGTCTAGGAATGACCTCATAAGTGTTCCTGCTCTTGCTTGTGCTCTCAGTCGGCCACTAGGGGCGCATGGTAAGGTGAGCTTATTCCATCTGTTCACATGTTGTGGTGCTGTGTGGTGGTGTCTGTTGCTGTAGTGCTGCATTTGTGGGGGGATGTAGCCCAGAGCCAAGGAGGCTTGGCACGGTCTGATGGTATGGGTGCTTTTGGGCCCCTGGGTTGCTCCCTCTGCAGGTGCGGTGCTGCGGTGGCCGCCATGCGGTGCTGCAACCGCTAGAGTAGGGACCCAATTTACAAGAGGTCGCCGTGAAGTGGTAAGTGGGCTTATACAGTTTGATCAAAATGTTAACTAAGAACCTCGTGTTCATGTTTAGAAATTATGCCTAGCGGCTCAGATCAACGTATACATTGTGGATTGTGCGGTCCATGTCTTTTTCCTCTAAATATTGCAAAATATTCCGTTTTGAGGAACCTTGTCCCAGGTAAGCCTCCGCCCGGATCAGACAACCGGCACCAAACTTCACGTCCGTCAGTGTAACAATGTACCGCCTATCTGTCCGAATAAAGACGGCGGACGTGAACCGGAAAACCATCTTCAGACACCTCCAAACAGTGACTGATACTCGTCTATATTATATGAAATGATTCATTTCCAGGCAGAGATAGAATAGCCAAAGGCCAGTTAACAAAGACATTGGGAGCAGCACAGAGTATTTCAGCAGATTAGTATTGTGAGAAATCACAGACTATGGATGGAAAAACGAACGTCAGGACTTCAGGCCTCATCACACGGCAGAGCCATGAGCAATTTATCTAACACTGAAAACGGCCCTCAGAACCTTGTCCAGTTCACACGTGCAGGTTTTGTCGCATTATTTAGTAAAAACTTCAGGAAAATATTTTTTATGTAATTTTTTTTAACAAAAATTTGCTGCAAAAAACGCAGCAACAGCGCAACAAACCCGTTGAATGTGATTGCAGCCTTAGGGTTTATTCACATGATGTATTGTGGCTCTTAGGAGTCAAAAATGGGAATAAATCCTGTAAATGAACAAAGAAAAGCGCCCAGAAAACACCAGGAAAATGGAGAGAAAGCGTCCAACCAGTCCGGCAGCCGGGGTCAGCGCTCATACGACATTTCTTGTGGCTTTTTTTGCCGCGATTGCAGTCGTCGAAAGCAAAACAGCACCATTTTTCGAACTGTGGGCTCGCCACAAATACCGCGTTTGGAAAAAAGTGCTTGTGTAAACAGACCCCTAGTCCGCAGCATGTCACGCTCTATTGACTAATGATTCCCTTTTCTTTTTAAGACTCTCAGTCAATGATAATGTAAGTGTCATGATTAGATCCAGACGGTGCCACGTCCTAGTATCATCCAGCGTGGGCGGAGCCTGTGTGTGGAGGAGGGGAGTGACCACCATTGTGGGAGCCATTTCATACTCACAGCCGTCACGTGAGATACAAGTACATGTAAGCGAATATGGCGCCTTTTGCAAAGTTGTTTGTCACATTATTTTGGTGCAACATTTTTTTCGGTGTCAAAAGCATTATAATCTGTAAATAGACGTAATCCCTATATATAGTTCATGCCCCATGAGAACTCATGTATAGCCTGCAGATGACACACCTCCGAGGAGTACAAGATGGATGACACACGCCTCCGAGGAGTACAAGATGGATGACACGCCTCCGAAGAGCACAAGATGGATGACACACGCCTCCGAGGAGCACAAGATGGATGACACACGCCTCCGAGGAGAACGAGATGGATGACACACGCCTCCGAGGAGCACGAGATGGATGACACACGCCTCCGAGGAGCACGAGATGGATGACACACGCCTCCGAGGAGCACAAGATGGATGACACACACCTCCGAGGAGCACAAGATGGATGACACACGCCTCCGAGGAGCACAAGATGGATGACACACGCCTCCGAGGAGCACAAGATGGATGACACACACCTCCGAGGAGCACAAGATGGATGACACACACCTCCGAGGAGCATAAGATGAATGACACACGCCTCCGAGGAGCACAAGATGGATGACACACGCCTCCGAGGAGCACAAGATGGATGACACACACCTCCGAGGAGTACAAGATGGATGACACGCCTCCGAAGAGCACAAGATGGATGACACACGCCTCCGAGGAGCACAAGATGGATGACACACACCTCCGAGGAGTACAAGATGGATGACACGCCTCCGAAGAGCACAAGATGGATGACACACGCCTCCGAGGAGCACGAGATGGATGACACACACACCTCCGAGGAGTACAAGATAGATGACACGCCTCCGAGGAGCACAAGATGGATGACACACGCCTCCGAGGAGTACAAGATGGATGACACATGCCTCCAAGGAGTACATGATGGATGACACACGCCTCCGAGGAGCACAAGATGGATGACATATGCCTCCGAGGAGTACAAGATGGATGACAAATGCCTCCGAGGAGCACAAGATGGATGACACATGCCTCCGAGGAGCACAATATGGATGACACACGCCTCCGAGGAGTACAAGATGGATGACACACACCTCCGAGGAGTACAAGATGGATGACACACGCCTCCGAGGAGCACAAGATGGATGACACACGCCTCCGAGGAGCACAAGATGGATGACACATGCCTCCGAGGAGCACAAGATGAATGACACATGCCTCCGAGGAGTACATGATGGATGACACATGCCTCCGAGTACATGATGGATGACAATAAACTGATGGATTGCACTCCTGCCAGAATGTATAGGTGCTGTGAGGGTTCGGGTCGGATCAACCCACCATATAAGCAAAAGGAAATAACCCAAGCACTCAAATATGCAAATATATTCAAAAAATCTCTCATCGATAGAAGGTTTCCAAAGATGTTAATTTTTTCTTTTTTCAAATAAATATATGTATTTGTCAAGATATGTGTAATCTTGATACAAACAAAATTGGCTTGCGATGTATTAAGGACGTTTCGGCCTGTCCCAGGCCTTTGTCATAATCGCACTGTAAATGTTGAAATCGGCGTCTCCCAGATGTACATGCCATAGAGCCCACTGTAGATAGAGCCACACAGCCCCCTGTAGGTAGCGCCACACACAGCCCCCCTGTAGATAGCGTCATACAGCCCCCTATAGCTAGAGCTACACAGCCCCCCTGTAGATAGAGCCACACAGCCCCCTGTAGATAGAGCCGCACAGCCCCCTGTAGATAGAGCCGCACAGCTCCCTGTAGATAGCGTCATACAGCCCCCTATAGCTAGAGCTACACAGCCCCCCTGTAGATAGAGCCACACAGCCCCCTGTAGATAGAGCTACACAGCCCCCCTGTAGATAGAGCCACACACAGCCCCCCTGTAGGTAGCGCCACACACAGCTCCCCTGTAGATAGCGTCATACAGCCCCCTATAGCTAGAGCTACACAGCCCCCTATAGCTAGAGCTACACAGCCCCCCTGTAGATAGAGCCACACAGCCCCCCTGTAGATAGAGCCACACAGACCCCCTGTAGATAGAGCTACACAGCCCCCCTGTAGATAGAGCCACACAGCCCCCTGTAGATAGAGCTACACAGCCCCCCTGTAGATAGAGCCACACAGCCCCCTGTAGATAGAGCCACACAGCCCCCCTGTAGATAGAGCCACACAGCCCCCCTGTAGAGCTACACAGCCCCCTGTAGATAGAGCCACACACAGCCCCCCTGTAGAGCTACACAGCCCCCCTGTAGATAGAGCCACACAGCCCCCTGTAGAGCTACACAGCCCCCTGTAGATAGAGCCACACAGCCCCCTGTAGGTAGCGCCACACACAGCCCCCCTGTAGATAGAGCCACACAGCCCCCCTGTAGAGCTACACAGCCCCCTGTAGATAGCGCCACACAGCCCCCTGTAGATAGAGCCACACAGCCCCCTGTAGATAGAGCCACACACAGCCCCCCTGTAGATAGAGCCACACAGCCCCCCTGTAGAGCTACACAGCCCCCTGTAGATAGCGCCACACAGCCCCCTGTAGATAGAGCCACACAGCCCCCTGTAGATAGAGCCACACAGCCCCCTGTAGAGCTACACAGCCCCCTGTAGATAGAGCCACACAGCCCCCTGTAGGTAGCGCCACAGTCCCCTGTAGATAGCGCCACACACAGCCCCCCTGTAGATAGAGCCACACAGCCCCCTGTAGAGCTACACAGCCCCCTGTAGATAGAGCCACACAGCCCCCTGTAGGTAGCGCCACAGTCCCCTGTAGATAGAGCCACACACAGCCCCCCTGTAGATAGAGCCACACAGCCCCCCTGTAGATAGAGCCACACAGCCCCCTGTAGATAGAGCCACACAGCCCCCTGTAGATAGAGCCACACAGCCCCCCCTGTAGATAGAGCCACACAGCCCCCCTGTATAGAGCCACACAGTCCCCTGTAGATAGAGCCACACAGCCCCCCTGTAGATAGAGCCACACAGCCCCCCTGTAGATAGAGCCACACAGCCCCCCTGTAGATAGAGCCACACAGCCCCCTGTAGATAGAGCCACACAGCCCCCCTGTAGATAGAGCCACACAGCCCCCTGTAGATAGAGCCAAACAGCCCCCCTGTAGATAGAGCCACACAGCCCCCTGTAGATAGAGCCACACAGCCCCCCTGTAGATAGAGCCACACTCCCCCCTGTAGATAGAGCCACACAGCCCCCTGTAGATAGCGCTATACAGCCCCCCTGTAGATAGAGCCACACAGCCCCCTATAGCTAGAGCTACACAGCCCCCTGTAGATAGAGCTACACAGCCCCCCTGTAGATAGAGCCACACAGCCCTCCTGTAGATAGAGCCACACAGCCCCCCTGTAGATAGCGCTATACAGCCCCCTGTAGATAGAGCCACACAGACCCCCTGTAGATAGAGCCACACAGCCCCCCTGTAGATAGAGCTACACAGCCCCCCTGTAGATAGAGCTACACAGCCCCCCTGTAGATAGAGCTACACAGCCCCCTGTAAGTAATGCCACACACAGCCCCCTGTAGATAGAGCCACAAAGACCCCCTGTAGATAGAGCCACACAGAACCCCTGTAGATGATGCCACATTCTCCCCGTAGATAGAGCCATTGTGGCTCCCATTGCCGTCGTTTTGGTCGGGGATTCCGCTACAGGAGGTGCCACTGACGTCACTACCCTTATATGGTCAGGGGCTCCATAAGCGGAATCCCCGGCCAGGACGTCGGCTGCATGGGTGAGTGACAGAGCAGGAAGCGGATAGTTTCCTGCTCTGCCATAGTATTCAATTGTATCTGCGTCCTGAGGACACGGATACAATTGAATGTAGTAGTTGCCGGGACAAGTCCCGGCACAGTAATTTGCCGGGATAGTCCAGGCAAATTCGGAACTGTAGGCAAGTAAATGACTGACATGCCTTAGAGAGGCACAGGATGACTGACATACATCTCAGCGGAGAAGATGGCTACACGCCTCAGAGGAGCGCTAGACCACAGACCATACACACCCCCCCACTTATTACCGCATCTCCCAGCGGCAGCCCCTACCGGTCCGCGGAGTATCGGTCACGTGATCTCATCCTAGTTACCATCACTTCCAGACACGCCCCCTGCCTGTCAATCTCATGGAGGAGTATAGGCGGGAAATGCGCGGGACGAGGCAGGAGACGTGAGAGGCTCTGGGTGTCACAGGTAATGGCGGCGTGTTAGGAGCTGAGGCGGCCGGCGCCATCCTGTGACATGTACTTATAAAATACCTGTGTACCCGGCCATATAATCCGTGTGGACACAGGTAACGCTTGTTCAGCACGACATGGCAGTACAGAGGTTGTTGTGCGGTAGGCATACGGCCATTTATGCACAGGGCTCACGTGTGAATAGTGGTAAATATGACAGCAGAGGAGTTCTGTCAGGAGATGTGGCCGTCATGTACATTTCCTGCGTGTTCCTATAAATACTGTCATCATGAGAGGGAATCCATCCTCGTATGTCCCCTCAGGATTGTGTGACCCCCGCACCTGAGGTGATTTCACTGCTGAGGAGATGGTTCTAGAAGTTCCCCACAAACATGGCGTCTGATCCGCAGCCTTACGCCTGCCATGATGGAAATAACGATAATTGATCACGCACAGACTGGCGGTCACTACACCGGGGCGGCAATGCCTAATATACGTGTATTGTACTGCCATGGCTCTGTTCACACTTGCGTTAGTTCTGTCTCGCCAGGTTTCCTTTTGAAGGCCAGAATCGTGTAGCGTGCGGCGGTATTCTATCCAGTGTGAAAAAACAACGTGAGAAAACCTAACAGACCGATTATAAGCCAATGGGAATAAAGAAAAAAAACCATAACCGATCCATCATGACCATCGTGAAACCATCACGCCCCGCCAAGTGTCACAAAGAGGGACAACCGATGCAGCACGCGCCCCGTCAAGTGTCACAAAGAGGGACAACCGATGCAGCACGCGCCCCGCCAAGTGTCACAAAGAGGGACAACCGATGCAGCACGCGCCCCGCCAAGTGTCACAAAGAGGGACAACCGATGCAGCACGCGCAGGAAGATTTTTTTAAGCCACACCTTTAATCCCACCCATACACACCCGGTTCAGCCCACACAGCATACTGCCCCCATAACTGCCCCCATACAGCATACTGCCCCCATACAGCATAATGCCCCCATAACTGCCCCATACAGCATAATGCCCCCATAACTGCCCCCATACAGCATAATGCCCCCATAACTGCCCCATACAGCATAATGCCCCCATAACTGCCCTCATACAGCATAATGCCCCCATAACTGCCCCCATACAGCATAATGCCCCCATAACTGCCCCATACAGCATAATGCCCCCATACAGCATAATGCTCCCATAACTGCCCCATACAGCATAATGCCCCCATAACTGCCCTCATACAGCATAATGCCCCCATAACTGCCCCCATACAGCATAATGCCCCCATACCTGCCCCCATACAGCATAATGCCCCCATAACTGCCCTCATACAGCATAATGCCCCCATAACTGCCCCCATACAGCATAATGCCCCCATAACTGCCCCCATACAGCATAATGCCCCCATAACTGCCCCCATACAGCATAATGCCCCCATAACTGCCCCCATACAGCATAATGCCCCCATAACTGCCCCCATACAGCATAATGCCCCCATAACTGCCCCCATACAGCATAATGCCCCCATAACTGCCCCATACAGCATAATGCCCCCATAACTGCCCTCATACAGCATAATGCCCCCATAACTGCCCCATACAGCATAATGCCCCCATAACTGCCCCCATAACTGCCCTATACAGTATAATGCCCCCATACAGCATAATGCCCCCACAACTGCCCCATACAGAATAATGCCCCATAACTGCCCCCATACAGCATAATGCCCCCATACAGTATAATGCCCCCATAACTGCCCTATACAGTATAATGCCCCCATACAGCATAATGCCCCCATAACTGCCCCATACAGAATAATGCCCCATAACTGCCCCCATACAGCATAATGCCCCCATAATTGCCCCATACAGCATAATGCCCCCATAACTGCCCCCATACAGTATAATGCCCCATAACTGCCCCCATACAGCATAATGCCCCCATAACTGCCCCATACAGCATAATGCCCCCATAGCTGCCACCACACTGTATAATGCCCCCATACAGCATAATGCCCCCATACAGCATAATGCCCCCATAACTGCCCCATACAGCATAATGCCCCCATAACTGCCCCCATACAGCATAATGCCCCCATAACTGCCCCCATACAGCATAATGCCCCCATAACTGCCCCATACAGCATAATGCCCCCATACCTGCCCCCATACAGCATAATGCCCCCATAACTGCCCCCATACAGCATAATGCCCCCATAACTGCCCCCATACAGCATAATGCCCCCATAACTGCCCCATACAGCATAATGCCCCCATAACTGCCCTATACAGTATAATGCCCCCATACAGCATAATGCCCCCATAACTGCCCCATACAGAATAATGCCCCCATAACTGCCCCCATACAGCATAATGCCCCCATAATTGCCCCCATACAGCATAATGCCCCCATAACTGCCCCCATACAGTATAATGCCCCCATAACTGCCCCATACAGCATAATGCCCCCATAGCTGCCACCACACTGTATAATGCCCCCATACAGCATAATGCCCCCATACAGCATAATGCCCCCATAACTGCCCCATACAGCATAATGCCCCCATAACTGCCCCATACAGCATAATGCCCCCATAACTGCCCCCATACAGCATAATGCCCCCATAACTGCCCCCATACAGCATAATGCCCCCATAACTGCCCCATACAGCATAATGCCCCCATAACTGCCCCCATACAGCATAATGCCCCCATAACTGCCCCATACAGCATAATGCCCCCATAATTGCCCCCATACAGCATAATGCCCCCATAACTGCCCCCATACAGTATAATGCCCCCATAACTGCCCCATACAGCATAATGCCCCCATAACTGCCCCCATACAGCATAATGCCCCCATAACTGCCCCATACAGCATAATGCCCCCATAACTGCCCCCATACAGCATAATGCCCCCATAACTGCCCCATACAGCATAATGCCCCCATAACTGCCCTATACAGTATAATGCCCCCATACAGCATAATGCCCCCATAACTGCCCCCATACAGTATAATGCCCCCATACAGCATAATGCCCCCATAACTGCCCCATACAGCATAATGCCCCCATAACTGCCCCCATACAGCATAATGCCCCCATAATTGCCCCCATACAGCATAATGCCCCCATAACTGCCCCCATACAGTATAATGCCCCCATACAGCATAATGCCCCCATAACTGCCCCATACAGCATAATGCCCCCATAGCTGCCCCCATACAGCATAATGCCCCATAGCTGCCACCACACTGTATAATTCCTCAGATGCCCCATATATTATAATGCCTCATACAGCATAATGACCCCATAGCTGCCACCACACAGTATACTGCCCCCATAACTGCCCCATACAGCATATTGCCCCCATAACTGCCACCACACAGTATACTGCCCCATAGATGCCCCATACAGTATAAAGCCAAGACAGATGTCACCATACAGTATAATTCTCACACAGATTCTCCCATACAGTATAATGCCCCCATAGCTGCCCCCATAGATGCCCCATACAGTGTAATTATCACACAGATTCTCCCATACTGTATAATGCCCCATAGCTGCCCCCATACAGTATAATGCCCCCATAGCCGCCCCCATACAAAATAATGCCCCCATAGCTGCCCTCATACAGTATAATGCCCCCTAGCTGCCCTTATAAAGTATGCTGCCCCTAGTGCCATTGCCCATGTAGATAGCTCCCATGTACATAACACCACAGTGTACCCTGTAGATAGTGCCCTATATAGTGCCAAATTTTCCATGAAGATAGCGCTACCCCCCCTGTAGATCACGCCATTGGGACTCCCAATTGAGCAGAATCCCCAGGCAGAGCATAGACCAGGGATTCCGCTCCAAGAGGGAAGCCCTGATGTCACTGTCCATATAAGGACAGTGACCTCAGGGGTTTCCTCTAGGAGCGGAATCCCCGGCCAGATCATTGGCAACGGGGATTTCCGCTCAAGCAGTAGCTTCTGACGTCATTGTCCATATATGGACAGTGACGTCAAGGGCTTCCCCAGCACAGCGCTTAAAGTAGCACTGCCCCGGGAGTCCTCGGCGAGCGGAGGAGCTCCCTCTGCTCCTCCAATCTGAAGAAATTCTGAAGCAGGGAGCTGATGGTTCTCTACGTTAGAATTGGGTTTAACTGTATCTGCGTCCTGAGGACACAGATACAGTTGACAGCGTTACCCCCAGCCACCTCGCACAGCGGGGCACCGCCTGGAATCCGGGACGGTTGGGAGGTTTAATGACGCTAGTGTGAACAGAGCCTAACCCTACAGATGAAGCATGTTTCAAAAGTATAACTCCCATCATTATCACTGAAAATACAGTCGTGGTAGAGAGGAGTAGTAGCCTGAACTCACCCTGGATATCTGTGGTATACGTTTATCAAGAATGGCGCAGCACGGAGCTGACAGCATTGTACTGTGCACTGCCGTCATTATTTAGGAAATATATCGCCATCCTTCTATATAGAAAAAGTAATACCGTGCTCAGCTGGTACCGTACTGTCAATGTGAGCGGTGCCATACAGTGCCCGTCTATAGCACTAGAATCTTTATCTGTCCTCTGCGCGCTGAATGGCATTATCTAGACCCCAGGTGAATAGTGCCATACTGTGCCCCTCGTTGTAGTGGCCTGTGCCATGTCCGGATGGGCGTTGATGTGTTGTCTTCAGACTGAATCACATGCGCAGGGAATGGAGGGGCATTCTCTGCAACCATATTGTTCTCTTAGTTGTCCCTCCCAACCGTGGCCCTGCGTCACATTCCATAGATGGGTAAAGCGCAATTCTTTTTCTTTGTGCGGACAGCGGGTCTTATCGTGCAGCGTTAACCTCGGAGTGGATTCATGGAGCTGGAATCTGAGCGTACACCCCCAATTTATATTACGTAATCAGCACGCACAGCAGATAGACGTGTGACCGCCATGTTTTACATCTCATTCACTGCAGTGTTCCTTAATATTTTTCAAACCTGATATATATTTTTTGTCTCATGCATTTGTATTGGAGTTTTCCAGGATTAGAAAAAAGTGTCTGGGGCTGAGCTGCAATACGAGACACAGGCCATGGATAAGAGTGTCCCTTTAGGCCTCATGAACACTTCCGTCAGCCGTTGTACTGCCGCTAATGACGGTTCTGTGAAATACGGGCCGCACGTGGATGACTTCCGTGTACAGTCCGTTGTTTCACGGACCAAATCAATTAAAAGGCCAAGACTTCCATAAAAAACGGGCAGGAGTAGGAGCTGTCCTATTTGTGACGGAACGGCCGCACGGTTCCTTTAAAACAACAGAAGTCTGCATGGCCCCATTGTAATGAATGTCAGGGGGCTATCAGCTAAAACAACGGATAACACCCTGATGAAAAAAACGGAAGTGTGCATGAGGCCTAACCAGGTGCTGTGGTTCTAAAAATACATATTTGTACTTGGTCAGGTGTAAATCTATCAGCTAGTCTGTGTCTGCCCCCTACTGGATGGTCGCAGTATAACCTCTGTTCTTACAGCCGATGAGGATGATGATGATCAGATTTCTTTAGTGGTACACAAAGACTGAAATTTCTAAAGGTTAAACTGTAAAACTGGCATTCGGCCCTATTCACATGCAGAGTTGTGGTGCACACGTGAAAGGCCCCTGCGCAGCTGTAGAGTAAAAACCTCTTTAAAAAAAAGTGCAAAAAACACATTCGTGCTACGGTTTTGCGGCTAAGTCAATGGCAAAAACCACAGCAATTCCTCAAAAACTAGATTTTTTGTTTGTTTTTCAAGTGCACGGTGTGAATATGATTTTAAAGCTTACTGTAACATCTGTACAACGTGTTTTTCAACTGCACAAATGCTAGGGATGAACTTAGCCTTAGGCCTTATTCAGACAAGCATATTATACTTCTGTGTGCTGATTGTTTAAAAAACGGACAGCACACGGACCTATGCAACTCAATGGGGCTATTCACACATCCTTGTTTTTTCACGCAGCGTGTCCGTTGCTTTAAACTCACTGCATGTCTTATTTTGGTCACTTTTTGCGGACTACTTCACCCATTGACATCTGTGTGTCGTCCGTGTTTTTCACACACCAGCTGCTAAAGAAATGATGAGGGAAAAAAACCAAAACAGGAACACTGATACCCAAGCAGAACTGAAATACGCTCCTTTTTTTTGGTTGCAAAACGGACACGCTCGTCTGAATAAGGCCTTAGGGTGAGACAACCATGGGCTGCCTTCGCAAAACTGCAAAAATTATTTACCGAAGACCGTAGCAATACCAGGATGGCACCACTTCATGTGAACTCATCATTCCCTTATACAGATCCATGTACAGAAGGCTGCATGTAGGTATACAGGGGTACAGGAGAGCCGCATGCACCTCTACGGGTGACCTTTTTTTAAAATAAATTTAAACAAAAAGAAAAAGGTGTTTTATTGCGGCGGAATCGCAGCTTTTTCGTTGTAAAATCGCAACATATGCTATTTGTTGTGGCTTTTACCTTCCCATTAAATTCAATGGGGGAGAACCGCAACAAAAGTGCAACTATTCCGCAGCATAAATTGACGTCGTGAATTAAAAAAAACACACCGCAGCTCAATTTGTGGACGTTTTCGCAGCGTTTTTTTCCGCAGCGTGTGGATGAGATTTATTCCGGTCTCATCCACTCTTCTGCTACTGTATAATACGCTTAAGATTTTCTGCAATGGAATCCGCTACGGACAATCTGAGGCTAATCCGCCCAGTGTGAGCATACCCTAAAGGAGCGTCATTTCATTCTGCAATATTTATTTATGGCTGCGTGGTAAAAACGGAATCAAAAATCGTGGCAAAACCGCTTGTGGTTTCCAATGAGGTTTTGCCCAGTTCGGTTTTTACAGGTGAAGCTGTGAATTAAATATTTCACCTGTAAACACACACGCGGCCGAAAACCACATTGCAGAAACGCACGCGGTTTTGACCCAGATTTTTTATGTGATTTTTACCGTGCGGCCAAAAACATCTAATGTAATGCACCCGCAGTGTGTGAAGTCTTGTTATCTGTCTGCTCATTCAAGACCAGTTTTTTTTAAAGTAAATTTCTCATTGAGCTGCGGACTTGGTCTTCTTCTCAGAGCACAGAGAGTAAAGCAGGGCGTTGTAGGTAAGGCTGTGTTCACACTGCACATATTTGCCATAAACAAAGCTACCGTGGATTGTTAAAGTGCAGCTAAACTTTTGACAAACTTCTGACATGTCAGAAGTTTGGATTGGTGGGGGTCCGAGCACTGAGACCCCCACCAATCACTAGAACGAAGCAGCTGAAGCGCTTGTGTGAAATAGACTCCGATACATCGGCTTTCTGGAAAAAGCCGAACAGACACAAAGCGGGTGAGCGCTTCAGCTGCTTCGTTCTAGTGATTGGTGGGGGTCTCAGTGCTCGGACCCCCAGCAATCCAAACTTCTGACATTTCACAATGACATGTCAGAAGTTTGTCAAACGTTTAGTTACACATTAAGAAAATCTGTGGTTGAAATCCAAAGTTGAAACTCAGATTTCTCACATGGATTGGCCCACGGATCCGCAAACAGATTAATCCCATTGTAATTGATTGGCACTTATCCACGTCTTTTTTATTTTATAGTCAGGGCGTTCATTATTCTTCACAGATATTTTCCTGAGTGATGAATCCTGACAAATCATCATCGTGTGGTTATGGCCTAATTGTACTAAATGGCGCTTTTATTATCTTCCATGTAACGTTCATCCTGGACGTTTTATATATGATTTAAAGCACTGAACATGATTTGTGTGACCAGAGACCGGGTGTATCTTCTTGTTTTCATGTAACCTAAACAATAGTGTGTTTATGTTTCCGCTTTGTACCACCGTATGGCATTGATTTCACTGCAGACCTTGCCTGACCAGTATAGAGGGGGCATCTGCCCACCATCTTGCCGCGTGTGAGCCGGCAGGTGCGCTCATGTTTTGGCTGCAGTCACTCTATAGACAGTAGCATCGAGCGTCGTTTTATATTAAACACTCATCACAATGCCGGTGGTATGTGCGATATCGCGACCAATAGTCATAACAACCTCCCAACTTAGTTGAACTCGTTCTGCTCTTGGGCTTTCTGTTACAGTCCTGTCTGCACTGGACACCTGTTTGCCTTTGTTTGACTTCTCTTATTTGACCACAGTCATTATTTTACTGTTATTTCCAGATAATGGCAGAGAAGTTGACAGAATTGTGATTTTGTGTTGTCATTTGTGCGATTATTCTTTTTAACGACTGCAGAATGAAACTCTTATGTGGCGACTGGGTGATTAACTCCAGGAATAGTGTTCTCTCCCTCATAAATTGTTACTCTAGGCCGGATTCACACAGCCCGTGTTTTTTGCAGATTTTGGTGCAGATGTTTGAGCCTACGCCAGGAGTGGATCCAGCAGAAGTATAAAGTCTTCCTTTATAGTTCTCATTCCTTTTGAAACCACTTATAAATCTGCAACAAATACACGATGTGTGAATAGAGCCTTAGGCCGGGTTCCCACGTTGCGTAAACGCTGAGGAATTTCCGCAAAAGTATTATGTGGATGAGATTTGGAAAATCTCATGCCCACGCCTCGGAAAAAAAACGCAGTGAAACTGTTCAGAAAGTGACATGCGGTGCAGCATTTTTAGTCTGCAGCATGTTAATTTGTGCTGCGTTTTTGTTGCGGGGTTTCCCAATTGAATTCATGCCAAGTGTTGTGACTTTTACAGCTAAATCGTAGCAATTTCGCCACAAAAATCGCAACTCAGAAAAAAAATAAAAATTCATACTTAGGCCTCATGCACACGACCGTAAAAACTCCCGTTATTACGGGTCGTAATCACGACCCGTAATAACGGGCTCATAGACTTCTATTGGCGACGGGTGCCTTCCCGTTTTCTCACGGGAAGGTGCCCGTTCCGTTAAAAAAGATAGAACATGTCCTATTTCTGGCCGTAATAACGGCACGGACAGTCCATAGAAGTCTATGGAGCTCTCGTAATGACGGGTGGCTACATGTGTGCACCCGTCATTACGGCAGCGTTGCTAAGCGACGTCAGTAAATAGTCACTGTCCAGGGAGCTGAAAGAGTTAACTGATCGGCAGTAACTCAGCACCCTGGACAGTGACTACCGATCAGTATAAACCTGTAAAAAATAAAAATAAAAGACGTTCATACTTACCGGCAACTTCCTGCTTCCTCCAGTCCGGTCTCCCGCCCGTTGCCTTGGTGACGCGTCCCTCTCGACATCCGGCCCGACGTCCTGGATGACGTTTCAGGCCATGTGATCGCTGCAGCCAATCACAGGTCAATCACAGGCTGCAGCGGTCACATGGACTGCCGCGTCATCCAGGGATGTCGAGCTGGATGTGAAGAGAGGGACGCGTCACCAAGACAACGGCCGGGTAAGTATGAATTTCTTTAACTTTTATTACAGAAAAGGCTGTCCCTTCTCTCTATCCTGCACTGATAGAGAGAAGGGGCTGCCGATTAGTGCAGTGCTATTTTGCCGCCAAAAACGTGCTCGTAAATACGGGTGGAATACGTGTGACACCGGACCCATATTTACGAGCACGGGTTCGTAAATACTGGTGCAAAACGGGTGGAATACGTGTGACACCGGACCCGTATTTACGCCAGTATTTACGGGTGGGAAAAAATACGGTCGTGTGCATGAGGCCTTAGGCCTCATGCACACGACCGTATTTTTTACCATCCGTAAAAACGGCCGTTTATACGGCTCCATGGTCACACGTATTCCACCCGTATTGCACCCGTTTTTACGGATCCGTGTCCGTAAATACGGTACCGTGTGCATCCGTATTCCACCCGTATTCCATCCGTATTTACGGATCCGTAAAAAAGTGAGTGCCATGTTTTTCTCTTGAACTCTGAAAACAAATGTGGGCTGTGTTAGGGGCGTAACTAGGAAAGACTGGGCCCCATAGCAAACTTTTGACTGGGGCCCCCCCCTCCACTGGGTGTCACACAACCCCACCCCCCCTTGTAGATAGTGGGTTTATTACAGCCCCCCCCCTGTAGATAACGCCATACAACCCTCCCTGTAGATAACGCCATACAGTCCCCCTTTGTAGATAACGCCATACAGTCCCCTCTGTAGATATCTACAAAGGGGTCTGTATGGCGTTCTCTACAAAGGGGTCTGTATGGCGTTCTCTACAAAGGGGGCTGTATGGCGTTATCTACAGGGGGGGCTGTTCGGCGCTATCTACAGGGGGGGCTGTATGGCGTTCTCTACAAAGGGGGCTGTATGGCGTTATCTACAGGGGGGCTGTTTGACGCTATCTACAAAGGGGGCTGTATGGCGCTATCTACAAAGGGGGCTGTATGGCGCTATCTACAAAGGGGGCTGTATGGCGCTATCTACAGGGGGGGCTGTTTGGCGCTATCTACAGGGGGGCTGTATGGCGTCACCTACAGGGGGGGCCTGTATGGCGTTCCCTACAGGGGGGTCTGTAGGGAACGCCATACAGCCCCCCCCCCTTTAGGGAATGCCATACAGCCCCCCCCTGTAGGGAACGCCATACAACCCCCCCCCTGTAGGGACTGCCATACAGCCCCCCCCCTTTAGGGAATGCCATACAGCCCCCCCCTGTAGGGAACGCCATACAACCCCCCCCCCCCCTGTAGGGACTGCCATACAGCCCCCCCCCCCTGTAGGGACTGCCATACAGCCCCCCCCCCCTGTAGGGACTGCCATACAGCCCCCCCCTGTAGGGAATGCCATACAGCCCCACCCTCTGTAGGGAACGCCATACAGACCCCCCCCCCCTGTAGGGAACGCCTTACAGCCCCTGTCCCCAACCCCCCCAAAAGATGCGACCTACAGTGTAGACAAAAGACATGTATCCCCTATCCTGTGGATAGGGGATACATGTGTGATCGCTGGCAGCGATCAGGAGAACGGGGGACTGAAAGTCCCCCCAAGTTCTCCATGACTCTCACCTGACTTCCACAGCTCAATAAAAATGAAAGGCGCGCTGGTCACGCATGCGCACAAGCGCGACCGGCGCTCCATTCATTTCTACGGGGTTGCCGACACAGACCTCGGAAGTCAGAGGTGAGAGTCATGGAGAACATGGGGGGACTTTCAGTCCCCCGTTCTACTTATCGCTGCCAGCGATCACACATGTATCCCCTATCCACAGGATAGGGGATACATGTCTTTTGTTTATGGCAGAGCGGGGAGATACCTCCCCGCTCTGCCATAGTTTTCATTGTAGTCCCGGCGGTAGTTACGCCACTGGGCTGTGGCCTGCAGACCGGGTAGTCCCCTGACCTCGCCTCACCTCGCAACGCTCCCGTAATCACGGGTGAACACACGCAGCCACCCATGATTACGGGAGCCCCATAGACTTCTATGGGATGCCCGTGCCGTTATTACGGCATGAAATAGGGCATGTTCTATCTTTTTTAACGGCACGGGTACCTTCCCGTGAGAAAACGGGAAGGTACCCGTGGCTAACAGAAGCCTATGAGCCCGTTATTGCGGGTCGTAATAACGACCCGCAATAACGGGTGTTTTTACGGTCGTGTGCATGAGGCCTTACCCAGAACTCCCTGCAGTCTGGCCTCCTGGGATGACGTTTCATCCCATGTGACTGCTGCAGCCAATCACAGGCTGCAGCATAATCCAGGGAGGCCGGACGCAAAGGAGAGACACGTCACCATGACAACGGCCTAGGTAAGTATGGGTTGTTGGTTTTTGTTTTTGGGTTTTTTATTTGCTGCTTATTGCAGCAGAAATTCCGGCTGAAAAATCTATGTGGCGCGGTTTTTCAGACGGAATGTGCTGCGGGTTTTTGAGCAACGTATCAGACAGATGGGAACCCGGACTTGGGGTGTCTATTCACACATTGCAGTCATGTTGTTTGCAAAAAGCACAATTTACAATCTACAACATGAGAATGCACCCTTATATCCTCCATAAAAACCCACTTTCCTGAGGTTCTCCTCTGCTGTATATATTGTTATAATGGATTTGAAGAGTAATGGCTGGCAATGTTTCCCCTTGCTGACATTGCATCAAATTCTCATACATCCTTGTGCCAATGTTTGTGCATTTGGTGTACGCCTGGAAATGTTCGCACAATTGCACACGTTTCGGAATGTTCCCGTTATGTCTATCAGTTCAGGATGCAGTCACGTGGCAGATCTTGTAGAAAATCCGTTCAAGAAATCCTTGTGCTTGTTGTAGAAGGAACACTATTCAGATGAATGGAACAAATTCAATTTCAGAAATTTCTGCAACAAAATCTTCAGTGTTTAAATCTACTCTAAACTGGCCATGCACATTAGATGTCTGTCAGCCGACCGTCTATGTGTGTGGCGGCGTCCCGACCCTCCCCTAACGTCAGATGTCCGGAAATAAAAGGGTGTGAATAACAATCTGCATGATCGTTAGCAGGTAAGTATATGAGCCTCTACCAGAGATATTTGACATTGGCTTTCTCCCTACTGAAAACACGTGCACGCTCAGCCGATCCGAGAGTTCATATGTATGGGGGAGTCGGGAAAGAGCTGCCAGATGAACGATCGTTCGGCCGACATCTATCCAAAGTGTATGGCCACCTTAATCCACATTTATGTAAGATGTGCTGGCCTTTGTGTGTTTCATATAGGAATAATTTGATCGGTTGGCTGATGTGAGTGGCGTCAATCGCTTTATAGCGCAGAATATGTTGGTGCTACACAAGCAACAGGGAATAAATAAAGTTTAGGTCAGGATGGATTTTCAGCCCCAGGGTGCAAAGAATTAATGTTCTCAGTCACTGACAGCAAGCAGATCTTGAAAATGGTAAAGGAATTTAAATACAAAATAGCGGAACTTTTTATTATACAATAACTAATATTTCTTAAGGCTATATTTACACGGTTGTTATGGCTTCCTTTTTCTTACAGGATCCATGGTGGACATGACGGACCCTTTATTACTCGTTTGACAGATGTGTTATGACCTAACCCCCATTGACTTATAATGGGTCTGGCCTTTTTTAGTTTTTTTTCGGATAGAATGCTGCAGCATTCTACACTATTCTGATTGTAAAAAAGCAATTGAAACAGACCGTAAAAACGAATGTAAGTGTGAACAGAGCTTAAAAATATGTTGTACGTTACCTTCTGTTCACACTTGCATTTGCTCTTTTACATCAGGTTTCTGTTGCTTTATGACAGCCAGGATGGTGTAGCATGCCCTGTCATTCTATCCAGTAAAAAAAAAAACAAACAACAAAAAAACAAAACCTTATGGATTGATTATCTGTCGTGGAAATAGGGATCGTAAAGGGATCAGTGAATTGGTTCATAACATAACGGACCGGTCATATCCATCATGGATCCTGTAAAAATGACATTCGGGACACCAGTATGACAGCATTACCCGGGATTGAAGACCAAGCTGGAAAGTTTCTCTAGGCTGAGACAAAGGTTCATTGCAGAATTGGATTTGATATATCCCCAGCGGCGGTGATGGAATGTTGTCTAAGTGTGAAAAATGGAGGAATCAGCTGCAAACATCACTAGAAGTCAATTAGAGCGCCTTCGGTCATAAGGTCACAAAAACAAACTCAAGTACTCGTGTGAAAAACTCTAAAACAGAAACAACACAATTGATAACGACAAGAATGAGGAACATGATGCCGTAGTGGAAATTGAGGAACGTCAACAAGATTCACAGCCATCTATGAAGATCTGGGCACAAGGCATCGTGTTGTTTTTTATTGATATGTCACAAAGTAACAAACTGGAGAAGTAATTTAATATACACACAAGAGGAAAACCTGACAAAGCTGCGTTCACACAATGTAGTCTCAGTGCATTTTTTTATTTTTTTACAGAACCAGGAGTAAATGCTTAGGCTGGGTTCACATGTGGCAGTTATTCTGCAGCGTTGTTTCACTGTGAATAACCCGCAGTGGACAGAACATATCTATCAGCACTGACTATTGCAGCTCATTCTTCTGGACTTTGCCAAATCGAAGTGATTTTACCCCTATTTTTTTAGGTTTTCCCATGAGAGACATTTATGATATATCCACAGAATATGTCATAAATGTCAGATAGATGCGGGTCCCACCTCTGGTCCCCCTAAACCCTGTTCTGCCGATCTGTGTTGTGGCTAATTCAGGTGAATTCCGACCATGAAAAAGGTTATATGGCCGTGAGTTCTGAAAACAGCGTAGCTCGCTGAGCTACGCTGTTTCCGTAAGTCCCATAAAACTGAATGGTAGTTACGGAAACCGCATACCTCGCATGCTACACTGCTTCCGTAACTGCCATTCACCACTATAGGAGCTACGAAAACAGCGTAGCTCAGCGAGTTACGCTGTTTTCGTAACGCCCGACCATAAAGTCAGGAAGTGGCCGGGAGGCAGCGATAGCAGATAAATCTAGAATGGGGGTTTAAGGAGCCCCATTCTAGAGATGGGTGCGGGTCCCAGAGGTGTGACCTGCATATATCTAACATTTATGACATATCCTGTGGACATGTCATAAATGTCTCTCATGGGAAAACTCCTTTAAAGGGAATGTGTCGCTAGAATTTTTTTTTCAGTTAAACAATTAGTATATAAGTGATTACACGTTGTTTACATTTTTTTAATTTTTTTCACAAGTCAGAAAATATTATAAATGAGATTCTAATTTATAACATTTCCATGTGCTGGCCACTAGAGGGAGCAGCTCCCAAAACGGCAGCATGGTCACTGTGGTAAAGCAACCTCATTGATTTATGCTGCAAATTTGGGGTGGAGACACTCTCTCTAGTGACCTCACACAATTCCCCCTCCCTTATTCTGGCTAGTGCCAGGAGAAGGAGGGGTTTGAATATCTTCAATCCTCCTACACTGTGTGCCGCTATTTTCTGAGCGAATGCACCGTGTAGGAGGATTAGATACAGGGCTCAGCAGACAGTATCACACATGAACATACACGAACATAATACACACATCATACACAAACATAAATTACCTGCTCCTGCCGCCGCCTCCGCTGGTCTACGCTCTTCCTTTTTTTTTTTTTAAACTCGTTTTATTAAGAACTGTTACAGTAACAAGTATAAAAACAGTCACACATTGCTAATTACAATATATGGCATATTAGATCAAGGATATGTACAAATAGCAAGTCAAGTAATGAGTACATATAAAGCATTACAAACAGATGATTTCCCATTAATAATGTCTACGCTCTTCCTTGCGCCTTCGCTTCGTTGAACATATGGCCGGAAGCCGCGGCCGGAAGTCGTCATCTTACTGTCCGGCAGCGGCTTCCCGTCCGCATGAAAATGGCGCTGGATTTTGCTCTACCAACGAGCTTCATTTTGGTCTGTGTGGGAGCGGCGCATGTCTCTGAGAATGGAACGGCTCCCGTTCGCATTTTCTGTGGGGTTGTATGTGCCGTATAGCATCTCTGTATGTGTCGTTAATCGACACAGAGATGAAAAAAAAAATGGCAGACCCCATAGAGAAGTAAAAGTATGAATACAGCAAAAAGTACAAAATTAGAACACAAATAAATAAAAATTTTCTTAATATATTAAAAGCAATATAATAAATAAATAAAATAAAATCATGACACCTTCCCTTTAAGAATAGATCTTGTAATTCTGCGCTCTGTCCACCAGATGGAGACGGCTGTCTATTCCTAGGATTGCACAGAGTGTTATTTATAACAAGACTGCTGAAGAATCTGTTCAAGGATAAAGCGACAGCCGTGTGATTCCAACATAACAGGATAATGCATAATAAAATTATCGGAACATTTCTAATATATTTTGTGTTTCTATCACTCACCATTTTCAAGACCTCTGCTTGAAGTGAGTGAAAACATTCTTGCTTTAAGCTAGAGGCTCCAAACCCATGCTGACCAAATCCTGCTCCCAGCTGAGGGTTTGTTTCAATTGTATTCAGTTTTGACAATCTCTGTGAGCTAAAGGGTATATTCACACGTTGCAGTAATTTTATTTATATTTGTACTTCCTAGCGGGACAACGTCAGTATTTAAATAAATTGGTGGAATCACTTTTATATCTCATAGTATATCTCTTGGAGATCTCTACTTTACGGCCTGTCCTTTAACCCCTTCCCGCCTCAACTATTTTTCCATTTTCTCCTTCCCACGTTCCTAAAGCAATAACTTTTTTAATTTTTCATCAATATAGCCGTATGAGGGCTTGTTTTGCGGGATGAGTTGCACTTTTTATTTGACCATATAATGTAGTGGAATACTGGAAAAAATTATTTGTTGGGTGGAAAAGCAAAAGTCTCAGTCTTTTGTGGGGTTTTGTTTTTCGGCGTTTACTTACTGTAGAACGTAAGCGGACGGTGCAAAGTCCCCATTTATCCAGTGATTGCGGGAAGGGCTCGGAGTCTCCGTTATGTTTCTACTGTGGTGAATGGCAGGATAACACAACTTTTATTTTTTTGCACCAATGTTTCTTGTCGCCTCAACGCCTGTATAAATTGGGTAGGTTGCCGCGTACTAGATGGGATCACCTAAAGTTGGCATCTGGCGTGGTGCTGCACATATATAGAGGCATTTTGGGAGGAAGTATTGTCCTGACTAATGTACTGATGACACCTATACCCAGATTCTTTCCTTTGGTGACTCAATGGAAATCACAGGTTAACACGGCTATCCCATATGAGAAAATTGAATATAAGAATATGGGGCGCCCAAGAAATGGTTTGGCATGTGTGGTGTACATCACCAGTGTCCTTGCTTTCCCCTGAGATCACACCTATCCTTGTGTATTCATAGGCCTCATTAACTCGTCAGTGGTGCTTTCAGTAAGTATTAATTCAGAAATACCCTGCCCATATTTCTTGTTCTTGATTATTGCGAATGCAAAGTTGTAACGGCCTGGTAATGCAATGTGTTATTACTCATTTTCGCACACTCTAGTTGCTCATGTGGTCATTATAATGTTATGAGTACAAGTGGTTTATTTGTATGACTTTCTTTTTTGTTTTTTTCTGAAAGTTTAATGAAAAGCGTTTAAAAAAAAAAAAAAAATCTTGGGTAAGCCCATTAAGGCGTCATTCTTACAACCGGTTTAATTTGGCGGACTGCAAAACACGGATCCTAGTGGCTTCCGTGTGCTGTCCGTATTTTTCTGCGGACCCAGTGGATGTGTGCATGGCCCCATATAAATGAATGGTTCTGTGTGCTATAAAAAAAAACAAAAAACTGAAGAAAACAACGGTCATGTGCATGAGCCCTTAATTGTATTTGTGTATGGAAATAAGTCAACGCTTGCTTGCGTGTCCCTCCACATTATTTGTGTTTTGTATGGCCACTGATCGCATTTGCTTGAAAGTGCGGACCCCGATTCTCTTGTGTCCATTGTGTTGAAGATGGTGACTCCCCTCATTGGTCCAGCACTCCTCCTGTCAAAACACTGAGCAGAATGCGGTTCCTACCAATATTACAAACTCTGTAATTCAGTGTGCACACCACATTTGTTCTATACCGTTGAGACGACACAACCATATGCGTTCAGCTGGCCGTAATGCAGGACGACCATTCAAAACATAGAAGCATTTCTTAAAAGATGGATCTGGCAGCGCAATATTCTGGTATCTTCTGGACTTGTTCTTCACACTGTTGCAGTTCCTAGTAATAAGGTGTATTACCTGGCTCAGGAAAACATTGTACAATTATTTGTGACTCCTGCAGTGTTCGGGCAAGTTCATACAGGGCAGACACGCTGCGTAAAGGGACACGGTGTATCTACCCTGGCAGCTGCAGGGAATTCCGTCCGAAAAACCGCACCAAATTGTGGTGCAGTTTTTTGGCTGGGAAATACGCTTTCTCTGCCTCCTATTGATGTCAAAGGGAGGTCAGAGGCGTAAACGCCCGAAGATAGGGCATGTCCCTTCTTTCTCCCGCGAGACGGTTTTACCACTCGCGGGAAAAAGACGCCTCCGCCTCCCATTGAAATCAATGGGAGGCATTTTCGGGCCATTTTTGACAAGTTTTGCGGCGTGGTTTCCGCGTCAAAAAACTCTTTAAAAAACTTTGTGTGAACATAGCCTAATCTAGTCAGGGATGGACACCGTTGTCTTCCTGATACATTTGTTTGCGTAGCTGCTCTCGACTTTGTAGCTATGGTAAACACAATGTTGTTACTTCTCGGAGGTCTCCGGGTGGATGTGCCCTGTGGTTTGCTCCTTTTTGGCTCCTGTAGTCTTCTGTTTGGTGACCTTATTACTGTTGATGTGATGACAGGCTCACCATGTTTGTCCATTCTCACCTGCACTTTGCTCATGTCTCGGAATTCTTCTCGGCTGCCTGATCATCACTTTAAAGTGATTATTTGTAAGGCTGAGCTTCTTATAATCCCACGTAAGCTCATTTGTCTTGACAACCTTTCTTTCATTGATCACGATGCTGCCATCAACTGAACTTTTTAAAGCCGAGCATTACATTTAACTCCACCTGCTTATTATCTGTAGTCAGTTGCAGGTTTTGTGCGATTGCTACACTCATCCTAGTGCAAATATAGAGGAATCACCGGGCCTGTATCTGCTACAGACACAGGGACATGTATCTCTATTCATGGGTGCAACTCTCACTGTAGCAGTCAAATCTAAAGGGGCTCATCAGGCCCCCTGCACACGACCGGCCGCGGACAGTCACCCACATTTGTGGGCCGTGCTCCCATTATAAAGTATGGGAGCACGATTCGTAAAATCAAAAATAGGACATGTCCCATTTTTTACGGGTCATTTGTACGGATCGGACACCTTCCTGTAAATATACGGGAAGGTGTCCATGGGCAATAGAAATGAATGGGTCCGTACTTTGATCAAAATTACGGCCGCGTGCATGGTGCCTCACCCAGGTGCAGGAATGGGATTCCTTTTTGTGGAGAGAAGGCACAGTCCTGCCTTCCTGCTGTCGAGCACTATTGTGTGGGTTCTCCTTTGTGGCGAAGATCTGCATTCCCTTGGTTTTACTATAGTTTAGTTCAACGGTCAACAATATGTGGAGGGCATTATTGTCTTTGCTTCGGGACCCTATGCATTATAGTTATGACCCTGTCTCTGATACACAGAGCTTTGTGACTCCCTTCTGCCGATAAGACATGTAATTATTAATAATGTGATTAGAGTATAATAACCGGGGGAGTAACTTGAGGCTCCGGGGCCCCAATGCAAAATCTACAATATGTGAATTGCTGTGATGGATAACACTGTGGACATAAGGATGAATTCAGACGTTGCAGATGTTTGTTGCGGATTTCGGCAATTTTTTTTTTATTTTTTTAATTTATGTATTTTTTATTTTTTCAAACATTACAAACAAGTAAATAAAAATTCAACAATATGTCCCATGGCAATAGCATCTCTGAACACTTCTATCATTATTTTGCATATTATATAATCTACAATTTGTATAAATTACTTCAAATGATCCTAGTTGGAGAGAGGACAGAATTAGAGATTTTACCCCAAAGACAAATTGAAAAAGTGTCAATATTCATAGGACATAAGGGGAGGGGGGAAGAGGATGGACACGTGTATCCCCCATTCGACAATTTTTTAAAACCCCCATATACATGTAGCGAAAAAAAATTAGCACAGAATTCAGAGAATCCACAGCATGTCAATTCTGTTGCTGAAATATTGTGGAATGGAAAAGGAGAAATCTACAGCAAAATCTGCAATGAAAAATATCCAGCATGTCTGGACCTGGGACATGTTCACACGGCTTCTTTTCAGGCATATTTTGGAGTGTGAAATGCTCGTATTACGCTATTAAAAGCACTTGAAATACGCCTGAAAACAGCTTCCTATTTATTGCAATGAAAAATACACTGTTTTTCATATGAGGAGTTTTAAGCTGCTCAATTAAAAAAGCCCAGTAAAAAAAACCAAATATATCACTTGAAACTTTTTTCAAGCTGATTTTCCATTGACACTACAAAAAAACACCTTAAAATCCGCTACAAAATACGCTTAAACGCTTGCAAAAATAATAAATGCCTCGAAAATCAGCTAAAAAAAAATGCCTGAATGCAGAGGTTGTGAAATGAGTCTTGTATTTTTCTGCCTCAAACAGTGGAATATACGGTCGCTGTAAGGCATGGTGCACGTATCACATAAATATTACACAGCGGGGCCAGCCTGAAAATCTGCACCAAAATTTGTCATGAAATACACGTGGTTCATACGGATTATATTGCAGATTTTTTTATGCTGTAAGTGAAGTTAGAACCACAGCCGCTCACATTGTACTGAGCTTTGTTGTAGATTTTTGTTGCGGATTCCTTGGTTTGGTTTTTCATCGGCTAGGGGGTGAATTTTAATTTTGCTCCAGTTACATTCACATTTTTTAATTCGTTTTTTTTATTCACACAAATATTCTGTAAATATTTAACAAATTATCTCATTCACTAATTATACAATGTAACAGGAAACGATCTTTGGTTTTCTTTGTGTATTATCTGCAAAATTCAGCAGTGAAATCAGTTACCACTTATAAGCGGGTGCCCTACATTTTTTATGTATTTATAAACGGATTCTTTCTATTGTAATCTGTCATTTTGATCACCTTGTACTGAACAGAAGGTTAATATATCGCAATGAAACCTGTTTAGTGTTCTTCCCCCTCTAGGAAAATATTTACAGAGTATAAGACTCGCTAATTAGCTGGGAAAACAATAGCGCATTGTCTGCTTGTGTTCTTTTGAACTTCACTGTCTTGTCCTGTGCAGCTTGTATTACATTGAGAGCCATAAAATAGTTTCAGAAATAAATTGCGCAGTTGTCACCATTGTTAAGGCCCCTATTTTTAAAACACAGAGATTAGTGAAAACCTCCTGATGAAAGGTTCGCTTCACCAACCTCTCCTATTATTGCGTTTTTTCTCCTCCCTCCAGTTTCAGCTGATCCCTTAGGTTAGAGGGCAAAAATGTGTTATTTTTTATTGTCACAGAAGAGCAATTCAAATAAAAATATGTTTTGTCTATTGGTATGTAATAAATGAGCAGATATTAAAGAAGAAGCAGGTTACATGTTTATTGTGGACCTGGCGAAACTCGTTTTGTAGAGATGCCACGTCCTAGATCTCCAAATAATAATGGTGACACAAAATGTCTTATTAGTGGCACCCGATTACGGATTATCAAATATTCTAAATGATCGAATCTTGAAAGAAGAGTATATGAACCTTACCTGTATATAGGGGTAGAGATCTCCCAGGGCGACGGCACAAAATAAATTGCGAACATAAAATTTGCTGCTGCCGCTGTTTTTAATCCACAGTTAAATTCTCCATTTGTTGAGCAGCACCCTGACCCTGGTGCTCGTCGCCTGGTGGGCTTGGTTCATCTCACCCTCTCCCTCATTCTTGGTTCTTTATGCTTCAGATTTCTGCTTCTGGTCTTGTGAAATCCCAGATTTTCTTGCAATTATGTCCTGGAAGTAAGTGCTGTATATCTGACATTTTAGACTTTCCAGTACTGGCATTTGGTGATAAAATGTTTCATTCTAAGTAATTATTATTAATTTTCTTTTTTTTTTTAAGGAGACTAGAGATTTTGTTTGTGGAATTTGACTGATGGTGTTCTCAGAAGGAGTGATACATTGTCAGTAGGCTTCGTTCACACCTGCGTTGATGCGTTCCGTTGTTCTGCTCCATCAGAGAAGCAGAACAAGGGAATTACGGAACGAACGGTTTCGTTGCGCAACGGACAATGTCACTTGCGATGGAACCCCTTTGACTTTAATAGGTTCTGTCCGCTTTCTGTCGGGGTGTCGGGCTGCATTATTGTCTCCAGTAGACCCTGCCAAATCTGCAACATAGGACCCTAAAACGGAGCATCTGACGCAGATGTGAACGAAGCCTAAGATCTCTGAAGCAGGTTACATTGTTACGTTACATCATTGAAGCAGGAACATTACTTTTATTGCCACACAGTTGAGCAATTGTTTTAACACAAAGTATACTGCAAAAAAAGGATATGACAGGATGACTACACTGCGCTGGGCTTTTGCTATTGACTTCCACTTCCATAAAGAATACAGTTCACGTCTAGATCTTGTTTTTTTGCATAAAATACCCAGAATATGAGAGTGTTTAAAGTGTCCGTTGTGATGTCCATTATAGTCACAAAAAACATACTGACACAGTAGAAAAGCAGAAATTGGTGTGAACAGAATCTTAGGGTGATTTTTTTACTTACGACTCATTAGTTAATTTGCATTTGTATGAGGCATGATTATGTGTAGGGGGGTACATTACGGTATAATTACATGATTATGTGTAGGGGGGCACATTACGGTATAATTACATGATTATGTGTAGGGGTGCACATTACGGTATAATTACATGATTATGTGTAGGGGGGCACATTACGGTATAATTACATGATTATGTGTAGGGGGGCACATTACGGTATAATTACATGATTATGTGTAGGGGGGCACATTACGGTATAATTACATGATTATGTGTAGGGGGGTACATTACGGTATAATTACATGATTATGTGTAGGGGGGCACATTACGGTATAATTACATGATTATGTGTAGGGGTGCACATTACGGTATAATTACATGATTATGTGTAGGGGGGCACATTACGGTATAATTACATGATTATGTGTAGGGGTGCACATTACGGTATAATTACATGATCATGTGTAGGGGGGCACATTACGGTATAATTACATGATTATGTGTAGGGGGGCACATTACGGTATAATTACATGATTATGTGTAGGGGTGCACATTACGGTATAATTACATGATTATGTGTAGGGGGCACATTACGGTATAATTACATGATTATGTGTAGGGGGGCACATTACGGTATAATTACATGATTATGTGTAGGGGTGCACATTACGGTATAATTACATGATCATGTGTAGGGGGGTACATTACGGTATAATTACATGATTATGTGTAGGGGGGCACATTACGGTATAATTACATGATCATGTGTAGGGGGGCACATTACGGTATAATTACATGATTATGTGTAGGGGGGTACATTACGGTATAATTACATGATTATGTGTAGGGGGGCACATTACGGTATAATTACATGATCATGTGTAGGGGGGCACATTGCGGTATAATTACATGATTATGTGTAGGGGTGCACATTACGGTATAATTACATGATCGTGTGTAGGGGGGTACATTACGGTATAATTACATGATTATGTGTAGGGGGGCACATTACGGTATAATTACATGATCATGTGTAGGGGGGCACATTGCGGTATAATTACATGATTATGTGTAGGGGGGCACATTACGGTATAATTACATGATCATGTGTAGGGGGGCACATTGCGGTATAATTACATGATTATGTGTAGGGGGGCACATTACGGTATAATTACATGATTATGTGTAGGGGTGCACATTACGGTATAATTACATGATTATGTGTAGGGGTGCACATTACGGTATAATTACATGATTATGTGTAGGGGTGCACATTACGGTATAATTACATGATTATGTGTAGGGGTGCACATTACGGTATAATTACATGATTATGTGTGGGGGGCACATTACGGTATAATTACATGATTATGTGTAGCGGGGCACATTACGGTATAATTACATGATCATGTGTAGGGGGGCACATTGCGGTATAATTACATGATTATGTGTAGGGGGGCACATTACGGTATAATTACATGATTATGTGTAGGGGTGCACATTACGGTATAATTACATGATTATGTGTAGGGGTGCACATTACGGTATAATTACATGATTATGTGTAGGGGTGCACATTACGGTATAATTACATGATTATGTGTAGGGGTGCACATTACGGTATAATTACATGATTATGTGTGGGGGGCACATTACGGTATAATTACATGATTATGTGTAGCGGGGCACATTACGGTATAATTACATGATTATGTGTAGCGGGGCACATTACGGTATAATTACATGATTATGTGTAGCGGGGCACATTACGGTATAATTACATGATTATGTGTAGGGGGGCACATTACGGTATAATTACATGAGTCATTTTTTACGGTATTTGTCACAGTGGTTAAAAATGAAAGACTGGTGCCGTTCTGCTGTGACTGACTCTTGTAAATACTCTTAAATAAAATGTACTAGAAAAGATGGAGTCAGGGGGAGGCCACACTCAGCGGCCCCTCTTTTAACTACAAAAAATGTGCAGACATAAATGCATTTGAAAACGCATCGTGGCATAGTTTTGGACAGTAGTGCGGCTGCTACGTGTGATCTTATCCTAATAACATGCGTTAGAACAGTGACGTGTGTGCTGTATTGTGCGTAGCGCAGCATCTTGATAACACTTTGCTTCGTTCTTTCCACACGATTGATACATTTGCTCTAGAACGCCTCTTTTCCGTCACACTCAGTACTTTACGGGTAGAGTTTGGCAGTGAAAGGGTCCTATGGATGGAAGGTGATCTGGGATGAGTGAGTGTGAGAGGGAGATTAATTCACTAATGGTGTTTTGACGTATTGTTTCAGGAACAATTTGTGACTCGGGAGGTTTAGGAAGCAGCTGTTGAGCTTCTGATGCTGAAGAATGAAGTGCGAGGGGAGCGGATCATAACTATGCACCGTGCGGAGGGGATTTACAACGCCTTGTCATATTGTTGTTCACTCTTTGTTAAATTGTTAAGTGGAAAAAGGACAAATGGAAAGTGAACAACAAAAAGGTGTAAATGGACAAGTCAGGCGGGTGGTTTGAGTATATTTAGAAAGGCGAATTGTATGAGAGCAATTGTGCACGAAGTTAAAGCTTTGAAGGAGATTCTGCTTACTGTGGAATACATGTTATCCTTATTGTAGTATTGTCACGTACAGTTAGGCTGCCTTAAAGGGGTTTTATGCAAATGAAGAGTAATCATTGTATGATGAACAATTCTGAAACTTTTTCATCTGCTTTGGTAGAACTGTAACAACTTTTCTACGCCAGTTCTAAGGGTACGTTCATATGGTTTATTTTCGGCCGTTTTTCAGGCCGCAAACGGCCAAAAAATTGGAAGCAGAATGCCTCCAAACATCTGCCCATTGATTTCAATGGGAAAAACGGCGCTCTGTTCCGACAGGGAGTTTTTTTTACTTGCAGTTTTGAAAAGCGGCCGCGTTAAAAAACGCCCCCAAAAAAGAAGTGCATGTCACTTCTTGAGCCGTTTTTCATTGACTATAGAAAAACAGCTCCTAAAACGGCCTCTATAAAACGCAGCGAAAAACACGAGTTGCTTAAAAAACTTCTTAAAATCAGGAACTGTTTTCCCTTGAAATCATCTCCGTATTTTCAGAAGTTTTTTTGCTAAGCGTGTGAACATACCATAACAGTCACATTAAGGGCCAGTTAACACATTGCGTAAATACTGCGGATTTTCCACAACGGAATTAATTGTGGAAAATCCGCAGCAAATACAGTAGTAGCAAAGAGGATGAGATTGAACAAATCCCATCCACACGCTGTGTAAATACCGCTCAGAAATTAACCTGGGATACGGAATTCATTCCGCAGCATGTCAATTGTCTTTACGTAAACTCTGCTTATATGTTGCAGGATTTCCCCATTGAATTCAATGGGATGTAAATCCCACATCAAATAGCATTTGTTCTGTTTTTTTGCGGCGGATTTGCAGCGTTCCTGCTGCAAAAAACGGAACTCAGAACAAAATAAAATAAACTTACCGAGGAGTCTATGTTTCATCCTCCTGGGATGACGCTTCATATCATGCAGCCAATCACATAGCAACATGTTCCTCTGTTCTCCTTGCAGCCGGCCTCCTAGGATGACATGTGACCGCCGCTGCAGCCAATCACATAGCAACATGTTCCTCTGTTCTCCTTGCAGCCGGCCTCCTAGGATGACATGTGACCGCTGCTGCCTGTGATTGAGCAGTCACATGTATGGAGAACAGTGAAATATATCTCTATGATATGTACGCCCTGGGTGGGAGGGGGTGTAAGTATTAGTTTTTTTTAAATAATTTTAAATGAAAAAATGGTGTTTTGCAAATAGAAAATATTGCGACTTTTGCACAGGAAATGCTGCGGTCACCTCAAAAGTCGCAGCATTTACTGTTTGTTACGGGTTTTACCTCCCCATTGAATTTAATAGGGGAAAACCCGCAACAAAAGAGCCAAAGATTCCGCAGCATTAATTGACATGCTGCAGATTTGAAATGAGAAAAACCATCCGTTACATTTTTTATCTACACAAATAAGTGTAATGTGCACATATTTAGTGCATATCAACCCCATAAAGGCTATATACACCTTTGAGGGCTTTTTAAAATAAATAAATAAACAGATTAGTTAGTGTGTTTAGTGTAATTTCTTAATTAGTTTTCATTAAAAATTTGTTTTACTTTTTGAGATCCAGCTGTATCGTTCACTATTTGCTGAATCTGTCAGTCCGGTGGACCTGATGGGTTCAGTGTCAGCGGGCCCTGTGTGTCTCTGACCTGCAGGATCCAGCTGTAATCTATCACATCTAAGTTATCAACTGTAAGGGCATGTTCAGACGTGGCAGAATTTTTCTGCTGTAAATGTTGCTGCAGATTCGTTGCGAATTTGCAGCAACATTTTTATATTTGACAGGTAATTCAGATGTTGTGGACTTTTTGCATTGCAAAGGCTGAAATCCGCAGTGAAATTCCGCTGCTTCTCCGCAACAAAATGTGCATTCTGCACCACAGCCTAAATTCTGCACAGTTATTTTCCGCAACGTCTGAACTAAGCTACCTAGAAAGATATAGAAACAAATGTAAAAACCGGCTGCTGCAGATTTGCACTGCGGACTGTTTGCAGCGAAATTCAACAGCAATTCCGCCATGTCTGAATATGCCGTTAGGCCTCCTGCACACTTTCAGTCTGAATTGTTTCTGCGGTCACCAGATGAGGGGAGGAAAAAGTGTCTATACTTACCTCCCCCTGGTCTCCCATAGCGACGCATCACTGCTCCCAGGGCTAGTGTCAGCGCTGCCGGCCTCCTGAAATTATGTTTCCTCGCATGTGACCGTTGCCTGTGATTGGCTAAGGCAGTCACATGCAATGAAACGTCATCCCAGGAGGCCGTTAGCACTGGGAAGAGGGAAGAGTGAGGCGTCACAATGGGAACAACAGGAGCAGTGAGTCGTCTTAGGCCCCAGGCACACGAATGTGCTTTTGCAGCCGCAATTCCCCCGAAAATCCACGGGTGCATTGCGGACCCATTTATTTCAATGGGCCCATGCACACGACCGTGGTTTCCAGGGTCCATGCATGGCCCAGGAGCCTGGACCGCAAAAAGATGTGGACATGTCTTATTACGGCAGTGTTTTGCGGTCCTGGCTCATAGGAAATAATTCACGCGGCCATGTGCACGGCCCGCGATTTGCGGGTGACGCTCCGCGGCCGGCTGACCCGAAAAACATGTGCACATGGCTACGGTCGTGTGCATGAGGCCCTACTTGTGAATTTCCAGCTTTTCCCAGGCAAATAGTTAGACCTACTATTTGTCGCAAAGTTTACTTTCCCATTGAACTCAATGGGGAAAGTCCACTACAAATATGCAACCAATAAGCAGCAGGAATTGACATGTTGCGGTTTCGAAAATCTGCACCGCAGGTACATTTCTGCATGGAACTTTTCAGCAGCATATAGATGAGATTTTTAAAATCTGCTACTGTAATACTCTGTGGATTTACTGTCCGCAAATCCAGACGGAAAATCTGCAGAAAAGATACTATGTGTGCAGCGGGAACTTGGGGTGTATACAGACGATGTGATCAAAAATCTCAGCCGCAATGTCTTAATAAATCCTTACACTGTATTTTGTGCAGTGGTTTGTGCTGCACCACATAAGATGGGGCGATCCTGGTCTTCACACATACCACACAGATTATTTATTTGCTTTTCGACCCAGATGTTGTACTGAATGAGATTTCGGTGACACAGTGCAGCTGAATATCATGTAACATTTTTATTACTCTCAGGATTTTAAGGGTCCACGCAATTGAAACTGCTTTAAAAAAACACATCTGAAAAACGCAAGCGTTTTCCGGTGACTAGGTGCGTATTTCTATTTAGTTGCGGTATAAACCTCACCTCAACGCAACATGTGAATGAACCCTAAAACTGTTTCATACAGAAAAACACCTGGAGTTGTTACAGGACTATTTCTAGATTTCTGTTTTTTTCCCCCAGTAAAATCAATGTATAGAAAAAATCGGGATCGTATAAGATGTGAATGATTGGTCATTCATAAATTCCAGTTCATTCACAGGTAACGTCTAGATTCTCTGTTCTATTACTAATAAAAAAAATAATGTGCTGGAAGACGGCATTGATGGTGTGATCCCGGCCATAAACCTGGAACATGTAGGGACCGTGTCTCGTTTTGTTGCCGGAATTATATACTGGTCACAATTCTGGCACCGTTTGTGCTCTTTATCTGCGCTTAATCTGTCAGCAGCATTCTGTATTGTGGAACATGAACTCTTCATAACCGTTTTTGCAGAGCATTGCTTAAGCCAAGGTGCCGATCATGTAATGAAACTCTGCGTATAAGTGCTGCCTGGCATTGCTTTATATTTAACCCCTTCCCAACATCCGCCGTATATATACGGCACACGCCGGGTGGGGGAGTATGGAGCGGGGTCTCACAGGCTGAGCCCGCTCCATACAACGAGTGCGTCGGCTGTGTGTTACAGCCAAAACTTCAGGGGAACTAGCGCCATCCCGCTTGTTTAACCTGTTAAATACCGTGGTGAATAGCGGCGCCATCGGGGGGTGCTGTTGGTTGGCATGGCAGCCTGGGGACCTGATGAAGGCCACCAGGTCCGCCATCTTTGTGAGACAGTATCACGATATGCCGCAATACATTAGTATTGCAGTATATCATGCAAGCATCGCTGGTTAAAGTCCCCTAGTGTGACAAGTAAAAAACTGTAAAATAAAGTTGTTTTTTTTATAAAAAATAACTAAAACTTCAAAAGAAAACACACTTTTCCCATTTTTCCTCAAGTACAATGTAAAAAAAATAAAAAAAATTGAGCATAACTGGTAGACGTGTCGGTAAAAGTCTGAAGTATTACAATATATCGTTATTTAGTCCACACGGTGAACGCTATAAAAAAATAAAACATTTAAAACGTCAGAATTGCTGTATTGAGGCCACAAAATGGTACCAATAGAAACTACAGCCCGTCCTGCAAAAATGAAGCCCTCATACCGCTAAATCGACGGAAAAAGAAAAAAGTTATGGCTGTCAGAATATGGCGACAAAAGTAATTTTATTTTTAACAATCAGTTTTTTCCTTGTAAAAGTAGTAAAACATAAAAAAAACAATATAAATTCTGTATCGCCGTAATCGTATTGACCCGCAGAATAAGGTTAAGATGCCGTTTTTACCACACGGTGAACGCCGTACAAACAAAACCACCCAAAAGATTGAGGAATCACTGCTTTTTTCCTATTCCACCCCACAAATATATTTTTTTCAGTTTCCCACTACATTATATGGAACAATAAATGGTGCTGTGAAAATCTACAACTCGTCCCGCAAAGAACTAGCCCTCATACGGTAATATTGATGGAAAAATAAAAAAGATACGGCTTTTGGAAGGTGGGGAGGAAAAAACAAAAGTGAAAACCCGAAAAATGGCTGCGGCGGGAAGGGGTTAACTCGCCATCAGACATGATCGCCCTTTTACTTCCCATTTGCTGTGTTTTCTGCCATGTGAACGATTGTCAGGACAGCAGTGGCAGAAAATAGTTACCAACTCAATGTGAGAAATACTCCGCGTTTAGTCTTGTTAAATACACTGACACATGGAAGTTCTCGGCTGTCATGTCCCCCATGTTTCAGGACAGGCCTCATTCACTGCAGTGAACTTGATCCATGATGGAAGGATCAAAATCACTTCTGTTGGCAAAACTTTTCCGACCAATCCTCCAGTTACCGCTGCTTTTTTTTAAATTAAATGCTTGTCCCGTATGTAAATAAATCTTCATCCTCGTATAATGAATAGTTTCGCAGCTCTGTAATTTATATTATATTTCAACTCCTCACCATTTACTAGATCTTTGCTTGTTGTCAGTGAATGTAAAAAATACTGTTTACATTCAGAGACTGAATACGGATCCTGACCTAGTCCCACGCACACACAGCTGCTAGGCGAGTACAATTATATTAAAGATTTCTACCACAAGTTACAGCAGCCGCCAAAGTTTGGAAATTAGTTTTTAATATGGGACAATTTACAGGTGACGGCCAATACGGCTGAAATTCTTGTCACTTTTGCCACGACAACACACACAAAAAATAAATTGTCAATATCTTTATAAGTAAAGGAAGCTGATCATCAAACTGGCTGCTGAAACGTCTGATTTATAAATGGCCATTCTTTCATTTCGCAGTTGTAAATACATTTATACATTGCAGCAAACTCCGGTCAGGAAAAAGATTTGCTGCTATTAAACACATGGAATTGCCAAGACTGATTACAATTTTGTACAATTTGTACATTACATAGTGAAACGTTCTGCAACCTTCGAGTAGACATTGCATTGCAATTCATCACCATTTTTAATATCTTTTCTTGCTTGTCAGTAAATAGGGATAGTTTTAATAACATTCGAAGGATGGAACACTTATTACTTCTCACAGCTGAGGGTTTGCTGCAGTTGGATCCAGTTTAGGCAATCCTGTGTGAGCTAAACACATCACCAGCATAAATCTCCTGTGTGGGTTTTGCTACCATTTATCGGTGAAGGCAATCCTCTGTGAGCCAGGCATAATCTGCAAACATCAGAGCCGATCTCATTAATACTCTTGTGGGTGAATAGCGGTGAATCCCTGAATCTGTGTCAGAATGTAGCCGCTTTTCCCAGAAGAGTGGGGGTTGTTATTCTTGTGGGTTTGAATATTTTGGGGCAAATTCACTAAGGGTCAAATCACACACAAAGTTTTGATGCAGTTTTTTTTAACCAAAACCAAAAGTGGATCTAAAGGAAAGAAAAGGTGTATAGAAAAGAGTCAAAAACTGCATCAAAACACTGTGTGTGGTCCTGGCCTAATACAGGCTTAAATTTAGACCGCTTAGAATTTGACTCATGCTGGATGATAAAATTGCTGCATCTTTAGACTCCGTCTAATTTATTACCACCTATTGGATGGCTTAATGTGGTATTTTTTTATTATTATTTGCGGCAACATTTCGGAGCAATTTGGCTCATTTAAAGGGGATTTCCCACAAGGGCCATTTATGACATATCCACATCTCCTCTGTGTACATCTTATACTGATCCTATATACAGACACTACATCTCCTCTGTACATCTTATACTGATCCTATATACAGACACTACATCTCCTCTGTGTACATCTTATACTGATCCTATATACAGATACTACATCTCCTCTGTATACATCTTATACTGATCCTATATACAGATACTACATCTCCTCTGTGTACATCTTATACCGATCCTATATACAGACACTACATCTCCTCTGTGTACATCTTATACTGATCCTATATACAGACACTACATCTCCTCTGTATACATCTTATACTGATCCTATATACAGACACTACATCTCCTCTGTATACATCTTATACTGATCCTATATACAGATACTACATCTCCTCTGTATACATCTTATACTGATCCTATATACAGACACTACATCTCCTCTGTGCACATCTTAGGGTATGTGCACACACACTAATTACGTCCGTAATTGACGGACGTATTTCGGCCGCAAGTCCCGGACCGAACACAGTGCAGGGAGCCGGGCTCCTAGCATCATACTTATGTACGATGCTAGGAGTCTCTGCCTCGCTGCAGGACAACTGTCCCGTACTGTAATCATGTTTTCAGTACGTGACAGTTGTCCTGCAGAGAGGCAGGGACTCCTAGCATCGTACATAAGTATGATGCTAGGAGCCCGGCTCCCTGCACTGTGTTCGGTCCGGGACTTGCGGCCGAAATACGTCCGTCAATTACGGACGTAATTAGTGTGTGTGCACATACCCTTATACTGATCCTATATACAGATACTACATCTCCTCTGTGTACATCTTATACTGATCCTATATACAGACACTACATCTCCTCTGTGTACATCTTATACTGATCCTATATACAGATACTACATCTCCTCTGTGTACTTCTTATACTGATCCTATATACAGATACTACATCTCCTCTGTGTACATCTTATACTGATCCTATATACAGACACTACATCTCCTCTGTGTACATCTTATACTGATTCTATATACAGACACTACATCTCCTCTGTATACATCTTATACTGATCCTATATACAGACACTACATCTCCTCTGTGTACATCTTATACTGATCCTATATACAGATACTACATCTCCTCTGTGTACATCTTATACTGATCCTATATACAGATACTACATCTTATACTGATCCTATATACAGACACTACATCTCCTCTGTGTACATCTTATACTGATCCTATATACAGATACTACATCTCCCCTGTGTACATCTTATACTGATCCTATATACAGATACTACATCTCCCCTGTGTACATCTTATACTGATCCTATATATAGATACTACATCTCCTCTGTGTACATCTTATACTGATCCTATATACAGATACCACATCTCTGTGTACATCTTATACTGATCCTATATACAGACACTACATCTCCTCTGTATACATCTTATACTGATCCTATATACAGACACTACATCTCCTCTGTGTACATCTTATACTGATCCTATATACAGACACTACATCTCCTCTGTATACATCTTATACTGATCCTATATACAGACACTACTTCTCTGTGTACGTCTTATACTGATCCTATATACAGATACTACATCTCCTCTGTGTACATCTTATACTGATCCTATATACAGACACTACATCTCCTCTGTATACATCTCCTCTGTGTACATCTTATACTGATCCTATATACAGATACTACATCTCCTCTGTGTACATCTTATACTGATCCTATATACAGACACTACATCTCCTCTGTGTACATCTTATACTGATCCTATATACAGACACTACATCTCCTCTGTGTACATCTTATACTGATCTTATATACAGACACTACATCTCCTCTGTACATCTTATACTGATCCTATATACAGATACTACATCTCCTCTGTGTACATCTTATACTGATCCTATATACAGATACTACATCTCCCCTGTGTACATCTTATACTGATCCTATATACAGACACTACATCTCCTCTGTGTACATCTTATACTAATCCTATATACAGACACCACATCTCCTCTGTGTACATCTTATACTGATCCTATATACAGACACTACATCTCCTGTGTATACATCTTATACTGATCCTATATACTGATACTACATCTCCTCTGTGTACATCTTATACTGATCCTATATACAGACACTACATCTCCCCTGTGTACATCTTATACTGATCCTATATACAGATACTACATCTCCCCTGTGTACATCTTATACTGATCCTATATACAGATACTACATCTCCTCTGTGTACATCTTATACTGATCCTATATACAGACACTACATCTCCTCTGTGTACATCTTATACTGATCCTATATACAGACACTACATCTCCTCTGTATACATCTTATACTGATCCTATATACAGATACTACATCTCCCCTGTGTACATCTTATACTGATCCTATATACAGATACTACATCTCCTCTGTGTACATCTTATACTGATCCTATATACAGACACTACAACTCCTCTGTGTACATCTTATACTGATCCTATATACAGACACTACATCTCCTGTGTATACATCTTATACTGATCCTATATACAGATACTACATCTCCTCTGTGTACATCTTATACTGATCCTATATACAGATACTACATCTCCCCTGTGTACATCTTATACTGATCCTATATACAGACACTACATCTCCTCTGTGTACATCTTATACTGATCCTATATACAGACACTACATCTCCTCTGTGTACGTCTTATACTGATCCTATATACAGATACTACATCTCCCCTGTATACATCTTATACTGATCCTATATACAGACACTACATCTCCTCTGTGTACATCTTATACTGATCCTATATACAGACACTACATCTCCCCTGTATACATCTTATACTGATCCTATATACAGACACTACATCTCCTCTGTGTACATCTTATACTGATCCTATATACAGATACTACATCTCCTCTGTGTACATCTTATACTGATCCTATATACAGACACTACATCTCCTCTGTGTACATCTTATACTGATCCTATATACAGACACTACATCTCCTCTGTGTACATCTTATACTGATCCTATATACAGATACTACATCTCCTCTGTGTACGTCTTATACTGATCCTATATACAGATACTACATCTCCTCTGTATACGTCTTATACTGATCCTATATACAGACACTACATCTCCTCTGTGTACATCTTATACTGATCCTATATACAGATACTACATCTCCTCTGTATACATCTTATACTGATCCTATATACAGATACTACATCTCCTCTGTGTACATCTTATACTGATCCTATATACAGATACTACATCTCCTGTGTACATCTTATACTGATCCTATATACAGATACTACATCTCCCCTGTGTACGTCTTATACTGATCCTATATACAGATACTACATCTCCTCTGTGTACATCTTATACTGATCCTATATACAGATACTACATCTCTGTGTACATCTTATACTGATCCTATATACAGATACTACATCTCCTCTGTGTACATCTTATACTGATCCTATATACAGACACTACATCTCCTGTATACATCTTATACTGATCCTATATACAGATACTACATCTCCTCTGTGTACATCTTATACTGATCCTATATACAGATACTACATCTCCCCTGTGTACATCTTATACTGATCCTATATACAGACACTACATCTCCTCTGTGTACATCTTATACTGATCCTATATACAGACACTACATCTCCTCTGTGTACATCTTATACTGATCCTATATACAGACACTACATCTCCTCTGTGTACATCTTATACTGATCCTATATACAGACACTACATCTCCTCTGTGTACATCTTATACTGATCCTATATACAGATACTACATCTCCCCTGCGTACATCTTATACTGATCCTATATACAGACACTACATCTCCTCTGTGTACATCTTATACTGATCCTATATACAGACACTACATCTCCTCTGTGTACATCTTATACTGATCCTATATACAGACACTACATCTCTGTGTACGTCTTATACTGATCCTATATACAGATACTACATCTCCTCTGTATACATCTTATACTGATCCTATATACAGATACTACATCTCCTCTGTGTACATCTTATACTGATCCTATATACAGACACTACATCTCCTCTGTGTACATCTTATACTGATCCTATATACAGATACTACATCTCCTCTGTGTACATCTTATACTGATCCTATATACAGATACTACATCTCCTCTGTATACATCTTATGCTGATCCTATATACAGACACTACATCTCCTGTGTATACATCTTATACTGATCCTATATACAGACACTACATCTCCTCTGTATACATCTTATACTGATCCTATATACAGACACTACATCTTCTCTGTGTACATCTTATACTGATCCTATATACAGATACTACATCTCCTCTGTGTACATCTTATACTGATCCTATATACAGATACTACATCTCCTCTGTATACATCTTATACTGATCCTATATACAGACACTACATCTCCTGTGTATACATCTTATACTGATCCTATATACAGATACTACATCTCTGTATACATCTTACTGATCCTATATACAGACACTACATCTCCTGTATACATCTTATACTGATCCTATATATAGATACTACATCTCCTCTGTGTACGTCTTATACTGATCCTATATACAGATACTACATCTCCTCTGTGTACATCTTATACTGATCCTATATACAGATACTACATCTCCTGTGTATACATCTTATACTGATCCTATATACAGACACTACATCTCCTCTGTGTACATCTTATACTGATCCTATATACAGACACTACATCTCCTCTGTGTACATCTTATACTGATCCTATATACAGACACTACATCTCCTCTGTATACGTCTTATACTGATCCTATATACAGACACTACATCTCCTCTGTGTACATTATACTGATCCTATATACAGACACTACATCTCCTGTATACATCTTATACTGATCCTATATACAGATACTACATCTCCTCTGTGTACGTCTTATACTGGTCCTATATACAGACACTACATCTCCTCTGTGTACATCTTATACTGATCCTATATACAGATACTACATCTCCTCTGTGTACATCTTATACTGATCCTATATACAGATACTACATCTCCTCTGTGTACATCTTATACTGATCCTATATACAGACACTACATCTCCTCTGTGTACATCTTATACTGATCCTATATACAGATACTACATCTCCTCTGTATACATCTTATACTGATCCTATATACAGACACTACATCTCCTCTGTGTACATCTTATACTGATCCTATATACAGACACTACATCTCCTCTGTATACATCTCCTCTGTGTACATCTTATACTGATCCTATATACAGATACTACATCTCCTCTGTGTACATCTTATACTGATCCTATATACAGACACTACATCTCCTCTGTGTACATCTTATACTGATCCTATATACAGACACTACATCTCCTCTGTGTACATCTTATACTGATCTTATATACAGACACTACATCTCCTCTGTACATCTTATACTAATCCTATATACAGATACTACATCTCCTCTGTGTACATCTTATACTGATCCTATATACAGATACTACATCTCCCCTGTGTACATCTTATACTGATCCTATATACAGACACTACATCTCCTCTGTGTACATCTTATACTAACCCTATATACAGACACCACATCTCCTCTGTGTACATCTTATACTGATCCTATATACAGACACTACATCTCCTGTGTATACATCTTATACTGATCCTATATACTGATACTACATCTCCTCTGTGTACATCTTATACTGATCCTATATACAGACACTACATCTCCCCTGTGTACATCTTATACTGATCCTATATACAGATACTACATCTCCCCTGTGTACATCTTATACTGATCCTATATACAGATACTACATCTCCTCTGTGTACATCTTATACTGATCCTATATACAGACACTACAACTCCTCTGTGTACATCTTATACTGATCCTATATACAGACACTACATCTCCTGTGTATACATCTTATACTGATCCTATATACAGATACTACATCTCCTCTGTGTACATCTTATACTGATCCTATATACAGATACTACATCTCCCCTGTGTACATCTTATACTGATCCTATATACAGACACTACATCTCCTCTGTGTACATCTTATACTGATCCTATATACAGACACTACATCTCCTCTGTGTACGTCTTATACTGATCCTATATACAGATACTACATCTCCCCTGTATACATCTTATACTGATCCTATATACAGACACTACATCTCCTCTGTGTACATCTTATACTGATCCTATATACAGACACTACATCTCCCCTGTATACATCTTATACTGATCCTATATACAGACACTACATCTCCTCTGTGTACATCTTATACTGATCCTATATACAGATACTACATCTCCTCTGTGTACATCTTATACTGATCCTATATACAGACACTACATCTCCTCTGTGTACATCTTATACTGATCCTATATACAGACACTACATCTCCTCTGTGTACATCTTATACTGATCCTATATACAGATACTACATCTCCTCTGTGTACGTCTTATACTGATCCTATATACAGATACTACATCTCCTCTGTATACGTCTTATACTGATCCTATATACAGACACTACATCTCCTCTGTGTACATCTTATACTGATCCTATATACAGATACTACATCTCCTCTGTGTACGTCTTATACTGGTCCTATATACAGACACTACATCTCCTCTGTGTACATCTTATACTGATCCTATATACAGATACTACATCTCCTCTGTGTACATCTTATACTGATCCTATATACAGATACTACATCTCCTCTGTGTACATCTTATACTGATCCTATATACAGACACTACATCTCCTCTGTGTACATCTTATACTGATCCTATATACAGATACTACATCTCCTCTGTATACATCTTATACTGATCCTATATACAGACACTACATCTCCTCTGTGTACATCTTATACTGATCCTATATACAGACACTACATCTCCTCTGTATACATCTCCTCTGTGTACATCTTATACTGATCCTATATACAGATACTACATCTCCTCTGTGTACATCTTATACTGATCCTATATACAGACACTACATCTCCTCTGTGTACATCTTATACTGATCCTATATACAGACACTACATCTCCTCTGTGTACATCTTATACTGATCTTATATACAGACACTACATCTCCTCTGTACATCTTATACTGATCCTATATACAGATACTACATCTCCTCTGTGTACATCTTATACTGATCCTATATACAGATACTACATCTCCCCTGTGTACATCTTATACTGATCCTATATACAGACACTACATCTCCTCTGTGTACATCTTATACTAATCCTATATACAGACACCACATCTCCTCTGTGTACATCTTATACTGATCCTATATACAGACACTACATCTCCTGTGTATACATCTTATACTGATCCTATATACTGATACTACATCTCCTCTGTGTACATCTTATACTGATCCTATATACAGACACTACATCTCCCCTGTGTACATCTTATACTGATCCTATATACAGATACTACATCTCCCCTGTGTACATCTTATACTGATCCTATATACAGATACTACATCTCCTCTGTGTACATCTTATACTGATCCTATATACAGACACTACAACTCCTCTGTGTACATCTTATACTGATCCTATATACAGACACTACATCTCCTGTGTATACATCTTATACTGATCCTATATACAGATACTACATCTCCTCTGTGTACATCTTATACTGATCCTATATACAGATACTACATCTCCCCTGTGTACATCTTATACTGATCCTATATACAGACACTACATCTCCTCTGTGTACATCTTATACTGATCCTATATACAGACACTACATCTCCTCTGTGTACGTCTTATACTGATCCTATATACAGATACTACATCTCCCCTGTATACATCTTATACTGATCCTATATACAGACACTACATCTCCTCTGTGTACATCTTATACTGATCCTATATACAGACACTACATCTCCCCTGTATACATCTTATACTGATCCTATATACAGACACTACATCTCCTCTGTGTACATCTTATACTGATCCTATATACAGATACTACATCTCCTCTGTGTACATCTTATACTGATCCTATATACAGACACTACATCTCCTCTGTGTACATCTTATACTGATCCTATATACAGACACTACATCTCCTCTGTGTACATCTTATACTGATCCTATATACAGATACTACATCTCCTCTGTGTACGTCTTATACTGATCCTATATACAGATACTACATCTCCTCTGTATACGTCTTATACTGATCCTATATACAGACACTACATCTCCTCTGTGTACATCTTATACTGATCCTATATACAGATACTACATCTCCTCTGTATACATCTTATACTGATCCTATATACAGATACTACATCTCCTCTGTGTACATCTTATACTGATCCTATATACAGATACTACATCTCCTGTGTACATCTTATACTGATCCTATATACAGATACTACATCTCCCCTGTGTACGTCTTATACTGATCCTATATACAGATACTACATCTCCTCTGTGTACATCTTATACTGATCCTATATACAGATACTACATCTCTGTGTACATCTTATACTGATCCTATATACAGATACTACATCTCCTCTGTGTACATCTTATACTGATCCTATATACAGACACTACATCTCCTGTATACATCTTATACTGATCCTATATACAGATACTACATCTCCTCTGTGTACATCTTATACTGATCCTATATACAGATACTACATCTCCTGTGTATACATCTTATACTGATCCTATATACAGACACTACATCTCCTCTGTGTACATCTTATACTGATCCTATATACAGACACTACATCTCCTCTGTGTACATCTTATACTGATCCTATATACAGACACTACATCTCCTCTGTATACGTCTTATACTGATCCTATATACAGACACTACATCTCCTCTGTGTACATTATACTGATCCTATATACAGACACTACATCTCCTGTATACATCTTATACTGATCCTATATACAGATACTACATCTCCTCTGTGTACGTCTTATACTGGTCCTATATACAGACACTACATCTCCTCTGTGTACATCTTATACTGATCCTATATACAGATACTACATCTCCTCTGTATACATCTTATACTGATCCTATATACAGATACTACATCTCCTCTGTGTACATCTTATACTGATCCTATATACAGACACTACATCTCCTCTGTGTACATCTTATACTGATCCTATATACAGATACTACATCTCCTCTGTATACATCTTATACTGATCCTATATACAGACACTACATCTCCTCTGTGTACATCTTATACTGATCCTATATACAGACACTACATCTCCTCTGTGTACATCTTATACTGATCCTATATACAGACACTACATCTCCTCTGTGTACATCTTATACTGATCCTATATACAGATACTACATCTCCTCTGTGTACATCTTATACTGATCCTATATACAGACACTACATCTCCTCTGTGTACATCTTATACTGATCCTATATACAGATACTACATCTCCTCTGTATACATCTTATACTGATCCTATATACAGACACTACATCTCCTCTGTGTACATCTTATACTGATCCTATATACAGACACTACATCTCCTCTGTGTACATCTTATACTGATCCTATATACAGACACTACATCTCCTCTGTGTACATCTTATACTGATCCTATATAGACACTACATCTCCTCTGTGTACATCTTATACTGATCCTATATACAGACACTACATCTCCTCTGTGTACATCTTATACTGATCCTATATACAGATACTACATCTCCTCTGTGTACATCTTATACTGATCCTATATACAGATACTACATCTCCCCTGCGTACATCTTATACTGATCCTATATACAGACACTACATCTCCTCTGTGTACATCTTATACTGATCCTATATACAGATACTACATATCCTCTGTGTACATCTTATACTGATCCTATATACAGACACTACATCTCCTCTGTGTACATCTTATACTGATCCTATATACAGATACTACATCTCCCCTGCGTACATCTTATACTGATCCTATATACAGACACTACATCTCCTCTGTGTACATCTTATACTGGTCCTATATACAGATACTACATCTCCTCTGTGTACATCTTATACTGATCCTATATACAGACACTACATCTCCTGTGTATACATCTTATACTGATCCTATATACAGACACTACATCTCCCCTGTATACATCTTATACTGATCCTATATACAGATACTACATCTCCTCTGTGTACATCTTATACTGATCCTATATACAGACACTACATCTCCCCTGTATACATCTTATACTGATCCTATATACAGACACTACATCTCCTCTGTGTACATCTTATACTGGTGAGCGCCTACTCTCGTCAAGTTTGTAGTTATGCCATATTCTTTTCCTTTTTGTTGCAATGGATTTAATGATGTTCCGTGGGATGTTAAAAGTTTTGGATATTATATATAACCCAATCCTGATCGTCTTGATATTTCTTGCTTAGACAAGCTCACACGTCGCAGATTTGTTGCGGATTTTACGTAGATCTCACTCATTTGTTTTGCAACGTTTAAAAGCTGCATTAAGAATCGTCAATACATTCGTGATGTGTGAACTTAGCCTTAGTAGTGTTGCAAAATCAGAGGCATTTCAGAACCAGTTTATTTATTCCGACGTCATGTGACAAATCATGTGACACTTCAATTGCACACAGGACTAAGTTATTATGTGACTTCTGAAGTTATTTGGCTTTACCAGATCTTATTCAGGAGTTTAATAGCAAAGGGCATGAATTCATATGAACTCGCAACGATTTTTTTTCATTCCACTGTAACAATTTGGACTAATTTTGTCCGGTCCGTTACATAAAATCTCATTTAAAATCCATTTTAGTTCCATGTTGCAATGCAGCAAAACAGGAAAACCCACCAAGGAAGGGGAGGGTAAATACTTTCACAAGGCACTGAGTATATTAGTTACACACACAAAAATATAAGTGATGAAATTCTGTATTCTACATGTATCACCCTGGCATGTGAAGGGTTATTTTGCAGTCATAAACGGAATAGCTGACATAGCGTCGTGCTCATGCGGTCATTGTACTACAAATAGTGGCTCATGTGCAGCTCTTTAACACTAGTGCAAATTGTTTTAGTAATATCGCCTGTGCCATTCTGAGTTATAAAGCATAGCTGAAGTAAGTCTAATGACAGCCTGATCAGCGCGGAGCCGCTTTGTCATTACTATATTTGAAGTATCAGATTTACAATGCGTGTCCTTTTGTAGTGTTGTCTTGAAAGGACCATTACATTTGATACCGGTGGGGGGTTTGGAAGTGAAAGCCATTGAGATAAATATAGTAGATCATTATTGAATTCCAAACTAGTATTTCTCTGATCTATGGGACGGGGATTCTTCTTGAATTGTCCCAGGGCCGGGCTGCTCGTCTTCCCAGATCTGTTCAGGTTCAATAATTATTCATTTTGTTATATCTATAGAAATTGGTGACATCTGTCACAAGTGTGAGCCTGAAAGGGTGCGGAGCGGCTGGTGACATCACTGGCTCCACTACTTAATCTGATCGTTCATGCTTCATGCAGCATCTGAGAAGCCAATCTGTGTATTAAGAAGCGAAATTAGTGAAAAGTCTCAAGCATTTAACCCTTTCACAACCAAGGGTCATTGTTGCCCCTGTGTCCAGGTCAAACAGTCTAACTTTGCTACCACTTTGAATATCCTATTTTTACTTTGTTTTTGTTTTTTTACAAGACTTATGAGGCTTTAATTTTCTAGATTAGTTTAATTAATGCCATGCTTTAAATTTTTATTATGAGCAGACAAATCACTAAAAATGGGAAAAATACACTTTTATTTATATATATATATACACACTGTTGCAACTCTTTAGCAGTTATCCTTCTTCACTCTCCAGGAGAGAGAAGAAGACTAGAGAGTTAAAGCAAATCTTAGTAACTTATCTGCCGAGATAAGGCCTCGCTCACATCCGCCTTGGGGTCCTGTTCTGATGTTTCGTCTTAGCTTTCCATCAGAACGGGACCCTGAACTGACACAGACGGAAACCAGATCCAGTGCCGATGTTTTTTGTTTGTCTCTGTTGTGCACCAGACCCGTCGTTTTGCCAGAAGTAGGGGCCTGTTCACATCACCGTTGGGTTTCCATTCCGGGGTTCTGTCAGAGGTTTCCGTCGGGGGAACCCCGCAACGGAAAGTCAAACTGAAACCACAGCTTCCGTTTCAGTCACCATTGATATCAACGGTGACGGAAACATTGTTAATGGTTTTCGTTCGTCACCATTACGGCAGGTTTCCGTTTTTCCGACTGAATCAATAGCGCAGTCAACTCCGCTATTGGCCCTCTGTCACCATTTAATCCGTGTCATGTGAATGTGGTATATCTGAGTGATTATGTATTCACAGTTAGACTGTGTTCACTTCTGCGTTGGATATTTTTCTCGAGTAAAGACAGCACTCAAGTTTCCAATGATTAACGTTTCAGGCAAACACAGAAACAACCTTTATCAAGCTATATATTGCTACACAGTCTCTTAACGGTGTCCTATGTCAGAACAGAAAAACGGAAATAACGATACAGCTATGAACAGAGCCTAACTGGTATCTGAGTGGGATTGTATATGCTCTGATCCTAATAGGCGGACGGCACGTGCTTTATAAGGCAGCCATGCCCCCCCCCCCGCCCAAACAGGCTGTATTGCTATATGATAACTGACATCGGAGCAGAGTTCTATAGGCTCCGATGTCCGTGTGCAGGTGACATAGGCAGGCCGGAATTAGCAGCAGTCATTGCTCTATGAGCCATTCCTGCCTACTGTGTTATTCGTTTTCTACAGGAGATAAAACAAAACGTCCAACGCACGTTTCAGGGAACTCCCAACTTCATCCCAGATGATTCACACATTCACACATTCGCATTTATCCAGTGAATTTACTTGTTGCAAAGTCTGTATGGGCTTAGAGAGTTCCTACGAAAGATCAGTTTCCTTGTATAGTGGGCAAAATCAAGGTCCCCCTCCTTATCCCCAGTGGGATTTGGCATATTTCCCATTACTTGAAACCAGTCCATTTGAGGTTCTGCTTGGTATTGAAGTTTTAGTTGGGTAAAATGGTTCTGTTTGTTCATGATGGTCATGTTTATTTTTTATTGTAATTTACAACGGGCATCAATGGGTCCTGGGGTCCTACTGATTGGCTATTTCCTTTCCCAGGACCCTATGGTGCCCGTTTCTCAGAAACAATTTCTTCTAGCACACAACATCTTCAGTTTCTATGGGGACTCTATTTGTCTCAAGTTATGCAAATTTGTTCATGGGGTGTTCAAATCTCTACATATCTCCTCCTCTCGACCCATACAAACAATATATCCTATACTACCGCCAATATATAGACAATCTATTTTTTCATGGAAAAAAAAAAGTAGTACTAGCAATTAATTACAGCAGCCTAAAATTAAATAAAAAAACATTTCAACTGGATTGCCTGATAAACAAGAAGATTGAACCAAGAACTAATGAGAACCCAGTTAAACATAACTTTATCAAAACATTTTCGGCTAACCATAATTAGATCCGATCCGTGGCATCTTACCCAATGCAAGATAGTTGTGTTTTTTTATCACTTGAATTTTTATTGAATTTCTTCTCGATCAGGGAAAGGCACATCGACCAATAAATCTTTTATATGAATCAACTGGTGTTTTTTGGCTAATAGGGCCGACCTGCTTAAGTGGAGAAAACTTCATAAACCAGGTGGGCCGCAGTGGTACCTATAATCTGACCACTTTTTTAACTACAATCTCAAATAATTTTTAGCCCAAAGGGGCCAGTGTCCCCAATCATACCCAACCACATCCAGATATCCACTCCATGGGTTAAGTACCAGTCATTTTACTTGGCCTTCTCCTCGACCTCCCAGTCACGATGAATCCTTTCCACTAGAGATTGGGCTTATGTCTGCTGCTGCCACACAGAGAGTTACACATCCCAGGTGCCTGCCGTTTTGCGAGACCGCCCCTCAGCCCCTAGCCCACATGTATAAGTGACAGGGGCCGTCTCCGAGAGTTGAGACACTCGTGCCACCCCTAAACAGGGAAGGCGGCTTGACCCACTATGCAGTCACCTGCCCACAGCGAAGGCCTACTATGCAAACGAGGATAGATATTATTGAGGATGTCCACTCAATAAGCAGACATTTAATACCCACATCCCACCTTATATATGGAGAGGTTTTTCAGAATGTTATATCTTCATTCCTTAGATTGTATTCAATTCTCACCGGACACTAGACCCCTACCGACGAACGGCTGGTACATAAATATATGATTCAACCCACCAACCTATAAACATGTTAGTTACCTGAACTCCACTTACTACCAGTCGCCTGGTTAAAGTTTCAAGGCCTTCGCCACTCTGTCACCCACTATTAGTGGATATCCAATATTAAAACTTTGACCAAACCAAAAACTTTTACAGAAGATAAACACCCCCCTGCGCCAAAAAAACAAACAAATACAGAATACCCCTAGGGGGAGGAGGAGAGAGAGGAAAAAATCCAATGCAAGATAGTTACTTTACTGCGTTTTCATTCATTCAATAGTTTTTTTTGGTGAACTGAAAAAATAGTTTCTCTCCCGAGTTGTACATTTCTGGATTTGCTAGTGCTTTTCTCCCAGGAACCCTGAAGCGACTGTTCCTCCAATCAATCTATAACAAATGCACTAAACAGAATATAGAGTTACCACAATAACCACCAACACTAATGTCTGAGATTGAAGCTTGAAACGATTACTCTCATCATCCGCTCATTCCCTCAAATCCATTCTCTTTTGTTTTTGTCCCTTCTAGGCTTTAGTAGCCAGACAAGATCAGTCCAAACTGACCAGAGAATGCAATTATTTATTTTACTATATATCATTATATTAAATATTTTTTAGATCTTTATACACAAACTGTTTTTAAACTGCATATGTTTTTTTATGTACTGTTTTATATGTATCCAGTCACTTCTTACTAGAAATATGACCTTTTGATATCATTGTTAATCCTGAGAGGTCATATAATACATTTGAATTTTTTCCTATGTGCTAAAGGCCAAGTTCACACTAGCGTTCGTATAAGTTTACCTCTCTTCTGTCAGAGGAAGACCGGATCGAAACATTAAAGGAAAGCAACGGCCCTGTCCGAATTACAATTGATTTCATTGGTAATTCTTTTGTTTCACTTGCTGTCCGTTTGTCTCTGTTCACTAGGCTTCAGTTTTTTTTTTTTTCACGGAAGCAAAAGTGGAGTCTGCAGAACTTTTTGTTTCCTTGAAAAAAAACGCAAACCCAGTGAACGGAGACAAACGGAAAGCAACTGAAACAAAAGAATTACCATTAAAATCTGGTAATTCTAACGGAACCGTTGCTTTCCGTTTAATGTTTTGATCTTCTCTTCCGCTGATGGAGGAGAGGTAAACGTCTACTAACGCTAGTGTGAAAGAAGCCTAAGACCTCTTTTACACGACATTATTTAGGTCAGTATTTTAGATCAGTATTTGTAAGCCAAAACCAGTTGTGGAACTTACATAGAGAAATACTGTAATGGAAATCTTTTCACCTTCCGTGTTTTGGAGAAACTCCTGGTTTTGGCTTACAAATGCTGCCGTATGAAGTCATATGCTACCCTGAGATTCCTTATTATTGCTTAGTTGATTTGCAATCTGTGATTCCTAAAATGTAATTTGTGTTTTATAATGTATTTTTAGTTTGGACAGTGGGCAGACTTTCTGTAATGATATCCTCTCGCTCATGTAATTGCACATACTATTTATATGTTGTCTACATCTGCTGCTATCCAAGCCTTCGTAAATGGCGACGGCACACGGGAGCCAAACTCTGCAAAATGTTATTAACATGCAACTTTTCTGCTGTACAAAACCTTTCTCAAGTTCTGTGCAGCTGAAACTTCGCATGTTGTTGGATTTCTGCTGGACTTTGTGCAGAGTGTGGGTGAGTCGGACGAAACCCACCTGGTTGATGTGCACCTGTTATGTATACATTGGGTGCTGCTTTTTAAATTTTATCTAAGGTGCTGCACTATAAAGCGCCCTGTGTCTTTTTCTCTTTAATTATAGATTGTACCTGTAGGTAGAAGCGATCAGCAAGGAAAATATAGTTATGCTGTCTCTGGTATAGGAGGGGAGTTGATAAATATATCATCTTGGCTCCTGACCTAACCAGATATTGCATTTTTTTGGAACATATATAAAGTGGCTATTTTTGAATTTTTTTACAATGAGATAATCCCTTTCATTCAAACCAATGCCAGGCACCTCTGTCCCCTCCAGGCCCCTCTGTCCCAGGCTTTTCCCCAATGGGAATAAAGGATCAGGCATGTTTAAATTGGCAAGCCCCCATACACATGAGATCATCGCATTCACATTTGGCGTTCAGGTCAGGATTTAGTGGCATTTGTTTTTTTGTTTAAGTTAAAATAGTGTCCGGATGTTTGCTGATAGTCAGTATGGAAATATCAAGTCCTCCAGTGAGGCAGATTTACTAATACAGTCTTAAATTTAGACAGCTAGCAAATAGACTAGATGCGCAAAATTTATCACAGTGGCTCTAGTAGTATGATAACTTTGGTGTACCTTTAGACACTTTTTTTCTAGCTTTATGTCACCTCTTGGTTTTCCTTCTTTAGCCCCTTCAGGACCAAGCTCATTTTGGCCTTCAGGATGCAGCCCCATTTTTCAAATCTGACGTGTCAATTTATGTGGTAATAACTTTGGAATACTTTAACATATCCAAGAGATTCTGATATTGTTTTCTCGTGACATATTGTACTTTATGTTAGTGGAAAAATGTGGTCGATAAATTCATTGCTTATTTGTGAAAAACACCAAAATTTACAGAATTTGCAAAAATTATGTTTTTTTTCTAAATGTAAATGTATTTGCTTGTAAAACAGATAGTAATACCACACAAAATAGTGATTAATAACATTTTCCATATGTCTACTTTGTTTGGCCAAAACAGTGGAAACCCCCCAAAACTGACCCCATTTTGGAAAATACATCCCTCAAGGAATGTATCTAGGTCTTTAGTTAGGATTTTGACCCCACAGTTTTTTTTGCTAAATTTATTTGAATTAATCTGTAACAATGAAAAAAAATATTTTTTTCGGGAAATCTGAATTTTTACAAGGAAGAAAGGAGAAAAAACACCCCAACATTTGTAACACAATTTCTCCTGATTACGGCAATACCCCATATGTGGTCATAAACTGCTGTTTAGACCCACGGCAGAGCTCCGAATGGAAGGAGCGCCATTTGGATTTTGGAGCGCAGATTTTGCTGGAATGGTTTTCGGTGCCATGTTGCATTTGCAGCGCACTGGAGGGACCAAAACAGTGAAAACCTCCCAAAAGTGACCCAATTTTAAAACTACACCCCTCAAGGAATTTTTCTAGTTGTATAGTTAGCATTTTGACCCCTCAGTTTTTTTGCTGAATTTATTGGAATTAGTCTGTGAAGATGAAAATCGACTTTGTTTTTTCTGAAAAAACATAGCATTTTCAAGTATTTACAAGGAATAAAGGAGAAAAAGCACCCCAACATTTGTAAAGCAATTTCTATGTGGTCATAAACTGATGTTTGGACCCACGTCAGGGCTCAGAATGGCAGGAGCGCTACTTCGCATGCAGACTTTGCTTGATTGCTTTTTATGCGCCATGTCGCATTTGCAGAGCCCCTGAGGTACCAGTACAGTAGAAACCCCTGAGAAGTGACTCCTTTTTGGAAACTACACCTCTCAGGGAGGGCATTCATCTAGGGGTGTAGTGAGCATTTTGAGCCCACAGGTGTTTCATAGATTTTATTAGAATTAGGCAGTGAAAATAAAAAAAAATTATTTTTCCCAAAAATATGTCGTTTTAGCTCCCAATGTTTTATTTTCACGAGGGGTTATAGGAGAAAAAACACCACACAATTTGTTACTCAATTTCTCCCGAGTACGGCAATACCCAATGTGTGGCCCTAAGCTGCTGTTTGGGCACATGTGGCAGAGCTCAAAATCGAAGGAGCGCCATTTGGCTTTTAGAGTGCAGATTTTGCTGGATTAAATTAGATCAAATAGTAAAACAAACCCCCAAGTAGTTTTGACCCCACATGGTTTTGATTTATTAGAAATGAACGCTCAGCGGATGGTGCAAAATTGAAAATTTTAATTTTCCACTGATGCCATTTTAGTGCCCAATAAGTTATGCCCAGTTTGTGCCACTGCAGACAAATATCTCAAATTGTTAAGCGGGTTCTGCCGGGTATGGCGATGCCATATATGTGAACATAAACTACTGTTTGGGCACACTGTAGGGCTCAGAAGGGAGGGAGCACCATTTGGCTTTTGGAGTGCAGATTTTGCTTGGTAGTAGTTCTGTTTGCGGTATTGATGGTATTTTAGTTTATAATGTGGGGGCAAATGTAAGCTGTGTGGAGTACATCATGGTATAATAAGAGGGTATAATAATGCGGTAGATAAATAATAATCCGCAAATGTGTGGCCGGTGTCTTACTGATAAATTGCGCCCGATTTTATCCGCTTTTGGAACGCTCTGCACATTTTGTGTCGCCATATTCTGAGAGCCAGATCTTTTTAATTTTTTCTCCACCGGAGCCGTGTGAGGGCTTATTTGTTGCGGGACAATCTGTAGTTTTGAATGTTACCATTTTGGGGTACATGAGATTTTTTTTTTTTACTTCATATTCCATTTTTTGGCAAGCAAGGTGAGCAAAAACCATGAATTCTGCCAATGTTTTTTTATTCTTTTTTTTTTAACGGCGTTCACCGTGCGCTATAAATGACATATTTACTTTAATCCCAGCTTCAAATATAAGGAAAGGGGGTTAATCTCTCCCTTTAACAGCCCCCACAACTGCAGACCGTGATGTAAAGTAATGATCTTAACTTTCTCAACATACTTCTTGGACTACGTGTTATGTAAAGTCGCTCTCCCCTTGTGTTTGTGCAGACGCTTCTCACTGTTTCACCCCAAGGGACCTACACTTTGAAGAAGGACTTAACGAAAGAGTTCCTATGTTATAGATACAGGCATTGCTTGGCCAACTCTTACATTCCTCATTCTTCTGAATACAGGGAATTCATTGCATTGTCCTACAGCCACATATATAAAAATGTATTTTATTACAGATAATTGCTGTTACTCTCGACATTGCAGACAATGTAAAAAAAAACCAAAAAAAAAACAGCTATTTTTGCTCATAACGTTTAATATCTGAGACTAAAGGTGAGCATTTCAGGTCAGAATATCTATAAATTCTCTGATTTTTGCATTGTGTGGGAGTTTGGCAAATTCAATCAGCCGCAATAATAGCCAGAGGACAAAATGATATATTTTGCTTACCACGCTTCTATCATTTAGTTCCAATAACTGAATTTAAGGGGCTTGTGACCAATATTTTGGCTCAGGCAGTAAACACTAGATTTAACCATGACCATGGCATTTTTTTTCTTTCCTTTTTCTTCCAACAACCATAACTTTTTTTATTTTTATTTTTTTTCTATTGACATATCTGCATAGGGGCTCTTTTTTCAGTGGGACGAGTTTCAGTTGTTAATGGCACCATTTAATGTACTATATAATGTACTGGGATACTTTAAAAAAATATATTTTGTGGGGTGGTATGGAAAGACCAGGGTTCCGTTTCTGTTCATCTGTTGCGTCAGAGCATCAGATGAACGGAAAGCCAAATGGAAATTATTGATTCCGTTTGCATTACCATTGTGTTCAATAGTAACGCTTCCGCTTCAGTTGGTTTTAGTTTGGTTCCATTTAATAATTTTCCGTTTTTGTCACGGAAACATTAGCGTTGTCTACTATGCTACTGTTTTCGTGAAAAAAACGGAGACTTTTCGGATCAGAAACAAACTGAAACAGAAGCATTACCATGCTGATGTGAACAGACCCTTAACTTTATTCTGCAGCTCAATACGATTACGGTTATACCAAATTTATATTGTTAATTTTGTATTTGTTTTTTGCTAAAGTAGTAAAACATAAAAATATTTGTTAAAAAAAACTATTTTTTGTGTCAGCATATTCTGAGATCCAGAACTTTTTTATTTTTCCGTCAATGGAGCTGTGTGGGGTGTGTTTTATACTGGACGAGCTGTAGTCATTTTGGTATCATTTTGGGGTTCTTATGAATTTTGATCACTTGTAATTTAATTTTCTTGTAAGCAATGGGCTCTCTGAAGACCCTCCCGTTAGAGCAGGTCGTCAGCTGCAATATACAGCTGACTCCCGCAGCGTATGGAGTGGGCTCATGGGCCCCATACAAACCCCTCCTATGAAATACATGTACCATGATTGGTCTTTAACAGGTTAATGGGATTTTCTGGAGAGAAAATTGATGGTGCCGAGGGTCGGACCCCCACTGATTAGATATTGATTGCCTATCCGAAGGAGAGACCATCAATTTTCTCTCTATGGAAAACCCTTTAGGAACAGACCAGAAATACATCAGTTGTTTTACAGAGCATATTAAGGGGGTTTGTCCAATCTTATCCTCTGCCATAAGTGGGTGCAGTGAAGGTCCAGTTGTTGGGAAACCCACCAATTTTCCATAGAAATGAATAGGAGGTGAAAAAATAATCTGCATATGTGAACCCCTCTATTTCTTTTTTTTTCTTCCTGTAATCGTCTGGAGATGCAGCAGTCAGCCCCCCAGTCAGCCCCCACTGATCGCACATTTATGCCACATCTAATTGACAGCCCACTCTTCAATCTATGGAAGGAATTACATTTGGTCTTGTAAAAATAATCAGCCTTTTAAAAATGTTATTTCCCACCTGTAATTAAAAATAAGTGGTAAGATGACGGCATTTCCACATTCCTTCTTGTGCAGCTTTGAGGGACTGCTATGAGGGACATTTAGAACTTACATTTAAAAGGAATGTAAATCTTTGTGCCAAGTTTTTCCCCTTTTATGACTTTGATTGATTCATCCCTAGAGGTAAGTTCTATTTACAGTACCTGCTGAAATCCTATAACCAGTGCACCCTGGGAAAGTATAGAATCGGAATTGTTCAGGAGCTGATTACACCGCGTCACCATATGTAGAAAATGGTGGATGTTGTGAGTGATGGGTCATCCTTAGTTGACTTCATTGGGTTATATTTGACATAATTTATTACAGGTTTTTTTTAAACTTACAATCTATCTATACATAGTGAGCTCCCCCTAGTGGTGGCTGCAGGCAGCAGAATGTTATCATGTAACTCTATGGGAGCTGTATATATCTGTATGTAGTGAGGTCCCCCTAGTGGTGACTGCAGGCAGCAGAATGGTATCATGTAACTCTATGGGAGCTGTATATATCTGTATGTAGTGAGCTCCCCCTACTGGTGGCTGCAGGCAGCAGAATGGTATCATGTAACTCTATGGGAGCTGTAAAAATCTGTATGTAGTGAGCTCCCTCTAGTGGTGACTGCAGGCAGCAGAATGTTATCATGTAACTCTATGAGAGCTGTATATATCTGTATGTAGGGAGCTCCCTCTAGTGGTGGCTGCAGGCAGCAGAATGTTATCATGTAACTCTATGAGAGCTGTATATATCTGTAGGTAGGGAGCTCCCTCTAGTGGTGGCTGCAGGCAGCAGAATGTTATCATGTAACTTTATGGGAGCTGTATATATCTGTATGTGGGGAGCTCCCTCTAGTGGTGGCTGCAGGCAGCAGAATGTTATCATGTAACTCTATAGTAGCTGTATATATCTGTATGTAGTGAGCTCCCCCTAGTGGTGGCTGCAGACAGCAGAATGTTATCATGTAACTCTATGGGAGCTGTATATATCTGTATGTAGTGAGGTCCCCCTACTGGTGGCTGCAGGCAGCAGAATGTTATCATGTTACTATATGGGAGATGTATATATCTGTATGTAGTGAGCTCCCCCTACTGGTGACTGCAGGCAGCAGAATGTTATCATGTAACTCTGTGGGAGCTGTATATATCTATATGTAGTGAGCTCCCCCTAGTGGTGACTGCAGGCAGTAGAATGTTCTCATGTATCTCTATGGGAGCTGTATATATCTGTATGTAGGGAGCTCCCCCTAGTGGTGACTGCAGGCAGTAGAATGTTCTCATGTATCTCTATGGGAGCTGTATATATCTGTATAGATTTGTCTGTTGTTGTGCCCGAGTTTGATAGGGAAGTTACACAATCTACAGGTTTTGTTGTTTAGGAGACAAGAGGATTTCTAATTAAAACGTAGTGAATATAACTGAGTCATGATGGAATTGGATGTGGAAATACCTGAAGAAATTATCTGTAATCTTGTGTGTAAATGAAGTGTCATTCTTTGTGCCGTGAATGATTTAAGTCTCTAGGGAAATGATGTAAGTTTGGGGATGAATGGAGCGGCTTCATGTGTAGGTGGCTATTATTTGCTTTAATTCATAGGAGGAGTCTAAAGCTTTGTATTTCAGGAATTCCATCTGATCTATCAATTTATTTTTTTAAATAAATTACTCCCTTTTTTAAATAATTTTTTTTAAATAAATTTAAATTAAGACCTTTCAAAGGTTTTTTATACAGTGGTGTTTATCCGATAAAATACATGTGTATATGACATTTATGTGACCATTATATATATATATAGTCACACATATGTGTATATAGATTTTACTTTGTTTGATTATTGTTATTATATAATGATCAGATATGTCCCTTTTATAAAATAAAATATGAAAAGTAACTGTTTTTAACCATTACACAAACCCACATTTTTAATCGTTTTACTTATTTCTATTGTTTTGTAATCATATGTATTATTTGATATGCAACTCTGTTCAACCTGTGTACCCGACCCGGTAGTTCTTGCCCTCACTTGACCTTTTAATCGGTTATTTAACCGACACCCCACCCTGTTACGTATCTGTATTGTTACCTGAGGAAGAAACCGGTCCGGTTTTGAAACTGTTCATTGTCAAACAGTCGTGTTATATCCAATAAATTCTTTTTACCACTGACTTATTTCCGACTTTACATAAATTGGATGGTATGGTTGACTACCTCGATCAATAGCGCATGGAAGACACCCGTTTTTTTGTCTTTAGTCCCTCAATATTCTTTTTATGTCTTAGTCCTCAATGAAAACATAACTCAGAATGAAGTAACAATCGAATCTATACAAACGGTCTCAGGTCAGGATGTAACACAAGAGCCGACAATCCAGTGATGCTGTAGACGGCTTTCTGTGAAGCGAATTACGTTTTATGAGAATAAGATGATGGTTATTACTCTGTTCAGATGAAACTTTACCAAGAAACCCCCAGAACCAGACAAGTTACCGTGTACAATCCTCTGATGAGAACGTATTACTATTCAGTGATGCCTTACAAATGGGCGGGTCTGTGACAACCTTGATTATTATTAAAGATAAGCTTGTTCTCACCAATAAGAGATAAAGCAACATAACCAATGTTTGAGCACTGTCCGTTTTCTAATCACCTGAAAGCATTCCAATACGGGGCACACAGTTAAAGGGAACCGGTCAGCAATATTGAGCCCTCAGCTGACAGCCTTATATACAGGGTGGGGAGTGCAGCGTAAGGGTATGTTCACACGCACTAATTACGGACGTAATTCGGGCGTTTTTGCCCCGAATTACGTCCGAAAATAGCGCCTCAATAGCGCTGACAAACATCTGCCCATTGAAAGCAATGGGCAGACGTTTGTCTGTTCACACGCGGCGTAATTTACGCGCCGCTGTCAAATGACGGCACGTAAATAGACGCCCGCGTCAAAGAAGTGACCTGTCACTTCTTTGGCCGTAATTGGAGCCGTTATTCATTGACTCCAATGAATAGCAGCGTCAATTACGTCTGTAATTGACGCGGCATTCAAGCGCCTGCACATGCCGTTACGGCTGAAATTACGGGGATGTTTTCAGGCTGAAACATCCCCGTAATTTCAGCCGTTACGGACGCCCTCGTGTGAACATACCCTAAGAATGACCGTTATCAGTCATGCCAGTTGTATCGAGAAATCTACGTTTTGATGTCCATGATTGCTAGTGCCATGCAGGCTGCCCTATCAAGTTAATTGCTCCTGGCTCTCCTCACTAAAAGCTGCCAGCCCCTCCCCTCTGCTCTGAGTGACGGCTCTAGCATCCAATCAGGAAACCACTAGTGTTGTCAATTAAAGCAAAGAGTGGCACTTGCGATTTCGGCGCCATGAACGTCAAAATGCAGATTACTTGGCATTTAACTTGCATGGCCGATAACACAGGTATCGTTACTCTGCGCTCCCCATCCTTCATTTAGCGCTGTAAGCTGAGTGCTTAAAACTTTTGACGTTTGTGTGAATGAGCCCTAAGGCCTCGTACATACGACTGTAGCTGTGTGTACAGCCCGTGATTGCGGCACGGACGGCTGCTGACTGTCATCCGCGGGCCGCTTGCAATCACAGATTGGGCAGACATTGATTTCAATGAGCGGTCCGTAGTAAGTCATGTCCTATCTTTTTGCAGTCCAAGCCCCTGGCCCACGGTCGTGTGCATTGGCCCATAGCAATGAATGGGTCCGCAATTCACCCGCAGATTTTCGGGTGAACTGCGGATGTAAAAACACTTTTGTGTGGATGAGGCCCAAGACTCAATTATTGGGAATTCTACGGAATCCAACTTAGCGCCAAAGGCGACTTGTTGGACCGTTTGTGCTGAAACCTTGTTTTATAATTCGCACTTTTATTGCCATTGTAATTGGATTTATCACCAGCACCTGCATTCCTCTCCTCTTACACTTGTCATTCCATCTTGACTTGGCAGAACAGTTGCTGAACTTCACTTCTTGCTACAGGGTGGTCCTCACTTCTGAGTGGGATATTTAGTGAAGCTCATAGCTGCTGCAGACAAAGCAAACTCAAGTGCTCTAATTACAATAGATGGTGGTGTTCTTGTATTTTTACTTCTTTTCCTTTAGTGCAGCCAGAGGTCACCCGAAGTTCTCACACGGCCAGGTGGCATCGCAACACAGCTATAGACGAGAGCTATCCTCAGAATGCGACACCCTGGCGTCGGCCCAGTCTGTCTGATCATGAGGCCACTCTCCATCTGCAAATGCCACATGAACTTGGATGGGATTTAATGGAATTTTTTTCTCTGCTCGGTGGAATCAGGCTCAGGAATTAGGGTCATGATGTAAGAAAGGGAAATACGGCTGATGACGGAGTACAGACTTCTTATTCTCCATAAGGGAAACTTTATCTGTACTCAAATGGGGTTCCAATTTCATGTAAATAAATCATAATCATCTCAACGTTTTATTATACTTTGTGTACTTTATGTTCCAGTATTTCACCATCTTTTAAGGTCTAAATTGCAGTGAGTGAATGAAAATCTTCTTGTTTAGGCTCTGTTCACATCTGTGTTCGGGTTTTCCATTGTATTGCTCCGTCATAGGGGCAAAACGATGAAAAAAGGAATCCGTCGCATGATGGAAACCAACGCTGTCCAATGGAGCCCATTTGACTTAAATTATTTCCCTCATGGTGTCCATTATTTTACTGGAAAAAAAAGCGCATTATACTGCACTATTATGTCTGGCAAAGACAACGACATCTGTGAGGTCCCTAATGGAGCCTTCGATGCATGTTTGGTCATAGCCTTACAACCTCAAGTTGAAAACCCAATTATTCTTCTCACAGCTGAGAGTTTGATACAATGTATTCAGTCTAGAGTCCGTCCTCTGTGAATATAACAGTCCAGACTGATACAGTCTAGCAAACTAGCGATGATTTTTCTGCGCTGGTTTGAACTTGTACAGGATTGTCTAGACTGGAGACATTGTTAACAAACCCTCCGCTCTAGACGTTTTGGTTATCAGCCCCTGGATGTGAATGTTTCCACTCGCTGACCGCAATCTTGAAAATGGTGAAAAACTGGAACCTAGTTTCAAAAGTTTTTATTATACAGCAATTCCGCCTTATTTACATTATTTACATTAAAGAGATTTGCTCGTTCTAAGGGTCAGTTCACATGGCGTTATTTGGCACTGATATTGGCATGGAAACTGCGCCGGAATAGGTGCCAAAAACACCTCAGATCGCCCTCTATTGATTTCAGAGGCTTTTTTTTCCTGGGCGACTTTTGAACACTCAAGGAAAAAAAAAGTGTCATGCTCTTTCCTGGAGCGGTTTCCAACTCTGACCTTCTATTAAAATCTATGGGAGGCAAAAAAAAGTGATGCTTGTTTTGTTTTTGCACTTGATTTATTAAAAAAACACTTAAAAGTAACAGCAAAAAAAGCGGAAATTTTAAAATCTGCCCCAAAATTCCTGAAGAAATTGTGAGGCATATTTTTTCTGTCTGACAAAAACCTCAGTGTAAACTGACCCTAAGAAAGCACTCGTGGGGTAGATGTATGATTTGTTAGATCAATGCCGTGACTGTTTCGCTGTAAGGGTACGTTCACACAGAGTTTTTTTACGCGGAAAACGCGTCAAAAACGTCCGAAAATGCCTCCCATTGATTTCAATGGGGGGCGGAGGCGTTTTTTCCCGCGAGCGGAAAAACTGTCTCGCGGGAAATAGAACCGTCATGCCCTATTTTCGGGTGTTTACGCCTCTGACCTCCCATTGACATCAATGGGAGGCAGAGGAAGCGTATTTCGCTGCGTTCTTTGCCCGCGGCGCTCAATGGCCGCGGGCGAAAAACGCCACTAAAATTCCAAACAGAATTTTGAGGCACATTTTCTGCCTGTAAAAAACTCTGCGTGAAGCTAATGTACTAGAAGTTTGAATGTTTTCAGCTTGATGGAATAATATTTTTTGCCACACTCCGCTCGTCGTAATGAAGCGTACAGTATATAATCATTGTCTGCACCATAATTACAATGATGAGATTAATAGGACAACTGTTAAAACTCGTTTGACGGTGTAAATGACATTGCTACGCGGCTATATTAGGTTGCAAGCAGCTGTGGAGGCGTTTGCAGCTCAGAAGGTTTTAAACATAAACCTTCATGTGTAAAATTCTGCCGCTACTATGGGAAAGTATTGCAAAGCTGCAATTTCTTCTTTTTTTTTTCATGCTGATTAAAAATGAAATCAATCTCTGTTGTACACGACCATATTAGAATATAGCCGTACGAATGGCCCAAGTTGGTACTGTGTGGAACAGGGGCGTAGCTAAAGGCTCATGGGCCCCGATGCAAAAGTTCTTATTGGGCCCCCCCCCCCCCCTGCAAACTTCTCATGGCCGACGGTCCGCAGCTTTCAGTTGCATCGCTGGGTCTCCTAAGTGACCCAACAATGCAGCACTAGCAGCCGGGGCGTCACTAAGGACTTAAAATGTCAGGGGAAATAGCCCCAATACATATGTGTCCACCCAAAAAAAATGTGTGTATAGGAGACAGCATAGCATATCTATAGCACTACGACCCTATAAACTATGGATAGGATTAGATACAGTGGCTCAGCAGACAGTATCACACATGATAGGATTAGATACAGTGGCTGAGCAGACAGTATCACACATGATAGGATTAGATACAGTGGCTGAGCAGACAGTATCACACATGATAGGATTAGATATAGGGCCTAGCAGACAGTATCACACATGATAGGATTAGATACAGTGGCTCAGCAGACCGTATCACACATGATAGGATTAGATACAGTGGCTCAGCAGACAGTATCACACATGATAGGATTAGATATAGGGCCTAGCAGACAGTATCACACATGATAGTATTAGATACAGTGGCTCAGCAGACCGTATCACACATGATAGGATTAGATACAGTGGCTCAGCAGACAGTATCACACATGATAGGATTAGATACAGTGGCTCAGCAGACAGTATCACACATGATAGGATTAGATACAGTGGCTCAGCAGACAGTATCACACATGATAGGATTAGATACAGGCCCTAGCAGACAGTATCACACATGATTGGATTAGATACAGGACTCAGCTCGCTGACATTGTGGCTCCAGCGCTGGACCCAGGAAAGCTAAGAATAATAATTTTGCTTCTTTATGTGTTACTGATTATTTTTGTGTGTTTGTGTTTTTTTACAGGTTCGGTTGTTGGACTTCGCATTCGAGGACTTCAATGACGGCGGTTTTTTATTCTCAATAAAATGTTTAATGAGGGTTGTATTTTTTTATTTCAATAAAATATTTTTTTCTATGTGCTTGTATCTTTTTAAACTTTATTATCACCGCCTTAGTAATGGCCGCTGGCTAATTGACAACCACCATTACTAAGGCGGGGCTTAATGTTAGCCGGTGCAAAGGCCAACACTAACCCCCATTATTACCCCGGTACCCACCGCCACCAGGGGTACTGGGAAGAGCCAGGTACGAACCAGTACCCGACCATCTGTAGTGACGGGCAGGCACCGGGGTGGCCGCAGGCTGGTAGTATTAGGCTGGGGAAGGCCAAAAACAGTGGCGCCTACCACCCTGGTAATGCTGCCTGCTGCTGCTATGTTGTATCTGGCTGGTTATGAAAATTGGGGGGGGACCCTACATCGTTCTTTCCAATTTTTATTTTTTTTAAATGACATGGGGTCCCCCCCATTTTTCATAACCAGCCAGATACAATAAAGCATTACCAGGGTGGGAAGGGCCACTGTTTTTGGCCTTTCCCCTCCTGATAATACCAGTCTGAGGCCACCCCAGTGGCCGACCATCACTACAGATGGTCAAGTACTGATGGTACCCGGCTCTTCCCAGCACCCCTGGTGGTGGTGGGTACCGGGGTAATAATGGGGGTTAGTGTTAGCCTCTGCACCGGCTAACACTAAGCTCCGCCTTAGCAAAGGATGCTGTCAATCAGCCGGCGGCCATTACTAAGGCGGCAGTAATATAGTTTTAAAAAAAACCACAAAGACATAGAAAAAATATTTTATTGAAATAAAAAAAAAACCCACACAACCCTCATTAACCATTTTATTGATAATAAAAAAAAAAAGCCGTCATCGAAATAGTCCTGGAATCCGGCGTAGTCCAACGACCGAACCTGTAAGAAAACATACAAAAAAAAACGATTAGCAACACGTGTTAGGCTTAGATAAAGGGCCCATGTGTGATACTGTCTGTGGGACCCTGTATCTAAGCCTACCACAAGGTAGGGTTAGATACAGGGTCCAGCAGACAGTAATCTTATACAGTATAAGATTACTGTGTGCTGGGGCCCTGTATCTAAACCTACAGTGTGGTAGGCTTATATACAGGGCCCAGCAGACAGTATCACGCATGGGCCATTTATCTAAGCCTACCATGTGATTGGCTTAGATACAGGGCCCAGCAGACAGTATCACACAATCTGTGATCCTGTCTAATGGGCCCGCTAAGCCTGCTACATCGTAGGCTTAAAGGGGTTGTGCAGTCCCTAAACATTGATGGCCTATCCTCAGGATAGGCCATCAATAGCTGATGTGTCGGGGTCCGTCTCCCGGGACCGGCCAATCAGCTGTTTTGAAGGGGCCGCAGCACTCGTACGAGAGCTGCTTCCCTTTCATTTCACTACTCGCTCACACTGTGAATCGCCGACACCGATTCACAGTGTGAACGGAATGAAGGGGAAGCAGCTCTCGTACGAGTGCTGCGGCCCCTTCAAAACAGCTGATTGGCGGTTCCCGGGAGTCGGACTCCGCCAGTCAGGGCTACTAATTTTACCTTCCTCTTCAGCCGCGGCGGAAGTTCTGTCCTCTCGATGTTGTGCGCGGCGGCATAGCGCTGTGACGTCATGCGCTGCGCACAGCGCTTGACGTCAGGACCTCCGCTGCGATCCGGAACCAGGAAGGTAAGTAAAGTCTGTTACTATAGTAACAGGGGCCCGCGGCCCGAGTTACTATAGTAACTTTTTATTGATGTGGTGCGGAGGGCTGTGGGCCCCCCTGGCTTCGGGGCCCGGTCGCAATTGCGACCGCTGCGACCCCTATAGCTAGGCCAGTGGCCATCATTATGACACTCCGTTTTTGGATGTTTGTAAACAGAAAAGCACGTGGTGCTTTTCTGTTTTCATTCATACTTTTCACTGCTGTTGCGCGAATCACGCGCGTCCCACGGAAGTGCTTCCGTGTGGTGCGCGTGATTTTCACGCACCCATTGACTTCAATGGGTGCGTGATGCGCGAAATACGCACAAAGAACGGACATGTTGTGAGTTTTTCGCAGCGGATTGACGCTGCGTAAAAATCACGCACCTGTCTGCACGGCCCCATAGACTAATATAGGTCCGTGCGACGCGCATGAAAATCACGCGCGTTGCACGGACTAATATATCCCGTTCGTCTGAATAAGCCCTAAGCCTAATGTTTTTATGCATCTTGTACTACTTTTAAGCAATCTTCGAATTTGTGATATGAATGGTGTGGTTTGCTGCAAGTTTCATAATCGCGGCAAAACCGCGCCATTTTTGCCGCAATTACGAAAATCGCGGCAAAACCGCGCCATTTTTGCCGCAATTACGAAAATCGCAGCAAAACGCATGGTGAATTAAAAAACTTAACAAACCCTACAGGAGTTGGGGTCAGGAGAGACAAGTAAAGAAGAGACAATGGGGGATGCAGGGAGAGAGGGGGTTAAGGAAGCGCTCACCAGGACCTGAGAGGTGGACGTGCTTTCTCTTCTGCCGACTCTGCTGCTGCTATACTGTGGTAGAAGGACCTGATCGGTGGGCGTGGCTTCTGTTCCTCAAAGGCGAATCAGGTCACATGGGCATGACGTCATTAAAGGTCCTTTAGAAAACGGCATCTGTCCAGCTTTAATGCTGCTTATGCAGCGTTTTTACATAAGTAACCTCCCGAAAATGTGGTGGGGGGGCCGTGGGCCCCCCAGGCTTCGGGGCCCGGTCGCAATTGCGACCGCTGCGACCCCTATAGCTACGCCACTGGTGTGGAATAGATGTTAGATCTGGTTGTGTGCCGGAGGCCTCTGATACATACAAAGATGTATATGTAGTTACAGCCTGTGCAGCTAATGGTGAAGTCCCCAACATCTGTGTATGTAATAATACATAGACATTACAATATCGGACAGGTTTTGGATGTAATTCCACCATTTTTCTGGCATGTGATGGTCGATACTATCACCCCGCAACTTCTGAGCCTGGAATCACGTGGGACAGAAATGCTGCGTATATTCTGCAGCGTATCCGCAGCGTTTGTGCAGCAAATGTGCATATTTTGCTGCAGATTTCACACCACCTACAGTGAAAGTGCTCAAATATTCTGTGAACCGCCGTAACAGAATCCGCATGCTGCGATGATGAAAACCTGAAGCATGATCTGATCTCCATCCGGAAAATGTTCAGCAATACATGGAAGTGGAGAAGATTTATTCAAATCTCATCCAAATGGCTAGGACGGACAGGCGCGTGGAAAATCTGCAGCATTTCGGTCCCGTGGGAATCAGAGTGTAACAGGCTTGTAACTTTTTTAGTGTGCGTCGCTCTGTAGAATGGGCCAGTGCAGAATACATAGCTTAGTGAGGTGTGTGGAGGTGAATTAAGGTGCATTTCCTACCTCCTCTACCGATGTAAGATAAAACTGTCAGATGAGAAATTCACAAACCCTCATTTATTACCGCAATAACATCTAATGTGATATTAAGGGAGAGCCGGATGACATCAGCCTTCAGGTGCGCATGGATTTGGCATATTTCTTAAACATGTTTTGTTGATACAAAGCCAAAAGGGAGCAGCAGCCCCCATGGAAGATTTACTGTCAGTTATCCTACTGTTTACTTACTGCTTGTCAAACAGGTTGTCACAGTGACCTTGTAAATCCTAAAATGTTTATGAAGTGTTAGGCAGAGGTCACAACTCAAACCGCACTCTTCTCCCTTAGTTATCATAGGCGTAGTCCACTTCTGTATAAACCAAGCCCAATCATTGTATAAAGTTCTGCAACTTTCTAATATAAAGTATGTTGTTCTTCAGTGCCACGCCATTTCAAGATCTGTGCTTGCTGCTAGTCCCATTCGAGTGGATTCACACAGCGTTTTGTTGCGGTTTTTTATGTGTGTGGCGTTTTTAGCGTTGGCTTTTTTCAGTGTCAAAACTAATGGCACCGATATCTCAGGAATGTCAGCTGTAGTTTTTATGGGAAGGTGACGGGTTCTCTTAAAGGCCTCCTGCACATGAAGCGTAATTGCTGCTGATTTTCCATCCAGATTTGTGGACTAATTCGCACTGTATTAGGCCCAGTTCACATCGAGTTTTTTTGGCGCTGATTTTGAAATGGAAACCACATTGGAATCAGCATTAAAAAAACATCCGAAACCACCTCACATTGATTTCAATTGGAGGCAAAGATGTTTTTTCCCCAAGCGGCTTTAAGCCACACGCGGGGAAAAAAAGCGGCATGTCCTTTCTTGCTGTGGTTTTGCCTCCGACCTCCCATTGAAATCAATGGGAGGCAGAAAAGGTGTTTTGTTACCCGCGGTGCTCAATGGCAGCGGATGAAGAATGCTGCGAAAACCATGGCAAGAAAGTGCAGGCAGGTCAAAATCTGGCTGCAAAAATACTCTGTGTGAACAGGGCCCTTATAGTAGCAGGTTTCGAAAAATCTCATCCACGCTGCTGAAAATTTCAGTGCAGAAATTGATATGCGATGCAGATTTTTGAAACTGCAGCATTTCAATTTATGCTGCGTAATGGTTCCTTATTTCTTGCAGACTTTCCCCAATGTGTTTAATGGGATAGTGGAATTCTGCAACAAATAGCAAGTCTTGCGATTTCTGCAGCAAATTTGCACCAAAAATCTAAGTAAGATGCTCCACTTCAAAATGAAAAAAATAAAATAAAATAAAATAAAAAAAATCTATACTCACTGCTCCAATGACCTTTTTTTTTTTTCTATGTTCCCCTCATCGTTTTTGCTCCCCATATCTGATGTCCACAATGGCAAGTCTGGCCAAAAGCCTGCACCAAATCAAACACGATTCGGTGTGGACTCTTGGTCTAAATTCCCTGCAGTGTCTGGGTTGGATTTGCTGCGGAGTTCTTAGGGCTTGTCCACACAATGGAATTGCTTCAGTAAATTTCTGTAGCAATTCTGTTGAAAGTCAAAGGCTTTCCGCTGCGGAAAAAGAGCACCATTTCCTGCGGTTGCATGAAGAAGGCCTTTTAAAGGACCAGTCAAAAGAAAAAAATGGACTATACATATACCACGTGCGCTCCTCCTGAATGATCCTGCTGTTGTACCAGCATTCCGGTCCCCCGTCTTTCCAAAATGACCACCACAGACTTGCTTATGCAAAAGCATTCTTAGAAGTCCAAGACATGCCACCTCCCTCCACTAACCTCCGATGGACCAGCGTAAACACTGCGGAATTTCCGCAACGGAATTCTATGCGGAAATTCCACAGCATTTACAGTGGCAGAAAAGTGAATGAGATTTAGAAAATCTCCTGCCCTCGATGCGGAAAAAAAATGCACAGAAATTGTTCATGTTAATTTATCCTGCGGGTTCTGTGCGGAGATGCTGCGTGTTTGGCCCATAGACTTTAATGGGGAGCATAAATTCCGCAACAGATTTGTTTTGTTGCGGTTTTTACAGTGTTTATGCAGCGGAAATCCGCAGGTGCGCATGTACTTTGCTATAATCAATGTTTAACACTAAATCCGCAGGTAAGACAGCTGGGGAAACGTTTCCGCAGCAGAATGAGCAGGAAAAACACACTATTTGATGCAGATTTTTGTGACAGATTTACCAGCGTTTTTCTTGGGTTTCTGCGGCAGATTTTCTGTTGCAGACAATCTGCATCGTATCCTGTTTGTGGGAACATAGAGTTAATGCAGCTTCTTTTTTTCTTTCCCCAAGTAAATTTTTCCCGGTTTATTTGTACGTTCCTATTCAGGTTTCCCACCAAGTTGATTGCAGAAATCTCCATGTTCTCTGGTGGCATCAAGCAGTGAGACATCTCACCTGGCATTTACCTGCCGACCCACTGAACGGAGGGACATAGAATAGATATATATATATTTGTATGGCAAAGTTATGTCTACAGGGAACTGGAGGAGCACTCGTGACAATAGCAGCTCACACAGCAGGATGGGGATGTGTTGTAGGCGCCGGATGCATGGCAGAGCTGTCACCATCTAATGCCAAAAGCTAATTCTGATAGACATTTTATCAGCTGATATCAGCAGAAAAGAGGAGCTGTTTATGGCAGTCTGCATTATGTCCGTCCGTGTGTAAATCCTTGATGAGTTATAATTTAATATCATTAGGAGAATAACCTGGACTTTGCTAGTCTAGTAAACAGCCCGTCAGTGAAGCTCCACGTATTTTTCTGTCCTCCGAGTTATATTATATATACTTATATTGAGAACAGAACAGCCGCACACGTTTTCTTCCTCTTTGCTTTTAAATAATCTTGACTGATTTTTAAAATCCTGTTTTCCACATGTCTGTATAAAGCCATATTCTCCAGGTCAGGATCTGCAATCTGCAAATCAGCCATTTTTTTTCAGGGAAATCTGCAGCTGAAATGCACAGATTTACACGTGGATTTGCTCCGTTAAAGTTCTTTGGCGCGAATCCCTGGCCTTTCACCAAGGAATCCACGTAAATAGTGAACATGCTACAAATTGCAAGATCCGCGGCGTGGTTATTATTATTATTCAGCAGTCATTTTATTATTCTTTTTTTGGCGTAGAACAAAAGCCATCCAGATGCATTGTGGTGAAATTGTTGCTAATTCTGTCTAGATTTTGGCGCTAAATCAGATGATTATTATTCGTACCAACAAAACAGATTGATAAAATCCTTTCTTCAGAATATACAGACATCGCCATCTGGCCGAGTGCCCCCATAAACCGTGGCATTTGGACACCTATTTTACCATAGCCATCTTTAGATGGAAAAAATAGAATCCCACAAATCCCAGCGCTTCGTGTGTGGTGTAGAGGAATATAATGGAAGGACTCTCAGTGATGGGCCTGAATAGCGCTGTCTCCCTGATTCCAGAGCTGTTTTCCTTGTTTCTTTTCATTCTCTTGACACTCCCCCCTTTCCCGTCCGGTTCCATAGATATGGCCCACCGTCGTGTTGGCTCCCTATATGCTGTAGTTAGCCAACAGGTTGGAGCTAGTTTACCTGCCTCTGATTCTGGCCAATCAGCACAAGGCAGCTTGAGGGTAGTTCACACCCTGTTGACTAACTACAGAAAATTTGCATATAGGGAGTCAACATAACAGTGGGCCATATCTCTGGGAAGAGGGGGGTGGCCAAGAAAAGGAAAACAGCGCTGGAACTATCGCTATTCAGGTCAGTAAATTAGTTCAGTTCCTCTTTGGACCTTTTTTCTTTGTTGTCAGGACACTTTGGACTTGAGCCCCTGCAGGAGAGAGATGGGCACTCCTGTGTGGTTTAGACCTGACGTGGATGGAGGGTATACTTAATGAATACCACTCACCTGGGTGATGTCAAATAATCTTCACTCAGACGATGATCGAATAAACGTGCCCAGATCCAATGCAGCAGTTCCATACCAGGTCCTTACACAGAAGAGCGCCCCCTTGTCTTCCTTTTTCTTTAAAAATATATACTTTGACCCACATTTAATAAAGCTTTTTAAGGACGCAGTCACACACGGCAGATTTTGTTGCAGCAATTTCTGCGGCTGGAAATCTTTTTCATTCATTTGAATGGAACGTGCTGAAATCTCGGCACCTGCTGCAAAAACAACCACATTCAGATGAATGGAAGTGACTTCAGTCGCAAAAATGTCTGCAAAATAATCTGCAAAGTGTGACTGCGCCCCAATAGTTAGCGTAAAACCTAAACCAGGCCGTCACAAAATGCGCCAAATTTATCACAGTGGCACACGCTGTATGATAATTTTGCGCATCTTACATGACCATACAGTGTCTTATCTGAGGAACAGCCCAGTCCGGCCTTGAAACGCTTTATTTGTATGCTGCCTTATGTTATAAAATACAATTATTTTATGATAAAACAAATGGAAGTCTGAGGTATCCGGGAGAAACCGCGCCACAACAGGTCCGGCATCCGTTTTTGGGATGATCCCTCATATTGCTTACGTGACTCATAACACCTGTTGATCTGCTTTTTGGTGCGGTTTAAGCTGCACGTCCTTTCCGTGGCCCTTTTTAAAAGTTTCTAATTAGGTGCAAACATCAAAAGTGCGGCCGTTTCCATCAAAATGTTGACCATTTTCCCCGCATTCTGGACCCAAACACTGTAGTAAATCTGCACCTTTGTGTTGTGAAAAAGGAAACCATAAAGAGTTTCTTGTTATTTACACGGTTGTGATTTGCCTCCCTGCCTCCGCCTGTTCTCAGATCGTATCTCTCTAGTCGTGCACCAATGACATTGTATTTAACCCGGACAAAGATATCTTTGTTCTAAAACACAAGTCGTTGCATTTTTTGAGAATTGACAGGAAAGTTGAAATATTTTAACATCTTTTAATGACTGTGTTGTTTGTAAGAATGACAAGTGTTTCCCCTGAGCACCAGGTGACATTACTATGAGGCGCCCAATGAAGAGGAGCTTCCAATAATCGAGGCAATCACACTTCAATATACGGGAAGATAGTTGTCAGAAATAACCTGAGGGCTTGTTCACTGCTCCGTCCCGTCGTCCTAAAGCCACAGCACATGATGGGAACTTAGAAAGTTATTCACCTGCACAATAGCGGTCACAGATGAGCTGACGGGAGATCAACCTGCTGGAGTGCTGCTGTTTATGATGCTTAATAGTGGGGGGGGGGGGGTGTTAATGACTGAGTGACTTCTCTGTTTATAAGTGGAATCACTGAACGCTATCACTATCTGCTGATACATTTGCTTTTGCAAAAAAGCTTCAAGTATGTTCATGTGCAGATTTCTACCTGAGATCTTTAGGATACATTGAGGATTAATAATGATAATAATAATCTTTATTTATGTAGCGCCAACATATTCCGCAGCACTTTACAGTTCAGGGGGTACATTGTACAGACAATATCAGACATTACATATTGACAAAACTAATTTACAATTCAAACAAGAGGAGTGAGGACCCTGCTCGCAAGAGCTTACAATCTATGAGGAAATAAGGGAGACACAAAGTGTAAAAAATGCTAAAGTACAATGGTCCGGCCATCTTTTATACACATGGGGTAGGACACATGAAGCTGCAGGAGCCGTCACCAGCCAGTGTATGTGTGTGCCAGACATGAAGTGTATTAGTGTATTAGGGTGTGGGGGATACTGCTGAATGAGGGGGCCTCATTACTAATGTAAAGGGGGGGGGCAGGGAAAGGTGTCAGATTAGGGAATGTTATAGAGCACGTCTAAAACTGGAAGTTGGGAATTAATCTGATTGTCTGGGGTAGCGCATTCCAGAGGACAGAGCAGCACGAGAGAAATCCTGGAGACGGGAGTGGGAGGTTCGGATTATGGCGGATGTTAATCTGAATTAGAGGATTAGATAAGTGCTGCTGGTTGCAAGTGGACAGGAAGCCATGATGACATTCACCTCGGCAAAGTCCTGGTCAAATATTTTATTATATTAAAAAGTCATTGCAAATTTAGAATCTGTTCAAATCTTAAGGCCCATCCCGAGGAAGAAGTTTGAGGCCCTCTGCTGCCCAGGGGTAGATATCGCCATTACTTCCTGCTGCCCAGGGGTAGATATCGCCATTACTTCCTGCTGCCCAGGGGTAGATATCGCCATTACTTCCTGCTGCCCAGGGGTAGTTATCGCCATTACTTCCTGCTGCACAGGGGTAGATATCGCCATTACTTCCTGCTGTCCAGGGGTAGATATCGCCATTACTTCCTGCTGCCCAGGGGTAGATATCGCCATTACTTCCTGCTGTCCAGGGGTAGATATCGCCATTACTTCCTGCTGTCCAGGGGTAGATATCGCCATTACTTCCTGCTGTCCAGGGGTAGATATCGCCATTACTTCCTGCTGTCCAGGGGTAGATATCGCCATTACTTCCTGCTGCCCAGGGGTAGATATCGCCATTACTTCCTGCTGCCCAGGGGTAGATATCGCCATTACATCCTGCTGCCCAGGGGTAGATATCGCCATTACTTCCTGCTGCCCAGGGGTAGATATCGCCATTACTTCCTGCTGCCCAGGGGTAGATATCGCCATTACTTCCTGCTGCCCAGGGGTAGATATCGCCATTACTTCCTGCTGCCCAGGGGTAGATATCGCCATTACTTCCTGCTGCCTAGGGGTAGATATCGCCATTACTTCCTGCTGCCCAGGGGTAGATATCGCCATTACTTCCTGCTGCCCAGGGGTAGTTATCGCCATTACTTCCTGCTGCTCAGGGGTCGTTATCGCATTACTTCCTGCTGCCCAGGGGAAGATATCGCCATTACTTCCTGCTGCCCAGGGGTAGATATCGCCATTAATTCCTGCTGCCCAGAGGTAGATATCGCAATTACTTCCTGCTGCCCAGGGGTAGATATCGCCATTACTTCCTGCTGCCCAGGGGTAGATATCGCCATTACTTCCTGCTGCCCAGGGGTAGATATCGCCATTACTTCCTGCTGCCCAGGGGTAGATATCGCCATTACTTCCTGCTGCACAGGGGTAGATATCACCATTACTTCCTGCTGCACAGGGGTATATATCGCCATTACTTCCTGCTGCACAGGGGTAGATATCGCCATTACTTCCTGCTGCCCAGGGGTAGATATCGCCATTACTTCCTGCTGTCCAGGGGTAGATATCGCCATTACTTCCTGCTGTCCACGGGTAGATATCACCATTACTTCCTGCTGTCCAGGGGTAGATATCGCCATTACTTCCTGCTGCCCAGGGGTAGATATCGCCATTACTTCCTGCTGTCCAGGGGTAGATATCGCCATTACTTCCTGCTGTCCACGGGTAGATATCGCCATTACTTCCTGCTGTCCAGGGGTAGATATCGCCATTACTTCCTGCTGCCCAGGGGTAGATATCGCCATTACTTCCTGCTGCCCAGGGGTAGATATCGCCATTACATCCTGCTGCCAAGGGGTAGATATCGCCATTACTTCCTGCTGCCCAGGGGTAGATATCGCCATTACTTCCTGCTGCCCAGGGGTAGATATCGCCATTACTTCCTGCTGCCCAGGGGTAGATATCGCCATTACTTCCTGCTGCCCAGGGGTAGATATCGCCATAACTTCCTGCTGCCCAGGGGTAGATATCGCCATTACTTCCTGCTGCCCAGGGGTAGATATCGCCATTACTTCCTGCTGCCCAGGGGTAGATATCGCAATTACTTCCTGCTGCCCAGGGGTAGATATCGCCATTACTTCCTGCTGTCCAGGGGTAGATATCGCCATTACTTCCTGCTGCCCAGGGGTAGATATCGCCATTACTTCCTGCTGCCCAGGGGTAGATATCGCCATTACTTCCTGCTGTCCAGGGGTAGATATCGCCATTACTTCCTGCTGTCCAGGGGTAGATATCGCCATTACTTCCTGTTGCCCAGGGGTAGATATCGCCATTACTTCCTGCTGCCCAGGGGTAGATATCGCCATTACTTCCTGCTGCCCAGGGGTAGATATCGCCATTACTTCCTGCTGCCCAGGGGTAGATATCGCCATTACTTCCTGCTGCCCAGGGGTAGATATCGCCATTACTTCCTGCTGCACAGGGGTAGATATCGCCATTACTTCCTGCTGCCCAGGGGTAGATATCGCCATTACATCCTGCTGCCCAGGGGTAGATATCGCCATTACTTCCTGCTGCCCAGGTGTAGATATCGCCATTACTTCCTGCTGCCCAGGGGTAGATATCGCCATTACTTCCTGCTGCCCAGGGGTAGATATCGCCATTACTTCCTGCTGCCCAGGGGTAGATATCGCCATTACTTCCTGCTGTCCAGGGGTAGATATCGCCATTACTTCCTGCTGTCCAGGGGTAGATATCGCCATCACTCCCTGCTGCCAGCAGCACTTCTGTAGTTCATGATTGTTCCTCGGCATCTATCTACATTATTTGATCCGGCCCATGACCAAGTGCTGCAGATAATCGGGGTGACGCTAGCCTTTTCCAAACACTAAATGTGCTGATATGAGCACAAGCACCTCTGTTACTGCAGATCCACTCGAACATTTTGGTCTTTATTGGTCCATTTCTGCTCAACACTGCTACCTGTCTCGGCTAGCGCAGTTTCTGCCTTGCTCTCGTATCTGCGCTCGCACATCTTCCAACCCTTTTTATAGACTACAAGCGTCCAGGCCGCGTCCCTCCATGTTTACACGCTTGCTCTTTACAATTGGCTGAAGGTTACAGTTTCCGTTGGTTTTCGTTTTAGGTAATGCAGTTCTCATCCTCGAGCTACCAGGGCCGAGCTGTGCAAGTAAAACAAGGACACGCTGATGTGGATGTTTGCATAATTCCCTGTATACAAAGCAAATATCAGGGACTGAATAACGGTTCTGCTTAGCGTTCTCTAAAGGTAAATGCATGACAAAATGTTCCCATCATACAAAGTAACATGGTGAAATCTTTCTTATGCCGCCATAGACACAAGATACTTGGAAGCCCCTATAGAACTTTAACTGCATTTAGGTGCAATCCGTTTCCTGGATCTTACACTTTTTAGCTCCTCTTTTTCATGTGCAGACGGTGAATATAATCTACAGATTCAGTAAGAAATATCTGACGTCCAGGATTTTACTATTTACTTATTATGAATTTTTTTTACAATTTCTTTCCAAAAATAACGCTTCAGTGTCTTCATTTCAATTCCACAGAGAGAGTTCCAATAGCTGCCGCCTGATGTATAGAAATTCTAGATTTACCATGGATACTTTCAATGTCAAGGACTGGGATTCTCTGGAGCATTTCATGAACTTGTTTTTCTCAGAAGTCCCATAATCTCGCAGTATGTTCTCCGGGTCTTTATTGCTCTTTACTTGTCAGTTACCATTTCTTTACAGTGACTGCAAAAGAATATATGGCGTTTCATATAACACGTAGTCCACATAACAGCTGAAGAAATACGCAATGTAGAATCCCGTATAGACAGAACGGCTTATTTTGGCCTCAATGTAATTGTATAAAATCATATATTTAATCACCTTGTACAATTTCTCAAACATCTACAGAACAGAGTGCAGTGTCCTGTGCCGGCGCTTCAGTCCTCTTCAAAGGACTGGGAATCAAATGAGCCTTTAATCAAACTATAAGGAGCATGAGGAGTTTTCCTGCGAGGATCCCATGGGAGGCTCCTTTAACAGCTTGCTCGTAATCCTCTGAAAATCTCCTGTACACTACAGCTGTTGGTTACCCAGATAAACTATTTGCTCAATTATTCTTGGAGTACAGTATGCGGCCTACCTCAAAGAGACCCCGTTTTATGGCCTTTCCAACTTCAATCAGTCTGACGGCACAACCAAAGTGGTTGCCGGGTCAACCTCCTCTCCAGCGGCCATTAAAGCTTCCAGGCGGTCAATACTCGAAATAGCTATGAAAGAAGGCTTCTCTAATGCTAAATAACCTGCGATGCAATAATTACAAATTGGAGATTAGAGGAAGCTGCCGAGGAACAATTGCCTTAAATTAATGTCTGGCGGCTTGAATGAAGTCCGCTACAGCTGCTGCCACCGTAGCTTCACAGACGGCTCAGGCGCGGCACCATAAGCGGAATGCTCCTTTTTGTGGCAGTAATCTGTTGTCCTAGGAAACCATTTGTTAGCAATTATATCACGCAATACAGGACCTTCTTTTTTGTTGATATAACTTTTTGCTAAAACCCATTATTTGATTTAGTAAGGCTGGGATCCCACGTAGCGTACAGTAGCAGCAAAGTGGTTGAGATTTAGAAAATCTCATGCCCACACTGCGGAAAAAAAAAACCCCAACGTAAACGTTAATAAATTGACCTGCGGTGTGGAGTTGAATTCCGCAGCGTGTCCATTTATGCTGCGTTTTTGTTGATATTCTGTTATGGGTTTTCTCCATTGAATTCAATGAGGATGCAAATCCCACGACAGAAAGCCAGGTGTTGCAGCATCACATGGCCTGCAACGTCATCGTAGGAGTCCGGAGTGGCCATCAAAGGAGAGAGGGGGTAAGCATGAGCGCTTTTTTACACAGCGGAAATTCTGTCCAAAACTGCGGTTTTTTTTTTCAGACGTAAGGTGCTGCGAGTCCCAGGATGGATACTTTGTATGATTTTTACGCAGCATATTCCACCCGTGGGAACCCGGCCTAAATGCTTGTTTTCCTTATAAAGAAACCATTTTGGAATTTTTATTTTATTTCTTACAACTCATCATTGTCGCTCCTCTTTTAGTCCTCCTGGAAAAGTATACATGAATTCACAACTGGGCAATACCATTTCCCTTGTCAATAGGTAGGCCCTACACAGGCTGATACTGCCGGCACTGATTGAACAGTGTGTAGGGATAAATTCCATTGACAAAAGGAATGGCAACACCCAGTTTTCATTTTATCCATATATTTCCAGGAGGAATCACAGAAGAACGGCACAACACATGGGGAATACAATTATTTTTGTCAAGATAGCTGACAGGTCCTCTTTATGCTGTCGTACCTCTCCCTCTTCCCTGGTTATCCTTACGCCTACATATATTCCCTCTAGCAGAGAGAAGCTCACACAGCAGTAGTGTGACGTCATCATCAGCGCTGCACTTTTACATGGGATCCATAGCGTCTAAGCGCCACTCATCTCTAATATTGACTTTATCAGAAAATGTAAGATCCAATGAGATCGCAGAGTTCTTTCTTGACAATTTCGCAACGCGCCAATGTGGAATATTTGACCACAGGGGATGAGAAAGATAAAACCGTGAATCGTTATAACAAAATATAAGCTAAAAAATGAGCGAAGGCAGAAAAATGACAAGAACACGACAGACTCGAGCAGAGACCGGAACGAAACGTTGACAAGACTTGTGGAATAGGAACGGATTCTACGTTGATTTCTGCTGCTATTCGGGATCGCTTGTTTTGTTTTTTTCTCTTGGTTTTCCGAACACTCATTAGTTAGAAGACAAAAAGTTATCTAAAGACTTCAAATGCTGACCGAAGCGCCGAGAGCTGAATGTACATCTCGTCGCTTCCCTTTTATTTGTAGCGACACGGTAAACAATTACCAGGCGTTGTTAGAGGTGACAATCTCTAGTCTCCGGTGTGACTGGCCAGTGGAGCATATTTAGGGGTTAAATTTAGCATCTAATGTTTTTTTGGATTATCTGGCGGAATGAGAGAAATGTGGGCAAGTGGCTTTTATGATGTACTAATGCTATTCAGTACATGTCTAATGTAGAGGTCACACCAGAGCTAATCCACAGCTACAGAACTGCCGAAGAGAGGACATGAAGGCGAGAATTAAAAGCACACAAGTATAGGGAAACCCGGACATGAAGCGCTGCGGATCTGAAGAGTCCGTGACATTGAAACCATCAAAGCAGAAGAATTGTCATCACCCGATATTTATGATGCCGACGTTCAGTATGGCTTTACTTGAACATAATCTGTTATGGACATGCAGGGGATGGACCTTATAATATATACTAGAGTCCAGACTTAGGGTGTTGTGGGGGACACGGCGGTTATTTCCAAAAGTCCGTCAGAAAGTGAGTCAGTCATAAGTTGGGCATTACGGCCAGGATCACACACCGTTTTCATGCAATTTTTGGGTCAATATTTTTTTTAACCAAACACAAAAGAAAGGAGACACATCAGTCTCTTCTTTACACATTTTCTTCCTTTTGGATCTAATTCTCGCTTTGGCTCAAAAAACAGCCAAAAACTACATCAAAATGGCGTGTGATCCTGGCCTAAGGGCATGTTCACATAAGTGGAAGATTTGTTGCAGAGGTATCTGCTACTGTGCTCTTTCCTTTACACTTTTTGGGGTCAGTTCACCCGTAACATAAATACTTTTCTGCAACGGAATTCGTTGTGGAAAATCCGCAGCATAGTACAGTAGCAGCAAAGCCATGAGACTTTAACAAATCGCTGCATAAATGCTGAGCGGAAAAAACGCTCGGAAATTGACCTGCCGTGTGGTATTTTAATGTGCAGCATGTCAATTTTATTTGCATAAAGCCTTGTTCACACGGCCTGCATTCGATGCGTTTTTGACGCATTTTACGCGCCAAAAAATGCATGCTTTAATTTTCCCATTGACATCAATTGAAAAGGGCATTATAATGCATACGACATGTTTTTTTTCCGCGTGCGTGTTTAAAAAACGTGTAAAAGAAGAAGTGTCAGGTAAATTCTTAGCGTGTAAAACTTGCCTACTTCCTGGGGTCAATGAAAGTCCTAATTACGTGCCATAAACATGTAAAAAACGCTTTACAAAAATGTTAGTGTTTTTGACACGTTTACACGTCAGGGTTTTTTTTTTTTGCGTCTTATGAACAAGGCCTAAATACAAAATATTTTTTTCAAGTTTTCCCCATTGAATTCAATGCGAAGTAAAACCCGTGACAAATAGCAGCTGTTGTGTTTTTGCGGCGGACAAGAAACGATTCCGCCACAAAGAAACGCAACTCAGAAAAAAATCTTACCCAGAAGTCTGTTTCTTCATCCAGTCCGGCCTCCCGGGATGACGTTTCATCCCATGTGACCACTGCAGCCAATCGGGCCAATCACAGGCTGCAGTGGTCACATCGGACGAAACGTCACCCCCAGGGCTGCAGGACGTCGGAGGGATGCATTGTTATGGTAAGTATCCTTTTTTTTTTTCAGTGCAGGATTTCTGCAGCGGACACTTTAGCTGAAAAACCACCTCAAATTGGTGCGGTTTTTCGACCAGAATTCCCTGCGACGCACAGGACAGATACGCTGTGTGTTTTTACTCAGCATATTCCGCCTGTCTGAACACAGCCTCTGGATCCTTTGGCACTAAAATCTGCTTAAAAAACGGTCATGAAAACTGCAAATAGTCTTCCGGCGTTATGAAAGGTGTTTTCAGTTGCAGAAATCTTCCACGTGTGAACATGTCCTTACAGGTGTCTCTGCTCCTCGTTTTGCAGGTTATTCTCTTACTCTTCTTCTTTTAACTCTTCTGATCATAATGGTCTTTCCCATCCACATGAGTTTTCATACAATAAGTCCACCGTGCATGACCTCCAGCACATTTATGATTTACACACAGTATACAGCGTGCAGAATTTAATATTGTGACAATCCAGATAGTCGTGCAAACAATCAGCAGATTTTTGACTAAACTATAAATCCAAGTTTGATAATGGGAAGGAGTGAAAGAGCAGATTGTGCAGAACCTACTGGTAAATAGAGAGAAGAGGGGAGTCATTTATTGCAGCAATCAGATTCATTTATCATCGACCCATAAGATTTCTACTTCTGGTCCAGCGTCACGCCTGCTGACGACGCTCTTCCTGATTACTGTGTTTATGGAAAGATCCCAATTTCCCGAAGGCAGTGAACGTCTGGCGAGATTCTCCCTCCAGTCTGACTTGTGATAATGTTTGTTTTTAGATTGCCTTGTATTCCCAAACTCCAGGCTGGATGACTCTACCCCTGTTATCTGTCAGATCAAACGGAAGATGGGACTGGACGGAGCTCTTGGTCATTTTCTGCTAGAATTATTCCGTTTTTCGGTGTCCGCTAATTCCTCTCTGCTAAAGTGAAGAGGGATTTGATGGTCCCTAACTCTTATCATTGGCTCAAATTATAATTCATCCAACTCCTCAAATTTCAATCCTATCTGACAGTGTTTTTACATTGTAAGGAAATGACCATAAAATTGAATTGAATTCCACTGCTTTTATGTTTAATTGGTTGAAAAACAAATCTTTATCATTTCTGTGACTTCCGCTCGTGAGGTCCGAGGAACAAATCACCCAACTCTAGGAATGGCCATCGTATTTCTCTATTCAGTTACCGCACACCTTCCAAAAGTCCAGAGAGGAGGATTTATCTATAGAAATGTTTTATATTTTATGTCTTATTAAAACCGGCTCCAAATTTTACAAGTTTATTGAAACTTTGTGATAACACAAATCACAGCTTTAAATCATGAAGCTTTTGTAATTATTCAAGAATATAACACAAAATCATATGTATAATTAAAACCTATGTACACCTTTGAGAAGTATCAGTGTGATTTGTGCAACTTTGTAATTATATTTTATTAAAAATAATTTTTACCTTTTGGAGATACAGCTGCTTTGTATCCTGTATACAGAGCAGCTGTATCTTGCGCTGAGAGCTGAATCCATCAGGTCAGCAGGACTGATGGGTTCAGTGTCGGGGGGTCCTCAGTCACCCAATGTGATCAATAACAGGTGGATCCTGCATTTCAGAGACACGCAGCGTCCGCTGACCTGATGGATACAGGATTCAGTTAAAGTTACATCTGCTCTGTATACGGGATACATAGCAGCTGCATCTCAAAAAGTACAAGTAATTTTTCATAAAATGTGATTACAAAGTTGCACCAATCATATGTTAAAGTTGACCTTTATGACCAATCATAAAGTTGACCTTTATATAAATATATATATATAAGTTTTCAAAGTTTTATATAGCCTTTAAGTTCGGTCAACTTTGTTTCCACTCCCAGCACCCACTTGTGTTTCTCCAGAATGTTCTGTCTTGTGGTTTCTCACTGTCGAGTGTACAATTCCTGTGATTGTCTCCATCCATCTTGCTGCCAGTTATCGTCTTCCTTTTTTACTTTTTCCACCATAATCGTGTCCAGTGAGCGGGATCTTCTTATTTGTCCTGCATAAGTGTTTAGTATTTTTAGTGGCTTTTTGAAAAAAACATTTTCGTGGTTTACTGCCAATTTTGTACTTCTGTAAAGAAGCCTATAGGGAAAAACACCAGAAAAACACACTGTGCCTAGACCGTGTTGCGTTTTGATAAAACCGCCACTGACCCCAAAAACCTTAACACTACGTAAGACATTCTGATATTTCACTGTATTCCACACAGTTTTTGCAAAAAAAAAACTGCCACCAAAAACTTGTCAGTGCGCTGTATGTGAAACCGATCTAAAAGTCTTCAAGTGAGAGAATTCATCACTGCTCGGGTTCATGCAGCTCGGAGCTGACTCCTAAAACCCTATGAAGGACTTCCCCTCACAAATGAAAGACTATACCTATGTTACGTCACCCGTGGTTCTGTAGAGGAGGACAATTTAAATAGGATGAAGTGTACGTGGTCTTGTATAAACAGGATGAAGCGTACGTGGCCTTGTATAAACAGGATAAAGCGTGCGTGACGTATAAACAGGATGAAGCGTACGTGGCCTTGTATAAACAGGATGAAGCGTACGTGGCCTTGAATAAACAGGCTGACGCGTACGTGGCCTTGTATAAACAGGGTGAAGCGTGCGTGGCCTTGTATAAACAGGATGAAGCGTGCGTGGCGTTGTATAAACAGGAGCAAGGATATGTGGCGTTGTATAAACAGGAGGAAGCGTGCGTGGCCTTGTATAAACAGGAGGAAGCGTGCGTGGCCTTGTATAAACAGGATGAAGAGTGCGTGGCGTTGTATAAACAGGATGAAGCGTGCGTGGCCTTGTATAAACAGGATGAAGCGTGCGTGGCGTTGTATAAACAGGATGAAGCGTGCGTGGCCTTGTATAAACAGGATGAAGCGTGCGTGGCGTTGTATAAACAGGATGAAGCGTGCGTGGCGTTGTATAAACAGGATGAAGCGTGCGTGACGTATAAACAGGATGAAGCGTACGTGGCCTTGTATAAACAGGCTGAAGCGTACGTGGCCTTGTATAAACAGGCTGACGCTTACGTGGCCTTGTATAAACAGGATGAAGCGTGCGTGGCGTTATATAAACAGGATGAAGCGTGCGTGGCCTTGTATAAACAGGATGAAGCGTACGTGGCCTTGTATAAACAGGAGGAAGCATACGTGGCCTTGTATAAACAGGAGGAAGGATATGTGGCGTTGTATAAACAGGCGGAAGCGTGCGTGGCCTTGTATAAACAGGAGGAAGCGTGCGTGGCCTTGTATAAACAGGATGAAGCGTGCGTGGCGTTGTATAAACAGGATGAAGCGTGCGTGGCCTTGTATAAACAGGATGAAGCGTACGTGGCCTTGTATAAACAGGATGAAGCGTGCGTGGCGTTGTATAAACAGGATGAAGCGTGCGTGGCCTTGTATAAACAGGATGAAGCGTACGTGGCCTTGTATAAACAGGATGAAGCGTACGTGGCCTTGTATAAACAGGATGAAGCGTACGTGGCCTTGTATAAACAGGATGAAGCGTACGTGGCCTTGTATAAACAGGATGAAGCGTACGTGGCCTTGTATCAACAGGATGAAGCGTACGTGGCGTTGTATAAACAGGATGAAGCGTACGTGGCGTTGTATAAACAGGATGAAGCGTACGTGGCCTTGTATAAACAGGCTGACGCGTACGTGGCCTTGTATAAACAGGATGACGCGTACGTGGCCTTGTATAAACAGGATGAAGCGTACGTGGCGTTGTATAAACAGGATGAAGCGTGCGTGGCCTTGTATAAACAGGCAGACGCGTACGTGGCCTTGTATAAACAGGATGAAGCGTACGTGGCGTATAAACAGGATGAAGCGTGTGTGGCCTTGTATAAACAGGCTGAAGCGTACGTGGACTTGTATAAACAGGATGAAGCGTGCGTGGCGTTGTATAAACAGGATGAAGCGTGCGTGGCGTTGTATAAACAGGATGAAGCATACGTGGCGTTGTATAAACAGGATGAAGCGTGCGTGGCCTTGTATAAACAGGATGAAGAGTGTGTGGCGTTGTATAAACAGGAGGAAGCGTGAGTGGCGTTGTATAAACAGGATGAAGCATACGTGGCGTTGTATAAACAGGATGAAGTGTGCGTGGCCTTGTATAAACAGGATGAAGCGTGCGTGGCGTTGTATAAACAGGAGGAAGCGTGCGTGGCCTTGTATAAACAGGATGAAGCGTACGTGGCCTTGTATAAACAGGATGAAGCGTGCGTGGCCTTGTATAAACAGGCTGACGCGTACGTGGCCTTGTATAAATAGGATGAAGCGTGCGTGGCGTTGTATAAACAGGATGAAGCGTACGTGGCCTTGTATAAACAGGATGAAGCGTGTGTGGCGTTGTATAAACAGGAGGAAGCGTGCGTGGCGTTGTATAAACAGGATGAAGCATACGTGGCGTTGTATAAACAGGATGAAGCGTGCGTGGCCTTGTATAAACAGGATGAAGTGTGCGTGGCGTTATATAAACAGGAGGAAGCAGGAGTGGCCTTGTATAAACAGGATGAAGCGTACGTGGCCTTGTATAAACAGGAGGAAGCGTGCGTGGCCTTGTATAAACAGGATGAAGCGTACGTGGCCTTGTATAAACAGGATGAAGCGTACGTGGCCTTGTATAAACAGGATGAAGCGTACGTGGCCTTGTATCAACAGGATGAAGCGTACGTGGCGTTGTATAAACAGGATGAAGCGTACGTGGCGTTGTATAAACAGGATGAAGCGTACGTGGCCTTGTATAAACAGGCTGACGCGTACGTGGCCTTGTATAAACAGGATGACGCGTACGTGGCCTTGTATAAACAGGATGAAGCGTACGTGGCGTTGTATAAACAGGATGAAGCGTGCGTGGCCTTGTATAAACAGGCAGACGCGTACGTGGCCTTGTATAAACAGGATGAAGCGTACGTGGCGTATAAACTGGATGAAGCGTGTGTGGCCTTGTATAAACAGGCTGAAGCGTACGTGGACTTGTATAAACAGGATGAAGCGTGCGTGGCGTTGTATAAACAGGATGAAGCGTGCGTGGCGTTGTATAAACAGGATGAAGCATACGTGGCGTTGTATAAACAGGATGAAGCGTGCGTGGCCTTGTATAAACAGGATGAAGAGTGTGTGGCGTTGTATAAACAGGAGGAAGCGTGAGTGGCGTTGTATAAACAGGATGAAGCATACGTGGCGTTGTATAAACAGGATGAAGTGTGCGTGGCCTTGTATAAACAGGATGAAGCGTGCGTGGCGTTGTATAAACAGGAGGAAGCGTGCGTGGCCTTGTATAAACAGGATGAAGCGTACGTGGCCTTGTATAAACAGGATGAAGCGTGCGTGGCCTTGTATAAACAGGCTGACGCGTACGTGGCCTTGTATAAATAGGATGAAGCGTGCGTGGCGTTGTATAAACAGGATGAAGCGTACGTGGCCTTGTATAAACAGGATGAAGCGTGTGTGGCGTTGTATAAACAGGAGGAAGCGTGCGTGGCGTTGTATAAACAGGATGAAGCATACGTGGCGTTGTATAAACAGGATGAAGCGTGCGTGGCCTTGTATAAACAGGATGAAGTGTGCGTGGCGTTATATAAACAGGAGGAAGCAGGAGTGGCCTTGTATAAACAGGATGAAGCGTACGTGGCCTTGTATAAACAGGAGGAAGCGTGCGTGGCCTTGTATAAACAGGATGAAGCGTACGTGGCCTTGTATAAACAGGATGAAGCGTACGTGGCCTTGTATAAACAGGATGAAGCGTACGTGGCCTTGTATAAACAGGATGAAGCGTACGTGGCCTTGTATAAACAGGAGGAAGCGTGCGTGGCCTTGTATAAACAGGATGAAGCGTACGTGGCCTTGTATAAACAGGATGAAGCGTACGTGGCCTTGTATAAACAGGAGGAAGCGTGCGTGGCCTTGTATAAACAGGATGAAGCGTACGTGGCCTTGTATGGTACTCGGGATCCTCCTTGTTATTGATCCGGAGCCTTCTGCTCTTCTATCCTGACTTTTCTCTCCTGGCTGGACGGACCACGTTCGCTGCTCTTCCTGACAGTGTTGGTTGTGCAATTGTTGTTTCCTCGTTTCTGGTGTGATTTGTTGGTTCACACTCCGCACTGTCCATAGGAGACGTTTTTTTTTATGTATACCGCCTTGAGATGTTGAAGGAGAATGACTACCGGCTTTTATTTGGACTCTGAGGCGGTACCATTCCTATAGAGGGCTGAGAATCGCCAACCACTATGTTCCCTCTACTCCAGATCTTATTTGCCATTGGCATTTTAAACCCTGACGCTTCACTGATCCCAACGTTCAAAATGGCCAATACTTTCCTTAATTCTCTTTTTACTGTCCAGTTTTCACAGCTATAGATAATATAACCTGGACCGTTCATGGTTTTTATATAAACATCCTTATACACATGACTTTTTGGAGCCATTTCATCCTTGCTCTTCACAGTCCAGTCGGCGTCATACTCATTGTTAATGATGTGAGGTGAAGGGTTAATGCTATATGTGTCCAGCTGTTACTGCATCTGACTGGAGGGGTCACAGCCTCCAAATATTGCTCTGAAGCACAATCCCCAGGATCTGAAAGATACAACAGTTTAAGCAGCGGTTCAAGTAGGAGCGAGGTATGTCAATTAGTCCAAACCCTTGCCGTTAATTCCTCACAAGCGCCACATTCATAACAATGACACATACAAAGCAGGGGATTACCGTATGTGGGGAAACAGGCGAGATCTGAGGAGAACTTGTCAATGTGCACAAGTTGCCAGTCTTGACAGATAGAACTTGGTGTGCTGTGCATTAAATATAACATCACGCCTGGGTGATTGGATCATATTCTAGGATTCCAGATCTATATGTGTGTTCTCCTGTCAGGCCACGTACAATGTATAGATCCACGAGCATTTCTGCATTGCTTGTCATCCAGCTGAGATTCATCAGTTCTGATCCCCAAACTGTATTTCTATCTTTTCCTCCGTACATTGACTTGCAATAACTGTTTTTATTCATTATTATTTAGTGATGGGAAATAGAAACTTGTAAACTAGGCCACGTTCAGACTTGACAGAATTGCCTTTGATTTGCAGTGCAGTCGCAGCAATTGATAAACCCAGTGGATGGGTTTTGAAAAAGTTGTCAAATCCGCAGCATATCCATTCTGCTGCAGATTTTTCCCACCTATTTCATTTGCGTAAAATCCACGTGTTATATTTTTCCCCGCCACATTAGACTTTGTCCTTCGGCTAGGGCTACATGGTAACTTTGGTCGCACCACAAAAAATGTTGCATGACTATGTTAGAGTGCAATTTACTTCACATGCGATTTAGGCATTGGCATCCCCCCCAAAAAAAGAAAAATCACTGCCACTTCACAAATGAGTCGCAGTCGCACATGACTTGCATTAAAGTCTATGATGGAAAAGTCGCAGGTTTGGGTTGTCTGCGAATGTCATGTTGAGTTGATGTTGCTTGGAGAGCTCGTGCAATAGCTGTGCGGACAGTAGGGGGTCTTCTGCACTGAACAGAGCCATAATCCAGCTGCGAGCCCCTTACTCAACACAACATCGTTAACGTCTGACTCGAGCTTCTTCACGAAACTCTATTGGTTACATGTGTTTGGACTCGCTGGAGTCTAATATACAAAATGCTCTATATAATAATATATGATGAAATATTGTAGATCACTTCATAATCTTCAAATCCGTCCTCCCGACCATTCAGAATAGTTTACATCATGTCCACTTTTGACCATCCAGAAAGTTTGATAATCTGGCGCTTGTTTCCAGTCCAGAACGACAATGTGACATTTTACAGAAGCAGAAGACCGAGCAGAGCGGCAGAGACGGTTTTATGTTGATATTGAAGGTTTATAGACTTTTCTATGACTGATAATCCAGAATATCCATTAATACGGCACCTGTTGGATCCCATCGAGGCTGGACTGTAATATGTGGAGAACACTCCTTTTTATATATCAAGGTGGGGGCTAATTTAGTTAAACTTATCGTTAACTATTTTATACCTGCACTAATAGAAGTTGAAAGAATTGTTAATTAGAGAAGTTACCCCTTTAATCAGGGCATTAACGAAAATATGACGATGACAATTTATTAGAAAGTACATCATGATCAACCTCTCCCAGATCAATTTGCTCTTCATCACAAAAATATTAGGGTACTTTCACGCATGACAGATTTGCTGCAGTTTCAGATCTCCGGCTCTTTGTTCCAGTATCCTCCTAGATCAATTCTAGACGCTCACAACTCAAAACCTGAACGTATCACACGCACGTCCCTTCTCCTCACCGGACCAAAACCGTTTTTTAAATCTTTAAAGAAAACTTCAGCAATTTTCTAATGTACTTCGTGTATCAATTCCTAAGAAGTTCTCTTTTTGCTGTCGGTGAATGGAAACCCTTTTGTTTGCATGCAGAAGCTGAAAACCCATCCTAAGGGCTTATTTAGACGAACGTGTAATACGTCCGTGCAACGCTCGTGATTTTCACGCGCCTCGCACGGACCTATGTTAGTCTATGGGGCCGTGCAGACAATCATTGATTTTTGTACACGTGTGTCCGCTGCGTAAAACTCACGACATGTCCTATATTTGTGCGTTTTTCGCGCATCACGCACCCATTGAAGTCAATGGGTGCGTGAAAATCACCCGCAGCATACGGAAGCACTTCTGTGTGACGCGTGTGATTCGTGCAAGAGCAGTAAAAAGTATGAATGAAAAGAGAAAAGCACCACCTGCTACAAACATACAAACAGAGTGTCATAATGATGACGGCTGCGCGAAAATCACCTAGCCGCGCATCATACGCAGCTGACACACGGAGCTGTTAAGTACCTTTTGCGCGCGCAAAACGCACACGCTCGTGTAAATCCGGCCTAAGTCCTGCTCACATAGAGGTTTGTTTCAATGTGTAGTGTAGACACTCCTGCAGGTTCCATTCAGACATTTCTGCAACAAATCTGCCGCTAATTCACTAACGAATCCTCAGCAGTGAGAAAATTAGATCTCTGCAGGTTTTCAGCCAATCAGTGTAAAAAAAGAATGTTTCCATTCACTGACCGCAAACAAATCTTGAATTTGGGAGCAATTGAAACACATTTAGATAAGGCTAAATTCACACTTGCGTTATCTAATACGTTACTCTGATCCGGTTTTAAATCAGAACAAGGATAAAAAATGGATCAGTTAAAAACCCTGTGTGTATCCGTTTCACATTGATACCAATGATAAAAATAACCCATCCGTGAGACATAAGTTTATGGTTGTTTTTTTGGAACGGAGTAAAAGTCCTGTAATCTGCACTTTTATCTCCATAAAAAAAAAACCTGATGTCTAACATAACGGAGGCTAACGGACACAATTAAAAATCCCATTGGTTTTGATGGGTTTTTTAACGGATCAGTTTTTATACATTCTGATCTAAAAATGGATCCGTGTAACGGATTATACAACGCAGGTGTGAATAAGGCGCTAGGGCTCCTTGCCGACCTTCCATCTGAGCTTTCCATCGGAACGGAGCCCTGGCAGACACCAAAGGAAACCATCACCATTGATTTGAATGGTGACGGATCCAGTGCCAATGCTTTCCGTTTGTCTCAATTGTGCAGTCGACAGAACCCTTGCACAACAAAGACAAACGGAAACCATTGGCGCCGGATCCGTCACCATTGAAATCAATGATTTCCTTTTTTGTCTGTCAGGACCGGAGCCGTAGCGCAGATGCCTATGAAGCCTTAGCCTTAGAAAGCTGCAGAAGTTTTCATGATTCAGTAATTCCTTACATAAGACCCCCGCACGTTACTTCATGACAGAGATCCTGAATCTAATCTATATAATTACACTTGTTTTCTTTCTATGGAGATGTAAATCATTTTGTACTGTCTCTTCTATTCTCCTCACTTCACAAATTTTACTTTCTTGATAACTGGAGCATAAATTGGAGGAAAAAAAAAAAAGATGTGCCCTTAGTAACCCAGATCTGTAGTGGTTGTATGAGGGTATGTTCACTCGGCTTATTTTCGGTCATTTTTCGGGCTGTAAACGCCCTGAAAAACAGCTAAAAATACGGAGGCTGAACGCCTCCAAACATCTGCCCATTGATTTCAATGATAAAAACGCCCCGTAAAAAGGAGTGCATGTCACTTCTGGAGCCGTTTTTCATTGTCTCAATAGAAAAACAGCTCCAAAAACGGGCGTAAAAAACGCTTGATGTATAAAAAACGGCTGACAATCAGAGACTGTTTTCCCATTAAAACAGCTCCGTATTTTACGGCCGCTTTTCATTTGCCGTGTGTACATTACCTGGATGCTTCGTCACATAATGACCATTAGATGGCGCCAGCAGAGAGTGCGGCACCAGATCTAAGTGGATCAATGAGTTACTTTTTTTGTTTTCTCAGGAACTCCCATTCCCGTTTCCACTGAGTCTTTTGTAATGTTTCCCGGCAGATGTGCCCCTGGCGGCTGCGCTGTTCTGTCAGTATTAATCTGTTACTTCTATTCATAAACGCTATTACAATAATTGAAGAGAAGAGGCATGAGTCACTCTGTGGTGTTGAAAGTGATTCTTAATTTATTTATTTTTTATTTTTTACTTCTATATAATTTATACTGTTTGACATGATTCTGGTTTAAGAGTAATAGGAGGAAATGAATTATAAATGAGTTCTGACGAAGACCAGGGTGAAGAGGGCAGAAATCTTCATTTCCCACAGATTCTTTTATTCAAATAAAAACGGTTACTGTTTAGTTCCCATACACCGGAGTATATTACACCTCATAAGCTATGATGGATGTGCTGCAAGCAGGAAACCCGTGGTGGCAGATTGTAGAGAGCTCCATACAGCAGCACAAATCTGCCTCCTGTCCTGATAGTTTGCTACAATGTATCAGTGCAGATTAAATGTATCAGAAAGAAATCAAGACTATGCATCTCACAGGGCATGGTCCAGACTGGATACAATTGTAACAAATCCTCAGCCAAGTTTAGATCTGGATGGGTTATTAGCCTCAGGATGGAAACATGAATTTTTCCATTCACTGAACAGCAAGCAATGATCTTGAAAATAGTAAAGAATTTAAACACTATTAGTAAGTTGCAGAAGTTTTTATTATATAACCATTACATTTCATTCGGCCGTGTGACTAGCCCCATAGAGATGCATTGATATTAATGCAGCCAAACACGGCCGATTATCCCTGTCATGTGAATAAGGCCTTACAGTTTATTTCACCACAAGACTTTTCCCCAAGTGCAGATGTCAGAGGAAAGAAAGATCGGGCATGTTATATAAGATGCCTGATTCTCTCCTTCCACCAAAGCCTCGTCGCTGCTGGAGGAGTCTTACAACGACTTTTATCCATCTCTGGAGAAACCGGTTGGAAGAAATAATTGTCGGCCGGAAGCTAAGGCCTTATTCACACTAACGTGTTATACATCCGTTCTACGCGCGTGATTTTCACGGGAGTCGCATGGACCTATGTTAATGAATGGGGCCGTTCAGACTGTCAGTGATTTTCATGCAGCGTAAGTGCGCTGCGTGAAACTCATGACATGTCCTATATTTGCCCGTGTTTCGTGCTGCACAAACCCATTGAAGTCAATGGGTGCGTGTAAATCGCGCTCGGCACACGGAAGCACTTCCGGGTGCCGCGCGTGATTCACGCAACAGCAGTAAAATAAATAAATGAATGAAAACAGAAAAGCACCACGTAAACATAAAACCAGAGTGTCATCATGATGCCGGCTGTGCGAAAATCACACAGCCACGCACAATATGCTGATGAGACACGGACCTTTTCCGCGCGCAAAATGCAGCAGTTTTTGCACGCGCAAAATGGACACATCTGTGTGAATAAGGCCTAATACTGTGATAATGAAATCCTGTATAGAACGTTTGGTGCTTGTGCACAGATTTTTTTCAAGCATTCTTGCTGCCACAGTTAGGCCCCATGCACACGAACGTGCTTTTGCGGCCGCAATTCCCTCTGCATCCACGGGAGAATTGCGGCCCCATTCATTGCTATGGGGCCATGCTCACGACCGTAGTTTTTACGGTCCGTGCATGGCCCGGGAGCCCGCACCGCAGAAAGAACGGACATGTCTTATTACGGTCGTCTTCTGCGGTCCAGGCTCATTGAAAATAATGGCCGTGGCCATGTGCATGGTCCGTGATTTGCGGGCGGTTCGCAGCTGTTAGTCCGCTGCCGGCCGACCCGAAAATAGGTTGTGTGAACATACCCTTAAATAAACAGCCCCCCCCCCATATTACAGAAGTAGCCAATGAAGGACAATGCTGAGGAGAATGCGGCCATGTGCCTGGCCGATCTATCACCCACAAGTGAACCTGCAGCCGGGTATCCGTGGGATGAACCAGTAGATGTGACTTGTGTACTCGTCCGCTTTCTCCTTCAGGATAGGAAATCTTTGCTGACACAACAATCAGTTGACACATATTTGATTATAGTAAATCTCCAGATCGTTTCCTTTTCATCCTCCACACACATTCACAGCACAATGGCCTCACGTCTGCAGGGTGAATTGGCGCTGATTTTAGCATCAAAAGTTTGTTTTTTTTAGTTTTTTTATGTGTTTTGGATGGAGATAAAATCTGTGAAAATAAGAATGGTTTATTATTTCATCGGTTAATAACATCTCTGCCTTTATTGCTGCCATTTATTTATGACTCGTGCTCAATCCAATATTGGTTGGATGTGATTCTTATCTCGTCAACTTCCCAGCAAAGGTGCAAATCAAGAATAAAGTACTAATAGTAAATGTCAATGTGTAAACCCTCCAGTCCGAAATATAACTCGCCATAATATTACTGGAACTGGACCACATGTGCTAGATCCGCAGTGTCCCGCAGATTATGGGTGGTCTTTCACTGGAGCCCCCCAGCAATTACTGGGCACTCGTGTCCCATGCTGTGAAAACCGTGTCCTCCAGCACAAAGTCTGATTTTTATAGTGTTTCTACCCTCTGGTTAATAGAGAAGAAGTCCATATTTAACTCTTCACACCCCAGGATGTAAAAAATATGTTCAGAGTGGGATTATATTTTATAGGGTAACTAAACGTTCAATGGATATAAGGGAATTGAAAATGTGTCACAGAAAAGTCTAGATCAGGGATGGTCTTCTCTGCATCTCACCGTGTATGTGCCAATGTGGGTGCCAATAGTCCTGCCGGTCCATCATGTTATGCGCAGATTCTATCCGTATGTCAAGTGACTATCATCGCATGTGTGGCCAGAAAATAATCAACGCAAGGAATATACTGCAAGGATCATCAGATCATTGTCAGGCGTGCCCAAACATCTCTGTGGCAGATAACCAGCGTCAGCTTGTACTTGTGATCATCTGCCAAACACAGCAACAGGTGCAAATGTGAAGTGACCTTAGAAGCTGCCGCTCTGGTACGATGATCAGTGGATGGGAAAAGCCTCTATGTCTCCAGCCAGAAGGCCTGATATATGCAGAGAATAACCCCCAACCCCTGTGGTCCTGAAATCATAGAGCAAGCACAACCCCCTCAATAACTGTGGTCCTGAAATCATAGAGCAAGCACTACCCCCTCCCCATGTGGTCCTAAAATCATAGAGCAAGCATTACCCCCTCCCCATGTGGTCCTGAAATCATAGAGCAAGCACTACCCCCTCCCCATGTGGTCCTGAAATCATAGAGCAAGCACTACCCCCTCCCCATGTGGTCCTGAAATCATAGAGCAAGCACTACCCCCTCCCAATGTGGTCCTGAAATCATAGAGCAAGCACAATACCCCCAACCCCTGTGGTCCTGAAATCATAGAGCAAGCACTACCCCCTCCCCATGTGGTCCTGAAATCATAGAGCAAGCACTACCCCCTCCCCATGTGATCCTGAAATCATAGAGCAAGCACAATACCCCCAACCCCTGTGGTCCTGAAATCATAGAGCAAGCACTACCCCCTCCCCATGTGGTCCTGAAATCATAGAGCAAGCACTACCCCCTCCCCATGTGGTCCTGAAATCATAGAGCAAGCACTACCCCCTCCCCATGTGGTCCTAAAATCATAGAGCAAGCATTACCCCCTCCCCATGTGGTCCTGAAATCATAGAGCAAGCACTACCCCCTCCCCATGTGGTCCTGAAATCATAGAGCAAGCACTACCCCCTCCCCATGTGGTCCTGAAATCATAGAGCAAGCACTACCCCCTCCCAATGTGGTCCTGAAATCATAGAGCAAGCACAATACCCCCAACCCCTGTGGTCCTGAAATCATAGAGCAAGCACTACCCCCTCCCCATGTGGTCCTGAAATCATAGAGCAAGCACTACCCCCTCCCCATGTGATCCTGAAATCATAGAGCAAGCACAATACCCCCAACCCCTGTGGTCCTGAAATCATAGAGCAAGCACTACCCCCTCCCCATGTGGTCCTGAAATCATAGAGCAAGCACAACCCCCTCAATAACTGTGGTCCTGAAATCATAGAGCAAGCACAACCACCTCCCCATGTGGTCCTAAAATCATAGAGCAAGCACTACCCCCTCCCCATGTGGTCCTGAAATCATAGAGCAAGCACTACCCCCTCCCCATGTGGTCCTGAAATCATAGAGCAAGCACAACCCCCCCCCCCCACACTGCTGTGGTCCTAAAATCATAGAGAAAACACAACCCCCTCTGTAGTCCTGAAATCATAGTGTAAACCCCTGCTGCGTGTTTTATGTAGGTTCCTACCTCAGTGCAGTACTAATGTAATCTGTTCCTGTAGTGATAGCATATAATCCTATATATAAAACCTTATCAATTCTGGACCTTTTTTTACCATGATAAATGAATAAAGACAGTAGTAATATCACCGAATATTAGCCTTACCCCGGCAGCCACCGTGCACAGTATTTCTCTTGTATACTGGGACATAGCATATTTGTAGCTTGTCGCCATTGTCACCCATGTTTTCTCCCCCTGTCAGCTCTGCCTGGCAGTCAATCCCTGTCAGTCCCTCCGAATAGCCAGGGAGGAGATTTATTCACCTCTGCTTGTAGAGTGGGACATGACCAGGTATTAGTGACTCAATGATTGTGTCTATCAGGGGCAGAACCTTCTACTCGTTAATACGGCAGCTCAGAAGTAGCTACGGAACTCCTCTAGGAATGACATTACTGTTATCCTGGGACAGGTCATGCACTGCATTCACATTTACTCAACATTTATTGTGTAGTAGAAAATAAAATACAATTAGGGTATGTTCACACACAAAATAAAAACCGTCTCAAAATACGGAGCTGTTTTCAAGGGAAACAGCACTTGATTTTCAGTCGTGTTTTTCGCAGCGTTTTTAATGGCCGTTTTTGGAGCGGTTTTTCTATAGAGTCTATGAAAAACGGCTCCTGAAACGGCTGACGAAGTGACATGCACTTCTTATTCGCGGCCGTTTTGAAAAACAGAACAGAGCGCAGTTTTTCCCATTGAAATCAATGGGCAGATGTTTGGAGGCGTTCTGCTTCCGATTTTTCAGGACGTTTACAACCCAAAAACGGCTGAAAACACTCCATGTGAACATACCCTTATTAGTTAAATATAAAACACATATAAGATCTTTGTGATGAAGTGAAATGATACTCGATGCTTCAAATTCAGTCCAAATAATCTGAACTTGACATTTATGCTACAAGTTAGCAACTTCCAAGGATACAATGAAGCTGGAGATTGATGTTATTTTGTGATGGGATTGTCCAACAGTTGATACTCTCTTGTGGTCAGCTTAATATTTCCACCATTTCACCAGCGTTACAAAAACATTTTCTGATTTCCTTGTAGAAGCCTCCATAAAAGCTGTTAGAGAACCCACATGGACATAAGGTCCTTGTACACAGCCCAATATGGGTCATAGATACATTTCCATCTTGTCGGCAGCACATCGCCTGTTTACACATGGAGGGAGGCTGCCGACTAGCGACCATTTTTTTGACCACATAAATGAACTGATCGGCTGATGAACGCTTGATCACCCGATCATTGGCCCGTATAACAGGGTCAATAGGTTCATGCTGAAGAACTGGTGACCCTGTGAGTGTCGCCAATTAGGAGTTCATCAATGTAAGGTGATTGTTGAGATGATTCTCTTTCTCCTCACCACACTTCTCTGGCTTTACATTTCTATCACCTCCACATGACTCACAGATCTAATTCCTAGGTTACTGGCCTCACCCTGGCATTGTTTACCAATTAAAAAAAATACTTAAAAGATCACCTACTGCTTATAAAATCACAATGTCTCAACTTGTACACAACCCGTGCGCGGATAAAGAAGCCGCACTGATTTACCGTAGCAAAATCCAACCACGTCCGCAAAAAATGGACTGGAGATGGAGAGTCCGCAGATCTGAACCCATGTATAGAATCTCTCCTCTAGGACTGTGTCGTTTGATTCCGGGCAAGGAGACCTCTTCATAGGGTTGGTTTGAGAGAACTTTTATTTCACACAGTCCTATTAAAGGGGTTGCTGTGTTAGGTAACAAACGTTCGAGAGCGGGGTCTCCTGTTCATAAGTCAGAGAGGACAATCGCTGACCAGTAGCGGCTCTGACTCATGGACTTGAACTGCTCATAGACAATCATTCATCTGGGATGCCGCTACAGGGGACACTTGGTGAATCTTCCCCGGGCTAAATCACATGTTTTCCAGGGATTTTGGATTAAAGGGCATGTCTGTGATGGGACGAGTCCTTTAATGTTCATATTAATGCGCCTCAAAATGACGCAGTAATGAGCAGTGTTTTGTTGCGAATTTAGAAATGTGTTTTGGCAGAACATAAACTTTTCTTGGAACTTTTCCATTAGGGGAATATTCACATAGTTCGGTCCACAATTCAGTCAAATTGCAGCTTATTGCTACAATTACCACAAAATAGCGTAAAAAAATGCAGCAGGTTTTTTTTAAATCACGGCACAACAGCAGCATTTTGCGACAATTTTGCGTTAATCGCAGGAATAAACCACTATTTGAACAAACAGTGTGAATATACCATAAGCGCATTGATCACGAGACTGCCCCAATGGTTCCCTATAGATGTAGTGATCATCAGACTGCCCCAATGGTTCCCTATATTTACAGTGATCATCAGACTGCCCCAATGGTTCCCTATAGATGTAGTGATCATAAGTCTGCCCCAATGGTTCCCTATAGATGTAGTGATCATAAGTCTGCTACTACGTGTCTCTCTCAGTGTCTTTGTTACCATTAAATGCTATGTAAACCTTTGAAAGGGATTTTTTTTTAAAAAAAAAGGTCAATCAGTGTGTTTTGTGCAACTTTACAATTAGTTTTTATTAAAAATAATTTTTACTATGCCCCTCAACCCAAAAGTGGGGTCTCTTTGGGATCCTTCCACCTTCCATGCTCTATATCCCGAACCATCACAAAAAACTGCTGTACTCTGTCTCTGCGGCTGCCAGGAAGGCGATTCTCCAGGTCTGGATAACTAACACCCCCCCCTAAACATCGTATCTTCCTAGAAAAACTATCCTACCTTTTCCGCATGGATTGGGTGGAAACCTCCCTCCGGAAGAGCACAAAACTGAGTGATTTTTCAAGCTGTGGGAGAATTGTATACCTCTCTTACCACTTTACATTAAAGAGGCTCTGTCACCAGAATAAAAATGCTCTATCTCCTACATCAGTTTATCGGCGCTGGAATGTAGTTACTATTTTAAAAACGATGTTTTTTAACAAAGTTATGGCGTTTAGAACATTTATGCAAATGAGGTCCTTAATGCCCAACTGGGCGTTTTTTAATTTTCAACCAAATGGGCGTATGACAAAGAGGTGTATGACGCTGGCCAATCCGCATCATACACCTCTCTGCCTTACACCCAAGCTAGATTCACTGAGCAGCGTGATCTCGCGAGACCGCGCTGTGACGTCACTTCCATCCCTGCGTCTGAAGACAACATCTTTCGTCTCCCTCCAGGCCGCTGCTGCTGCTACTACCGCAAAACGCCCATAAAAGCTCCGTGTGTCATCACCATATGATGCGTGGATGTGTGATTTCCGCGCAGCCGCCATCATTATGACACTCTGTATGTTTGTAGCACGTGGTGCTTTTCTGTTTTCATTTATAGTTTTGACTACTGTAGCGCGAATCACGCGCGTCACACGGAAGTGCGTCCGTGTGCCGTGCACGGTTTTCACGCACCCATTGACTTCAATGGGGGCGTGATGCGCGAAATACGGACAAATATAGGACATGTGAGTTTTACGCAGCGGATATACGCTGCGTGAAAATCACTGACAGTCTGAACGGCCCCATTGACTAATATAGGTCCGTGCGACGCGCATGAAAATCACGTTCGTCTGAATAAGCCCTTACCCTAACGTAGATGTCAACAACATATTTGCTTATCTCTTCCGTAATTTTTTTTGATCATGACAGAATATTCCTCTCAGAATTTTGTGGTGACTTCACTACCACTCCAGCACCCACACTTTCAACTGCCTGAAGTGGTTGTCTCATGAAGACCACCCTTTTCTGTATGGCCTATTAGGCGAGAGTTCTCCTGCTCGGGTCCCACCTCAATGAGTCACAACTCATCCATGGATGACATGGTCCTTTGAATGGCCAGCGTGTAATACTACATTTGGCCTGTAGTGGATGTAAGAGAAATGTGTGGTTGGCTGCAGCGGTAACAGCTGATCACTGGCGGATTCTGAAGCTGGACCTGCAGGGATCAGCTGAGCAATCTAGAAAGGGGTTCTCTTCATGAGGCCCCCCCTTTATCTGTTTAATGTGTGTAGGTCATAGTGAACCCGCCTGTCAGAGCTGTGATGAGAGTTACCATCTGATAAAGCCTTTGTTTCCAATGTTGGCAATTATATAATAATTGTTTTTCTGGAGGGACGACCATGGAGCTTCCTCTACATGATCATGTACATTGAGATTCACATTCGCAACTAATTCATTTAAATTGCCTTTTTATTTCCAAAATATTCAGTTCTAGAAAAAAAAGTGAGGCCACCGGGTAATAACATTACTGATCTTGCAATTTAAAGATAATGGGAGCAATAAGGAAGTTCTTGTAATCATTTATTCAAAATTCTGTCACATTAATCTCTTGATTATCCAGTGACGTCAGTCTAGGAGTAGCACTCGGTGACCTCGGGATATGACGGCTGTGTCATGGCTTTACTAATGAGAGACGGACACTTCCCCTGCTTTCTTTGGACTGTAGAAGTGTCTTGGACACCTCCTTGCAGTAAGGATGGTGATACTGGAAAATCGGGTAAAACTAGGTACATGGCAACAAGAGCTCGACAGAGAACAACTGGGGTGAATAATCCGTCTGAACCGAATTTCTTCCAGCGCAGTTACTAAACTCCATTCAGCTCGAGGTCTCTGTAACTTTGGAGCCATTTTAAACAACATGTTAGACATGTTAACAACCCCCTAATATAGTGAAATTAGGGCAATCACCCCCTTTAAATATCATAATGTTACAATAATAGACATCTACTTGTGGGAATATAACAATCCCCCCCCCCCCCAGGTTCCTGATTACCCCATTATTTTATAACTGAATAGTTTTACAACTTTCTCATATACTTTGTGTTCCGACTCCTCACTTTCATTTCTCTTTCCCAGGCATACATAGTTCTGCTGTCAGCCGAGAAGCGGATATAGTTGTATTCAGTCTAGACAATGCTCTGTGAGCTAAACAGCCCGGACTCTAGACTGATACATTGTAGCAAATTACCACAGAGATTTGTTCAGCCACTGCTGATGTATTTCGCTTACAGAACATTGTCTAGACTGGATACAATGATATCCACTTCTTAGCTGAGAGCAGGACTAGGTAGGTACATGTTTGCAGCCACTGAATATAAACAGGCATGTTCTCATTCACTGACAGCAAACTAATATCTTAAAAGTGGTGCGAAATTTTTATAAAAAGACTACAAGAAGTTGTAGAACTCTTCATTCTACAGTGATTACATTTCATTTACATAAAAATAGAAAACCCCTTTTCATTTTGATCAGTTTCATTGTCTTACGTTCTTTACTTTTTGCTACGTCTTGTACAGCAGCTACTGAACTTTGTCACAGCATCAAAAACGATTAAGTGTGGCTGAAACTTGGATGACATCTTTCGAAACCGGCTTAGGTTCAGTGTTCAGTGGACTGTCACTCAGGGCTGATTGATCGCCTTACGCTCCATTGTTTGACAGAACGATTAATATTTCTGTTTCGTTATTTACTTGTTAGTTTCCTAGCAACATTGCATTGTTATTTTCTCAGCACCTGCCCTCACACTCACCTCATGGTTGTCACATCTGGCAACACAAAAATAGCAGAAAGAAAGCTGTTTGGAGAAGCAGAAGAATCACGTCAGGAATGTTGCTGAATGGCATTTGGTTAGTCTAATTGTACTGAAGAAATCACAAAGAAATGCAAATATTTTCTTTTGCCTTCTTTTTCATGTGAGACGCAGCTCAGCCCTATTCACTTTAATAAAGCTGAGCTGCAATACCAGACGTAACCTACGGACAGGTGTGGCGCTGTTTCTGTAAGGAAGCAGCCATGTTTTTCTATTAATGTAGTAAGTATCTCTGTTGTGAGTAGTAGTTGAGTCCATCTTCTTGGAGGACTAGATTAAATGCAGATGAATCTGTATCAATTCAGCTGTTAGAAACCCACAGCTGTGAAAATTTCAGGTCAGGATGGGTTTTTAGCCTCTGGATGTAGACAAGACAGGACGGACAGCAAGCAGAGATCTTGAAAAGGAGAACTTGAAACATAAAGTCTATTAGAAAGTTGCAGAACTTTTTGTTGTACGCTGGTCTTTACCTAAAACCTGAAAATCCATTTAAAGGCCCACGGGGCAATGATTGGGCGAACGAAAGCTCGTTCATTTTTTATGCAGCCCTAAAAATCATCCTTGGCAGCACGTCTCCCTCAACCGGATGTGCCGCTGACAATATGTAAACTGAGGGGACAGAACGACTGTAGTAACGATCATTAACCCCCGTACAGTTTGCCTCAGCCAGTGTAAAAGAGCCCTCGAACGAGCGCTGATCGACCTGCTGTTATCGGCGATTGGTATGGACCAGAAACTGTCCGTGTAAGAATCCAGCGTAAAGTAACTGCAGTAATTCATGATCACAGCTGCTGCTGACCGGAACTAAAGGGGGTTTTACACTTCACGATTATCGGGCAGACGAGTGTTCATATAACGCTCGTTGCCGATAATTCTCCTGTGTAAACGGGAACGATCAGCTGATGAACGAGTAAACGCTCAATGATCTGCTGATCGCATCGTTTTAAAAATGAAAATATTATATTTGTCGGCAGCTCATCTTGGTGTGTAAACAGGGAGACGCGCCGCCGACATGATGATAATATTCAGCCAATGCAGCGAGCGCCGATCAACGAGTCATCGCTGATCGGCGCACGTTTGCTCCTGTCACACGGAGCTATGGATGGGGACGAGTGGTCGTTACTCCCCATCCATAGCTCCGTGAGACAGGAGCAAACGTGCGCTGATCAGCGGTGACTCGTTGATCGGCGCTCGCTGAATATCGGCCGGTGTAAAAAGCCCTTAACTCCACTGACATTATCTGTATTTACCTGGGTCGGAGATTGCTTTATCAATACGGGACTGTTAGGCCCTGTTCACACAGAGTTTTTTTGCAGCCAGAAAAATCTGCCTCAAAATACCGTCTTGCATTTTGAGGCAGTTTTTGACCTGCCGCATGCTTTTTGCTGCGTTTTTTGGCCGTGGGAGGTCAGAGACGGAAACGCCCAAAGAAAGGGCATGTCGCTTCTTTTTCCCGCGAGCATTTTTCCCGCTTATGGGAAAAAAAAACTCTGCCTCCTATTGAAATCAATGGGAGGCAATTTCAGCGGTTTTCAACGCGGTTTCTGCGGCAAAAAAACAAGGCCTACACCTATACATATGTTTCAGACGATGACCGTGACAGAGGAGTCCGCTCTGGACACTACACCGCAGCAGTGATCTCTGTAGTGGAAGGCCAGCCGCGAAGGAAAATCCGGTATAAGTCACCGAGGACTAAACCCCAGGAGGAACGGATAACTGGAACCTCCACAAGCCCCTCCGTATTCTGCACGCATCTAGTGCAGCTTTCTGTTCTGTGTAGAAACATCAATGTTGGAATCGCAATCCCATAAAATAACACGGATGTTGCTGCTTTCACGCCTGTTTCCCTTACGGCAGATTAATGCTCATCAATTTATCAAAAGCTTTGACATCTAATTGAGCAAGACAATGCTGGATTGTTCATACCTACCCCCCAGGGATAAACAATTCAGCTTCTGATCGCCGTGCAGGAAACATTCGTACTGGAAAATAAATGTCATCTGCTTCTTTTGAGCTTTCCTTGAAGACTCCATAACCAGTACTGGAGAGGAGCGAAGCTTTTTACCTGATTCTCAGATTCCCAGTTCATAGAATATAATGGGAGGATCGATTTAGCTTGTTATTCTTATAAATTCGCCAAAAGAAAATCTCAAACCAGACAAATTTATTCCTCCGATGCAGCATAATGACCAACGAGACATTCACTGATCTGTAACCAGCCTATTCAGTCACATAGACACATGGGGCAGCGATGACCGGGTATTGTATGTAACCAATAGTAACATGAGACACATGGGGCAGCGATGACAGGGTATTGTATGTAACCAATAGTAACATGAGACACATGGGGCAGCGATGACCGGGTATTGTATGTAACCAATAGTAACATGAGACACATGGGGCAGCGATGACCGGGTATTGTATGTAACCAATAGTAACATGAGACACATGGGGCAGCGATGACCGGGTATTGTATGTAACCAATAGTAACATGAGACACATGGGGCAGCGATGACAGGGTATTGTATGTAACGAGTAGTAACATGAGACACATGGGGCAGCGATGACCGTGTATTGTATGTAACCAATAGTAACATGAGACACATGGGGCAGCGATGACCGGGTATTGTATGTAACCAATAGTAACATGAGACACATGGGGCAGCGATGACCGGGTATTGTATGTAACCAATAGTAACATGAGACACATGGGGCAGCGATGACAGGGTATTGTATGTAACCAATAGTAACATGAGACACATGGGGCAGCGATGACCAGGTATTGTATGTAACCAATAGTAACATGAGACACATGGGGCAGCGATGACCGGGTATTTTATGTAACCAATAGTAACATGAGACACATGGGGCAGCGATGACCAGGTATTGTATGTAACCAATAGTAACATGAGACACATGGGGCAGCGATGACAGGGTATTGTATGTAACCAATAGTAACATGAGACACATGGGGCAGCGATGACCGGGTATTGTATGTAACCAATAGTAACATGAGACACATGGGGCAGCGATGACCGGGTATTGTATGTAACCAATAGTAACATGAGACACATGGGGCAGCGATGACCGGGTATTGTATGTAACCAATAGTAACATGAGACACATGGGGCAGCGATGACCGGGTATTGTATGTAACCAATAGTAACATGAGACACATGGGGCAGCGATGACCGGGTATTGTATGTAACCAATAGTAACATGAGACACATGGGGCAGCGATGACCGGGTATTGTATGTAACGAGTAGTAACATGAGACACATGGGGCAGCGATGACCGGGTATTGTATGTAACCAATAGTAACATGAGACACATGGGGCAGCGATGACCGGGTATTGTATGTAACCAATAGTAACATGAGACACATCGGGCAGATTTATTTAATAATGACTAATGCCCCATGCACATGACCTTAGTTTTCTGCCGTAATTATGAATCAGGTAATTAAGATGAAATTGCGGATCCATTCATTTCTATAGGCCAGGGATGATGGGGGTTATATACAGGGTTGATGCGTGTAATATACAGGGATGATGAGGGTTATATACAGGGTTGATGATAATTACAGGGATAATGGGAGTTATATATGGGAATGATGGGTGTTATATACAGGGATGATGGGGGTTATATACAGGGATGATTGTGGTTATATACAGAGATGATTGGGTTACATACAGGGATTTTGGGGGTTATATACAGGGATGATGGGGGTTATATACAGGGATGATTGTGGTTATATACAGAGATGATGGAGGTTATATACATGGAAGATGGCTGTCTATTATATACAGAGATGATGGTGTTCTGGTACATGCAGGGATGACGGGGGTTCTCCTCTGCTCGTTGTTGAAACGGGGTTAGGCCAGTATGTATTTTATTATTTTTATTAGGCACTATTGGGGCTGTATGGGGGCAGTTTCGTGGGTATATTATGTACAGTAGTATACAGCCGGCTCAGGGGGTATATATTTAATGGCGTGGCATGCAAAAAGGTGTGTGGCCTAAAAATAGTTTATTAATCGCTACCGAGGTTACATGTTCAATTAATCGTGATTTTGATTTAGGTCATAATCGCCCAGCCCTACTTTAGGGCGCGGTCAAATGTGGCAGATTTTGTTACAGAAAGTTCTTCTACTGAAAATCCGTTCTATTCATCTGAATGGAACTTGGAGAAATCCGCACAGTGGCAGCAGAAACGACCACATTCAGATGAATGGAACGGATTTTCAGTAGAAGAACTTTCTGTAACAAAATCTGCCACATGTGACCGCGCCAGGAAAGGTTTAGATAGGGGAGATTACCTGCGGATTTTCAGACGGATAATCTCCAGCATATGAGATTTAAACAAATGTCATCCACCGGCTGCAGAAAAAAATCTGACCCCAGTACCAGCAGCAAGTAACCCCAAGTAGTTATCATTTACACGTTGCAGAATTTTTCTGCATGTAAATTGACCTGCGGTGCGGATTTTAAAATCCACTTCATGTCAATGTATCTTGCGTTTCCATCTCGGAATCGGACAAGTTTGTAAAAAGAAAAAATGCACCAAAATAAGCAGCATTAAAATTGCTCCTATTCCTGCATCCAAATGTAAAAACCACACCTAGAAACGCATCACAAAACGCAATATTAGGCGCAGGTTTATCTGCGGTTTTTATTGCAGAAAGTGGTGCAGATTTTGCGGCGTTTTTCACAATGTTGGGAGTTGGTGACGTCTCCCCTGAAAAACGCAGCAATTCTGTCCACTTTCCGCAGCAGGAATTGACAAGCTGTAGTCCGAAAAATACGCACCGCAGGTCAATTTCTGCTGAGAATTTTTACGCAGCGTGTGGATGAGATTTGTTACATCTCACCCACTATTCTGCTACCGTATCCTGATGCGTATTTTGGGTCCGCAATTCCAGACGTAAAATACGCAGCAATTCCGCTGCGTGTGAACGAGCCCTTACAGTTCTACCGAGTGATACGGAGGTGAACGTGGCACGTGCTCTGTATTTATAAAGCCATTGTTTGCATTTTTTCTCTGTCTCCACGTTTTCATAGCGCATGTTTTCTTGTACGCCAAAAATGTCTAGTCAGATCAGGAGTTCGCTGTAGATGTAATTTTTTTTCCCGCCACCAAACAGATAGGCCCACATTTACTACGACTGGTGTATCCTGGTGAAGGAGATTGCTGAAGTGATTGGTGCCAAATTGGAGAATCTTGTACTGTCATAAAGTAAAACCTTCAGGTGTAGATTTGCTTCACAATTTGCTCCATCTCCACCCATTTTTCTCGATAAGTGTGGCCTGAGCTACATCTATACGAAGACAACGTTCACGTTTCCAAATTTGACAAGTGACGAGAAATTTGTCGCACATCGCCGCGGTGTAAACTGCATAATGTGGGCCGTACTTTTCATAAATATTTTCTGTCGTTTATGTTTTTGTAATGTTATTTTTTTCATATTAATGTATCCTTTGTTGCAGGAAAGTGTCCATAACGCCCAGCATCCTATGTGAAAGTAAATCGTAAAAAGTATCACTGTGGGAGAGCTCGAAGCTGGTAAGATTTTGGAGCATTCATTTTTTGAGCCGCACTGTCGCAGTCTGTACTGTAATATCACAAAGGGAGGGGCAGTAAAGGAGAATATTATTATGTTTCATGAACGGAGGTTGATGCACCATAACTGTATTACACGGTAATAATTTTACAATGTCAGTGAATGGAAACATTCTGATTTACATCTAAAGGAATGAAAACCCAGACAGTACCTAATTCTTCTCACAGCTCAGGGTTTCTTTCACTTGTATTCAGTCTAGACAATCCTCTCCGTTAGCTAAATAAAACAGCAGCAACAATCTCTCCTGTCCTGATATTTTGGTTCAATGTATCAGTTTAGGCATAATTAATCAGTCTGGAGTCTGCGCAATTCACAGAGAATTGACAAAACGAAAAATATAATTGTAACAGCAGAATTAGATGAGAATCAGTTCTCAGCCTTTGGGCTTATTTACACGAATGTGTATTACGTCCGTGCAACGCGCGTGATTTTCACACGTGTCGTACGGACCTATGTTAGTCTTTAGGGCCGTGCAGACAGTCCGTGAGTTTTGCGCAGCGTAAGTCCGCTGCGAAAAACTCACGACATGTCCTATATTTGTGCGTTGTTCGCGCATCACGCATGCCTCACGCATGAAAATCACGCATGCCTCACGAAAGCACTTCCGTGGGACGCGCGTGATTTGCGCAACAGCTGTCAAACTTTGAATGTAAACACCATGTGCTTTTCTGTTTACAAACATCCAAACGGAGTGTCATAATAATGGCGGCTGCGTGAAAATAACGCATCCACGCATCATACGGAGCTGTTAAGTGCCTTTTGCGCACGCAAAACGCCACGTTTTTTGCGTGCGCAAAATGCACACGCTCGTGTAAACCCGGCCTTTGGCTGTAAACATGATTGTTCCAATTCACTGACAGCAAGCAGAGGCGTTGAAAACGGTGAAGTTTTGAAGCCCAAAGTATATTAGAAAGTTGCTGATGTTTCCACCATGAGGTGGATTTCTCTTCCATAACTTGGTGCGAAGAGTTTCATGGACATACAGCATGAGAGGTCCTGCAGGAAGGTGTGAAAATGATGAGCATTGAAGTAAACATCTTGAGAGTTGTTGTTCTTTGCTGACATTTGAACTGATGAAGAATGTGATAACTCATGGTGACATGTACAGGACACACGTGGCTGCGATCCGCCATCAGTACGGACATTCTGAGGATCCTGCAGACGCTTTCGGCTGTAATTGCTATTGCCTTGTGATTAATGACTTTTCCCCTTTAAAATGATTAAACGCTACCGTGTGACACAAGCGCTAATACAGCCCGAGCCGACTGCTGGTAAACGCCATCCGTGTGCGGACGCATTTAAAGGGCTTCACTTTCCATTTCCCTAGTATCAACATTAAGATATATGGAGGCATTTCCCCCATTCTCACATTTCTCAACATCTGCATCTTTCTGCTGAAAGCAAAAAACCTGTGATTTATCAAGACACATGTTTAGCAGCGAGCGATAGAGCGCGGTCTGCGGCCGTCCTGCGAGCGGCTAACGGGGCCTGGATCATTTTATTCAACGCCATTTAATTCCACAACGAGAACATTTACATGGAAATAATCTCTATATTGATAAATGTTACATCATTAGGCCTCATGTACACGGCCGTGCCCGTAATCACGACCCGCGATTGCTAGCACGGCCGGGCCGCACTTTCGGGCCATGCTCCCATACAAAGTATGGCAGCACGGGACGTAAAAAACGAAAAGTAGGACATGCTCCATATTTCCCGGCACGGTTCTACGGCATGGACACCTATCCATAGCGATGCGGAAAGGTGTCCACGGCCAATAGAACCGGACGCGTCCGCAATTACGGAGTTTTTTTAGGGTCGTCTGCACGGGGCCTTAGATCAGGAATACACAGAAGCTTTCTGAGCATTTTACTGATGAAACGTGATACCAGAACGTGTGAGAGCAGCCGCAGATTATCTGTAGTCCGGCCGATAAGAAATGTAGCTATAAATAAAGATGTTTTGTCATGAAATAATATAAACATAATTACTAAACCGCATACGTAATATAGTGTGTGTAATGTGGACTAGAGGAAAAGGCATAGAGGCTGCAAATTATAATCTGTGTAGAGGCTGCAAATTATAATCTGTGTAGAGGCTGCAAATTATAATCTGTGTAGAGGCTGCGCGGCGTCATCTGTGTAGAGGCTGCAAATTATAATCTGTGTAGAGGCTGCGCGGCGTCATCTGTGTAGAGGCTGCAAATTATAATCTGTGTAGAGGCTGCAAATGATAATCTGTGTAGAGGCTGCGCGGCGTCGTCTGTGTAGAGGCTGCGCGGCGTCATCTGTGTAGAGGCTGCAAATTATAATCTGTGTAGAGGCTGCAAATGATAATCTGTGTAGAGGCTGCGCGGCGTCGTCTGTGTAGAGGCTGCGCGGCGTCATCTGTGTAGAGCCTGCGCGGCGTCGTCTGTGTAGAGCCTGCGCGGCGTCGTCTGTGTAGAGGCTGCGCGGCGTCGTCTGTGTAGGGGCTGAGCGGCGTCATCTGTGTAGGGGCTGCGCGGCATCATCTATGTAGGGGCTGCGCGGCGTCATCTATGTAGGGGCTGCGCGGCGTCATCTATGTAGAGGCTCCTGCTGTAACCTTTCCATGTCCTTTAAACATCACTCATCATCCCCACGACACATGATTAGTGCATTTCCCTACAAGACAATGCGGCATTGTTATCTGTGCTTGTGTTTCACTGACACATTCTGTATGATGATCTGAGATATACCTCTCATTCTAGTCACACCCAAAATATTGTACAGAAAACAAGTGTAGCAATCGCCAGGTTTTCCTTTTTTATTTTATAAAGTGAAACAAACGTGCGCTTCATTATCCAGCTAATAATGATATAATTGCTGCTCGCACAGATACCACTGATAGTTAAAGGTCTCGCCATCAGAGTGTGAATGACAACACGAGAGGCTCGAAACATAATAAACAATAAAACAATTACATCCGTAAAGATAAATATTCAGCCCTATTATTACACTGGAGCCATAGCCCGGAGTCACTCAACCTTCCCAAACTTAAAGGGGCTTTCCACGACACAAGAATGTCTGTTAAAGGGGTTTTCCACCTTCTGACAACTGATGACCTCATCAGTATATCATCGGTGCGGGTCCGACACACAGACCCCGCACCGTTCAGCCGCTCTGGTGGCCTGTGGGCACCGGATGTTATGGCACATAATGCTATGTACGAAGTCTGAAGCAGTTGGCTCCGTGCACTGCATAGCGGCCGCGCTGCAGGTCCGCTCCTATTCACTTGAGCAGTGATCAGGTACTAATGACCTATCCGGTGGATAGGTCATCAGTAGGTGTAAAACCCCTTTAAGTCATTGACCAGGTTAGCAAATTGTAGGGAACAGATAGGGAGTGGGATCGCCGGATCAGGCTACACAGGGTTTGTGTGTATTCTGTAACCATAGAGACACAGGTCCGCTTACAAGCTGTAGATACAAAAGTTATTTTAATCAAGACGGTTTGTGAAGTTGTGTATATAAAGACGTTACCGTGTGAACCGCATAAAAAACATCTGAAAACCGCATGTATTTTTACCGCAATTGAAGGCCTTATTCACACGGACGTGTTTTACGCACAGACCTATGTTAGTCAATGGGGCCGTTCAGACAGTCCGTTCAGACATGTCCTATACTTGGCCGTGTTTCGCGCATCACGCACCCATTGAAGTCAATCGCACACGGCACACGGAAGCACTTCATTAATTTCTTTTTCTAAACATCAAAACCGCGTATCATAAGGATGGCACATGCATGAAAATCACGCAGCCACGCAGCAAACACTGATGACGCACGGAACTGCAACGCGCGCAAAACGCACACGTTCGTGTGAATAAGGCCTAACACATAAAATTCGGGTAAATATGCATGCAGTTTTCGGATGCATTTTGTTATGTGTTTTAATCGCAGTTGAACGGCAACGTCTGAATCCGCCCTACAAGTCACGTTTCATTGGACACATGGATTCTGGACATTTTTCAAGTCCAATAGACGAGACATTTTCAGACAGGGATTATTTGTGTTAAGGTCCAAGGAGCTGTGATATTTGTGCGGGAACATTTGTAGCGTTTATGGACGGGCTGCGCATGAATGGATTAACGAACAGCATCTCCTCCCATTGTGAAGAAGTCATGTGTGTCCATACAGCGATGGTCAGCGAGTCTTTGTAGCACCCCTCCCCCACTCTACAGTCCGTGCTCTAAGGTGTCACCAGGGTCGTTTTTTCTGTCTTTGCTTTAATTCACTGCGAGTCTTACCGGATGCTCGCGCTGCGGCAGCCAATAACACAGTCACATAGTTATTAATATTCAACAACGGTTTGTCAGGTTCGGCCTGTTGTATTCTCACTGTTTTTGTTATAGCAAGGCAAAAGAAATCCTGTGTGACGAAGTTTCCAGTGTGTCCTCATTCATGACTCATAAATGCCTAACAGCCTATTAGACCGGGTTCACACGGTGCGTTTTTGTTGCGTTTTTGGTTGGTGAACTCCCATTGGTAGACATTGGAGTTTATCTACCAAAACACAAATAAACGCATGCTAAAAACGCAACAAAAATGCACCGTGTGAACCCAGCCTAAAGGTTAGTCAATCCAATGCCTATGGGGGCCTGGGAGACCCACTGATGAGATTAGCTAAACTCCTATACATGGGCCAATGAATGGGGGAACAATTATTCGTACGAACGCTGGTTCCTGATCATTGCCCTGATCTTTTAGGGCCAGTTCACACAGAGTTTTTTGACACGGAAATCACGTCGGAAAACGCGCCAAAAAACGCCAGAAAATGCCTCTCATTGACTTCAATGGGAAGCGGAGGCGTTTTTTTCCCGCAAGCAGAAAAACTGGCTCGCGGGGCAAAGAAGGGACATGCCCTATCTTCGGGCGTTTACGCCTCTGACCTCCCATTTTCATCTATGGGAGGCAGAGAAAGCGTATTTCACGGCGTTTTATGCCCGTGAAGCTCAATGGCCGCGGCTGTAAATCAGCAGGCAGGCAGAGAAAAATCTGTCTCAAAATTCCAAATGGAATTTTGATGAAGATTTTCCTCCTGCAAAAAACTCTGTGTGAACTCGGCCTTATGCAGCCAGAAAAATGGTCACTTGTCGGCCGCACATCTCCCCGTGATAACAGAGAATTCGGACAAAATGCTAAATGTTTGAGGACGAACAATTGTATTAACGGACGTTCGTGGCAGTACTTGCGATAATTGCTCTGTTTGAATGGAGAAAACAAGTGCCGGTCAACAAGTTGTATTGTCCAATCATTTGATCCTTTGTCAGATTCTGTTGTACGGACCACAGTAACCGCAAACAACGCTGGGAGATTTCATGTCGGATGTCAGCATGCTGTATAAGGCCGGGTTCCCACGGGTCGGATACGCTGCGTATAAACTGCGCAGCATATATAGGATCATACTACTACTCTGCGCGTATTTTTATTATAATTTTTTATTTTGTCAACTTATCTTTTTGTTTTTAGTAAATATTAGTGAATGATGTCTTATTGCAGGGGTTGATAATTCGATTTTTATAACTTTTCCCAGCATTTGTGGCTACTGCTGCTCACTGATTGACTCAAATATTGTTGTTTTCAGTCATGACCACAAGGGGGCGCTGTGATAAGTTTTGCCATTTACTAAAGAAGTAAAAAGCACCTGAAATCACACTAAAAAGTCCTAACAAAACATGTCAGACTTACATAAACACAAGACTGAATGGAAGAAGCTACTACAATGCACCATAGATCTAATGCCTCCTTGTATGAATGGGCCCCTGATGTCAGTCCATTGAAAAAAACCTGCAGCGTTACAGCTGACTTCCTGCAGACACAAACACCAATTAACCCTTCCAATCACACTGAAGAACACAAAATATGAAATAAAACATGACAATCAAGAATAAAAGAAACCCAATGTCTGAAACACCAATACATCCTCTTAGGGCGGGTTCACACATGGCGGAATTTCACTTAAATTCCGCTGCGGACACTCCGCAGCGTTATTCCGCAGCGGAGCCGTTTCTCCATTGACTTTCACTTTAATTTAGCAGTGTTCGTTTACACGATGCGTACAATTCCGCTGCGGAGCATAGGCTGCGGAGCGGAATTTGGTGTCCGCAGCATGCTCTGTCTGTTGCGGAGCAGTGGCGGACTCATGGCGGAATTTCTCCATTGACTTCAATGGAGATTCAAAGTTCCGCAATGAAGTCCGCAGCTGTCATGCACATGTCATGTGTGCTGCGGATGCGTCTTGCTTTTTTAACTTGACATTTCTTCATTCTGGCTGGACCTATGTATTTCTAGGTCTACAGCCAGACTGAGGAAGTCAATGGGGCTCCCGTAATGACGGGAGCGTTGCTAGGAGACGTCAGTAAATAGTCACTGTCCAGGGTGCTGAAAGAGTTAAGCGATCGGCAGTAACTGTTTCTGCACCCGGGACAGTGACTACCGATCCCAATATACATGTATCTGTAAAAAAAAATGAAGTTCGTACTTACCGAGAACTCCCTGTTTCTGTCTCCAGTCCGGCCTCCCAGGATGACGTTTCAGTGTAAGTGACGGCTGCAGCCAATCACAGGCCAAGCACAGGCTGCAGCGGTCACATGGACTGCCGCGTCATCCAGGGAGGTCGGGCTGGATGCCGAAGGAGGGACGCGTCATAAAGACAACGGCCGGTAAGTATGAAATTCTTTTACTTTCACTAGGGAAAGTGCTGTCCCTTCTCTCTATCCTGCACTGATAGGGAGAAGGGAAGCACTTTTCCCGCAGTCCGCAGCAGCTAGTCCGCATCAATTTTCTGCACATTTTGTGCAGATCCGCAGCCGTAATCCGCAACCCGGATTAGGTGCGGCATTGATGCGGACAGTTGCGGAGGAATTCCGCCATGTGTGGTCATGCCCTTAGGCCCTGTTCACACAGCAGGATTTACATGCTGATTCTGACGCATCCTTTTTAGTTTTGAAATTGGTGTGAAAAACACGTATAAAAAGCCTTCCGTTGCTTTTACGGAATACCGCCCCGTTGTGTAGATGGGGCAGAATTTTCAGTGGGCAGAATTGTAAATCACCTTGCTGGATGTCACTTCTGAACGCGGATTCTGCCGAGTATCTGCCGTGGAAACTGCGTTGTGCAACCTCTGGCAAATTAGCCACATTGAGTTGGGGCTACTCTGTCAGCAGAAACGCAGCCGTTTTTACTGCAAAACTACAACAGAAAACTGAGGATCAGTCTCGGATTTCTGACGCGGTTTCTCGCCAATTGCACGGCAGATTTTTCAATATGAAACATCTGCCATGTAAATATAACCTTCCAGAAGCAAAGAAAAAGATGTTTAGAAAGATCTAGGAGCTGTCGCCCTCCGGACACGTCTGTCTTAGTAAATCCTTGTATTCCCCATGAAATAACAATTCTGGAGCCTCTTTTCCCAGGACTCTATGTTGTGCTGTTCCGCTGTTATTCCTCCTAGAAATCCATGAATAAATTGACCACTGGGTATTAGCAATTGGGCACTGTCCAATCAGTGTTGACCAAGTGAGACTGTAGGGACACGCCCCTTCGACAAGGGAATGGTATCACCCAGTTTTCAATTCATTCATTAATTTCTAGGAGGAATAACAGAGGAACAGCACAACAAAGTTCTAAAGGAAATATGTTCCAGAATTGTTATTTCATGGGGAATACAAGTATTTACTAACATAGACATGTCAGTGGGGGTGACCGGCCCCCTTTAAATTGCTCCTTGCACTCGTACACTAATCGCTGTACAATGAGTTCTGCATCTTTTTTATTGACTTTGTTTCACTTTCTAACAGTTTCAAGATATCTGCATGCTGTCAGTGAATGGTAATGTTGAGAGCTAAACTGTCTGCACACCAAGCCTGTGACCTGCACTGATACATTGTGACAAACTATCAGGATAGGATAAAGATTTGTGCTGCTGATGTGTTTCACTCACAGAGAATTGTCTAAACTGGATACAAATGTTACCAACCATCAGCGTTGAGAAGTATAAGGGCCAGTTCACACAGATTTTTTTGACGTGAAAACCACGTCGGAAAACACATTAAAAAAACAGCTGAAAATGCCGCGAGCGGAAAAATCGTCTCGCGGGAAAAAGAAGCGTCATGCCCTATCTTCGGGCTGTTACGTCTCTGACCTCCCATTGACATCAATGGGAGGCAGAGAAAGCGTTTTTGCCCGTGGCGCTCAATGGCCGCGAGCAAAAAACGCGGCAAACGGCTTGCAGGTAGATCAAAATCTGGAATTTTGAGGCAGAATTTTCTGCAAAAATCTCTGTGTGAACATAACCTTATAGGAGTACAGGTTATCTGACTCTGCATGTAAATAATGTTAGCATTTATTGACAGCAAGCAGAGATCTTGAATATGTTAAGAAATTTAAAGAGTCTCTGTCACCAGATTATAAATGCCCTGTCTCCTACATAATGTGATCGGCGCTGTAATGTAGGGAACAACAGTGGCTTTTAGTTTGAAAAACGATCATTTTTGAGCAAGTTATAAACAAATTTAGATTTATGCTAATTAGTTTCTTAATAGACAACTGGGTGTGTTTTTACTTTTGACCAACTGGGCGTTGTGGAGAGAAGTGTATGACGCTGACCAATCAGTGACCAATCAGCGTCATACACTTCTCTCCATTCATGTCCATCTGTATGTGACAGCACAGCGTGATCTCGCGGTGACGGAGCCTCTTTAAAGCACAATGGGGCCGATTTCCTAATCTGTATGCATCTAGAATGTCTCGAAAATGCACAATTCGGTGCAAGAACAGCTGTTTGCGCCACGCTGGACACTTCCAAAAAAAGACTAGAATAGACTTATCGCAGAAGGGGTGTGGCCTAGCAGTGAAGGGGAGTGGTTTATATGCACCAAAGTGCGCCAAATGAAAACTAAGCCAACCAAGAGGTGGTATGGGGAAGAGAAAAATGTCTAGCAATATGCGCCAAATTAATCATACAGCGTGTGCTACTGTGATAAATTTGGTGCAGCTTCAGACTGCCGGGTCCTAGGCCTCATGCAAACGACCGTAGTGGTGCGCGCGGCCGTGATTTGCGGCTCGGACGGCCGCGAATCACAGGTCGTGCACATTGCTGTGTACATTAATTTCAACGAGCCTGGACCTCAAAATGTGGCCGTAATAAGACGTGTCTGTTCTTTTTGCGGTCCGGGCTCCCGGGCACTGTCGTGTGCATGGGCCCATAGAAATGAATGAGGCCGCAATTCACCCGCAGATTTGGGGGTGAATTGTGGCTGCAAAAATACGTTTGTGTGCATGGGGCCTTAGTTTATGCTGTTAGTAAATCTTCCCCGATGTTTATTAGAAATGGCACAACTTTTCATTGAATGATGATCATACTTTATTTACAGGAGGCCGCGCCATTCCTTCTGCATTCAGCTGACGATGTTTGGTCTGAGGCCTCGTACACACGACTGTGATTCTTTGTCCATGTGATATTCACAATTTTGCAAGTAGCACAGGACATTTCTGTCTCCGAACCCCTCTGTATCCTCCGGACCCTTCTATCCTCCGGACCCCTCTGTATCCTCCGGACCCCTGTGTATCCTCCGGACCCCTCTGTATTCTCCGGACGCCTCTGTATCCTCAGTACCCCTCTATCCTCCGGACCCCTCTGTATCCTCAGGACCCCTGTGTATCCTCCGGACCCCTCTGTATTCTCCGGACGCCTCTGTATCCTCAGTACCCCTCTATCCTCCGGACCCCTCTGTATCCTCAGTACCCCTCTATCCTCCGGACGCCTCTGTATCCTCAGTACCCCTCTATCCTCCGAACCCCTCTGTATCCTCAGGACCCCTGTGTATCCTCCGGACCCCTCTGTATTCTCCGGACGCCTCTGTATCCTCAGTACCCCTCTATCCTCCGGACCCCTCTGTATCCTCAGTACCCCTCTATCCTCCGGACCCCTCTGTATCCTCAGTACCCCTCTATCCTCCGGACCCCTCTGTATCCTCCTACAGACCCCTCTGTCACATGACAGGAAGTCTCTGAATAAGTGAATCTGTCGTGGTTTCCTTGACAACCCCAGAGCAAGCACGATATTTTTACCACTGCAGCATTGAGGAGGAGAGAAGTACAGAATAAAGGTGATTATGGTCAATTTAAAATTGTTTCATACGTACAGAACCCCTTTAAAAATAAGTAGTGAAGAACATAGAAGGCATTTTAGTTTGGTCATCTGTGTTCCTGGACTGAGCCTAGAGAGTTGGTGATTCTGGTGGAGAATTGATACCAGACCTCCCAGCGGCGCACTTGTTGTAATAAAGGGTTAAACATTACCAATAATATGACGGACAGTTAGTACAACGAGTGCATCAATGTAGGGCTCCAATTCTTAGCTCAGATTCCGGCAGTTGTGGATCAGGAGCCGCAGTCGCTCTTTGCTGTGACTCAACCTACACGATGCGGGGACTCAGTCATGAGAAGCAAAGGTCTGCAAACAGCACTCCAGATCCGTGAGTCTGGGAGTCCAGCGTTCACTTACTGTACAGCTCTGTTCACATCAGCGTGGCCCTTCCGTTGGAGGTTTCTGTCGTGTTAACCCCTCAACGGAAAGTCAAATGGAAACCTTCGCTCCTGTTTGCAACACCATTGATCTCAATGGTGACGGAAACTTTGCTAATGGGTTCCGTTTGTCACCATTGTGAAAGGATTCCATCGTTTTGATGGAATCAATAGCACGGTCTAATCTTTCAGCCCAAAATACACTTACCCCTGTATTGGCATGAACTTTTCACCTTTTTGTTAACCGCTTAAGATGCCAATTGATTCTGCATGACTGTGTCCTGCTTACACTTCTGTTTCTAATACACAGCGATGAGGAGCCGCCAGGAATCTACGCCTCTCCCCCCCCCCCCCGCGCCTGTAGCCTGTAAGAGGGTAAAACTACAATCGGAAGCATCACTCTGATCTGATTATATAGCGTTATTATGATTCAGATAAGATCTCCCTGTAACTTCAAAAATATCAAATTTTATGCAAATAGCTGATGTGTTTGTAGCAACAAGAACCAAAACATTTTAAATGACTGATTCACGGCCGCACAGATTATTTGCTGTGGGAAAATCTGCAACAAGGTGTAACAAGTAAACATGGGGCCCGTAGAAAAACTTGGCTTGGGGCCCCACTTCACTATAACAATCTTCAGCAACAAGCGAGATTTTGATATGAAAAGCTAATGATTATTTTTGCCTCCATCATGTATTGTACGTCTTCCCTCCTTCATTGGTCTCCCAGTCAGGGCCGGCCTTTGGAGTGTTCGACCTGTGCCATCGCACAGGGCGCATCACTCCCTCAGGTGGAAGGGGGCGCTACGCTGGCTCCCTTCCCCTGCTTGTGTGTCTGAAGCGCCCGGGCCCGGCGACTCTGCAGCTGCCTTTCCACCCGGCCGCTACTTCTCTGCTCAGCGGCGTAACTACAACTGTAGCAGCCATAGCGGCTGCTAATGGTGCCACCGGGCATGAGGGCGCCCGTGCCACCTGCCAGGACCGGCCCCCCATGCCCGGTGACGCCTCTAGTAGCCGCTATGGCGATAGCGACACCACATTTAATTGTATCTGCGTCCTCAGGAGGCAAATACTATTGAACACTATGGCAGAGCAGGGAGGTCTCTCCCTGCTCTGCCATTTACTAGGCTACAGGCCATTTGGGCTGCAGCCTATCAGGCACAGGATCCCTGCGCAGGCGAGCGTGGTGATGTCACTGGATCGCGCCCGGCCTACGCAAGGATCCCGTCGGCGTGGTGGAGCAGCTCAGTTCATTACGGAAACAGGGCCTAGGTGAGTAAAATTTTTTTGTTTTATTTGTTTGGGGGCACTGTCTACAAGGGGGAGGTGGGGGGCTGTATGGCACTGTCTACAAGGAGGAGGTGGGGGGCAGTATAGCACTGTCTACAAGGGGGAGGTGGGGGGCTGTATGGCACTGTCTACAAGGAGGAGGTGGGGGGCAGTATAGCACTGTCTACAATGGGGAGGTGGGGGGCTGTATGGCACTGTCTACAAGGAGGAGGTGGCGGACTGTATGGCACTGTCTACAAGGAGGAGGTGGGGGGCTGTATAGCACTGTCTACAAGGAGGTGGGGGGCAGTATAGCACTGTCTACAAGGGGGAGGTGGGGGGCTGTATGGCACTGTCTACAAGGAGGAGGTGGGGGGCAGTATAGCACTGTCTACAAGGGGGAGGTGGGGGGCTGTATGGCACTGTCTACAATGGGGAGGTGGGGGGCTGTATGGCACTGTCTACAAGGAGGAGGTGGGGGGCTGTATAGCACTGTCTACAAGGGGGAGGTGGGGGGCTGTATGGCACTGTCTACAAGGGGGAGGTGGGGGGCTGTATGGCACTGTCTACAAGGGGGAGGTGGGGGGCTGTATGGCACTGTCTACAAGGAGGAGGTGGGGGACTGTATGGCACTGTCTACAAGGAGGAGGTGGGGGACTTGATGGCACTGTCTACAAGGAGGAGGTGGGGGCTGTATGATACTGTCTACAAGGAGGAGGTGGGGGCTGTATGATACTGTCTACAAGGGGAGGTGGGGGCCTGTATGGCACTGTCTACAAGGAGGAGGTGGGGGGGCTGTATGATACTGTCTACAAGGAGGAGGTGGGGGGCTGTATGGCACTGTCTACAAGGGGGAGGTGGGGGGCTGTATGGCACTGTCTACAAGGAGGAGGTGGGGGACTTGATGGCACTGTCTACAAGGAGGAGGTGGGGGCTGTATGATACTGTCTACAAGGGGAGGTGGGGGCCTGTATGGCACTGTCTACAAGGAGGAGGTGGGGGGGGCTGTATGGCACTGTCAAAAAGGAGGAGGTGGGGGACTTTATGGCACTGTCTACAAGGAGGAGGTGGGGGACTTTATGGCACTGTCTACAAGGAGGAGGTGGGGGCTGTATGATACTGTCTACAAGGAGGAGGTGGGGGGCTGTATGGCACTGTCTTCAAGGGGAGGTGGGGGCCTGTATAGCACTGTCTACAAGGGGGAGGTGGGGGGCTGTATAGCACTGTCTTCAAGGGGAGGTGGGGGCCTGTATAGCACTGTCTACAAGGGGGAGGTGTGGGGCTGTATAGCACTGTCTACAAGGGGGAGGTGGGGGGCTGTATAACACTGTCTACAAGGGGAGGTGGGGGCTGTATAGCACTGTCTACAAGGGGGAGGTGGGGGGCTGTATAACACTGTCTACAAGGGGCAGGTGGGGGGCTGTATAGCACTGTCTTCAAGGGGAGGTGGGGGCTGTATAGCACTGTCTACAAGGAGGAGGTGGGGGCTGTATAGCACTGTCTACAAGGGGGAGGTGGGGGCTGTATAGCACGGTCTACAAGGGGGAGGTGGGGGGCTGTATAGCACGGTCTACAAGGAGGAGGTGGGGGCCTGTATGGCACTGTCTACAAGTAGGAGGTGGGCGGCTGTATGGCACTGTCTACAAGTAGGAGGTGGGGGACTGTATGGCACTGTCTACAAGGAGGAGGTGGGGGCTGTATAGCACGGTCTACAAGGGGGAGGTGGGGGGCTGTATAGCACGGTCTACAAGGGGGAGGTGGGGGGCTGTATGGCACTATCTACAGGGGGGCTGAATGGCAGAATCTACAGGGGGCACTATCTACAATGGCGGGGCTGTGTGTGGCACCCAGGGGAGGGGGGACATTATACTGTGGGGGCCACTAAGGGGGCATTATACTGTGTCCATAAAGGGGTTATAATATATTATTAAATATTATTATACTGTATGGACAGCTATGGGGGGCATTATACTGTATGGGGGCACTAATAGGGCATTATACTGTGTGTGGGGCACTACAGGGGCATTATACTGTGTGGGGGGCTCTATAGGGGCATTATACTGTGTGGGGGGCTCTACAGGGGCATTATACTGTAGGGCACTATAAAGGGCATTATACTGTGGGGTGGCATTATACTTTTTTATGAGGCATTTTTTGTATGATGGGATGGGGCGCCGAAGTTAAATTTTGCACGGTGTGCCATCTATCCTAAGGCCGGCCCTGCCCCCAGTGATCTGCATTCAACTTTCCTTTGCCTCTTCTATTGTCCGCAGTGATCACTAATCTCACCTCGGAGGGGTCTTGGCCCCCATAGTACCTGCTGCCCTGGTCGTTACTGTATCATTACCATCTGATCTGTCAGGTCTCTGTAAATCATATAAACTCATCAGATGTTCTGCCCCTAGTACAATAGTGCGAGAATCATCTCCTGTTACTACCATCAGTGACGTATGAAACACCTATAGCCCGGCTCCTCACAGATGTAATATTCGTCCGATCCCTTTTTCAGACTTGTCACAGGTGACGATCCAACACGTCAGCCCCTATTAGACACGTGATGGAGACCTCGCTGACATACCGGCCCCTTTTCTACCATGTGATGAGTGATGCGCTGACACACACTGGAGGGGTAGGCAGCGGGTGGTGACGGGCAGCTGTGATGATGCGTCAAACTTTCAAGAAAGCTGCATCAGGTGCAGGGGTCACGGGGTCGCTATTGGATGAGGGAATAGGCGACGGTAAAGCAATTATTAAGTTCTATTATAGATGTTAAATCTACGGGCAGGAGTTTTGTCTTTCTGGATAAGCCACGTTTCATCTGGAGAAGGTGGTGCAGGGGCCATATTTATGCCAGACGTAATTACCCTGATAAATCTGCTCCTAGTTTATTTTTATTTTGTGATTCATCAATGGAGTGCCATAAAAGTCAATGGGTCTGTCATGGTCTATTTTTTTTTTAACATATAAAAACATTTACTACAAAAACACCAGTGCGATTTATTGTTTTTATATATAACATGTTTATTACATGGAATTTTTGTTGCTTTTTTAAAAAAATGGTGTAATTTTGTACATGTGTTTTTCCCAAAATTTTTGAAGTTCTGTAGATATGCCTATGAAGAAATCCCCCCCAATGAATACCATGCCCAAAGCATGCTGTGTTTTGAAAAAAAAATTAAAAATAGGTCACTGACCCCAAAAACGCCACAAACCCAAACACTGTATGAAAACGTTCTCATGTTTTACCATAATAACATCTGGCCACAGCATTAAAAAAACACACGGCTTGAACTGATAGACGTCAATACAGTTTTGTACAATTGTATAGCGTAGAAATGATCCCACAAGAATCTGTCAGATGACTTTGGTTTTATTTATTTATTTAAACCCTTAGCCGTGTACACGGCCTGTGACTACGGGCACGGTGGGCCGCGGAGTGTCCGCAACCACTCACCATACACACAGAAGAAGTGCAATCATTTCAATGGTGCCGGGCATTCATCCGAATAGCAGACTCAAAAACACGTTTGTGTGTATGAGGCCTTATATCTACAAAAGAAGTAACGCACAGCACGAGAACATTATATCGGAGATCATTTATAGCTGAATATAATAGTAAAAATCACATATTAAATAAGAAATAAATCTTTAGACGTGATCTATTCCATGATTTCTCTTCTGAGGACTTGGCCCTTATTTCGATGGACCTTGTCTCATAGTGACTGGGCTGCCGGAGCCGCACGACCTCGTTATCGTTTCTGTCATTCGTCTGCAGGAGGAGATGTGAAGATTTATTCTTCTTTATATATTTAATTGCACTTTTATTATAAAGTTGTCACATGACAACCTGTCCAGAAACCTGAGCCAAGGCGGTGATCTCACTACTTGGCCCTGCAGGGAACGGTTGCTAAAGCTAAATTTCAAGCAATAAACAGCTTGAGCGATAACCAGGGAGAGTTCACCCACAGTCTCATGCATAATAAATACATTTTCTTTTTTGGAGAAAGCAAATGGGACACCTGCAAGAGAGCTTTGGGCGATGGGACTCACAGAGGAAGATTGTTTGACACTACCGACATGGCACAGGGTGTGTTAGTCCTGTCACTGCTTGCCAGCCAGGAACACTCTTGTTTCCACCTGATTTTCCTCCCTGCCTCTGTTACTCGCCCTCCTCCCTTTCAATGTGCCCTTTCTTTCTGCGGGGCATCTCAGGCTTGAATACTTATCAAGTGACTGCACCATTTGTGTGCCGATAAATGCACTTCTGGCCAATACGTATTGTTATGTGGCCTGATGGCTCTAAAGAGCTGAAGATTAATTAAAGGGGATTTCTGGTTTTATGTATTTAAAGCCCAATATGACGAAAAATTCTGCTAATTTCTAATAAACTGAAGCTTTTAATTCCTCATTATTCTCAAACTCTTTGCTTACTGTAAGTGCACAGGAATATTCATACAGACCTAATAGTTACAGCTCTGTGTTTGCTACAGTGTATCAGTGTAGATAAAATATGTTTGTCTGCTGTTTACGCACATGGAATTGCTCTAACAGTTGTGCTCTTATAACGCAGGTAGCAGATTGTTTTTCTTACATCAGATAACTGTACATTGCCTGGTGTAAAATGAATACAAATGCAAATCACCAAAGCAAACTCTGTGCCTACACTAAACAACCAGAACATGCTCTGAAGCCTACAAAGTTGTAAGTGCAGTTCTGGACTATTATAAAGGGTGTAAGTAATGTAATGTACACAGTGACTTCACCAGCAGAATAGTGAGTGCAGCTCTGGAGTATAATACAGGATGTAACTCAGGATCAGTACAGGATAAGTAATGTAATGTAATGTACACAGTGACTTCACCAGCAGAATAGTGAGTGCAGCTCTGGAGTATAATAAAGGATGTAACTCAGGATCAGTACAGGATAAGTAATGTAATGTACACAGTGACTTCACCAGCAGAATAGTGAGTGCAGCTCTGGAGTATAATGCAGGATGTAACTCAGGATCAGTACAGGATAAGTAATGTATGTACACAGTGACTCCACCAGCAGAATAGCGAGTGCAGCTCTGAAGTATAATACAGGATGTTACTCAGGATCAGTACAGGATAAGTAATGTCATGTATGTACACAGTGACTTCACCAGCAGAATAGTGAGTGCAGCTCTGGAGTATAATACAGGATGTAACTCAGGATCAGTACAGGATAAGTAATGTAATGTACACAGTGACTTCACCAGCAGAATAGTGAGTGCAGCTCTGGAGTATAATACAGGATGTAACTCAGGATCAGTACAGGATAATTAATGTAATGTACACAGTGACTTCACCAGCAGAATAGTGAGTGCAGCTCTGGAGTATAATACAGGATGTAACTCAGGATCAGTACAGGATAAGTAATGTATGTACACAGTGACTCCACCAGCAGAATAGCGAGTGCAGCTCTGAAGTATAATACAGGATGTTACTCAGGATCAGTACAGGATAAGTAATGTAATGTATGTACACAGTGACTCCACCAGCAGAATAGTGAGTGCAGCTCTGGAGTATAATACAGGATATAACTCAGGATCAGTACAGGATAAGTAAAGTAAAGTAATGTAATGTACACAGTGACTCCACCAGCAGAATAGTGAATGCAGCTCTGGAGTATAATACAGGATATAACTCAGGATCAGTACAGGATAAGTAAAGTAAAGTAATGTAATGTACACAGTGACTCCACCAGCAGAATAGTGAATGCAGCTCTGGAGTATAATACAGGATGTAACTCAGGATCAGTACAGGATTAGTAATGTAATGTATGTACACAGTGACTCCACCAGCAGAATAGTGAGTGCAGCTCTGGAGTATAATACAGGATATAACTCAGGATCAGTACAGGATAAGTAATGTAATGTATGTACACCGTGACACCACCAGCAAAATAGTGAGTGCAGCTCAGGAGTATAATACAGGATGTAACTCAGGATCAGTACAGGATAAGTAATGTAATGTATGTACACAGTGACTCCACCAGCAGAATAGTGAGTGCAGCTCTGGAGTATAATACAGGATGTAACTCAGGATCAGTACAGGATAAGTAATGTATGTATGTACACAGTGACTCCACCAGCAGAATAGTGAGTACAGCTCTGGGGTATAATACAGGATGTAACTCAGGATCAGTACAGGATAAGTAATGTATGTATGTACACAGTGACTCCACCAGCAGAATAGTGAGTGCAGCTCTAGAGTATAATACAGGATGTAACTCAGGATCAGTACAGGATAAGTAATGTAATATATGTACACAGTGACTCCACCAGCAGAATAGTGAGTGCAGCTCTGGAGTATAATACAGGATGTAACTCAGGATCAGTACAGGATAAGTAATGTATGTATGTACACAGTGACTCCACCAGCAGAATAGTGAGTGCAGCTCTAGAGTATAATACAGGATGTAACTCAGGATCAGTACAGGATAAGTAATGTAATATATGTACACTGTGACTCCACCAGCAGAATAGTGAGTGCAGCTCTGGAGTATAATACAGGATGTAACTCAGGATCAGTACAGGATAAGTAATGTAATATATGTACACAGGGACTCAAAATAGATTTATTTGTAGCTATGGAGTGAAATCTGACCTATCATTTTTGCCATCTCTCAATCTTTAGAAAGGCATTGTAGGTATAGACACAATTATCCAGGGAGTTCATGCTTTGTCTTGTAGAACATAAATGCCTCTGTCTTTCCTAATCTCAAGTGACGATGTTCCCCTTCCTTCTTGTAAGGAATAAGTTCTCTAGACTACGGCCTTGGCCACCCAGGATTGATTGAGTTGATGTCAGGGTGTGTTGACTCCAGAGGAATAGCTTGGATGTCATCAATCACACTTGGGAGTATGCCAATGACAGCGGGCTTATTTAATGTGACCATTGCAGGGAGTTTCTCTCTAATGTTAACTGTGCTCTGCTTCTGGACAGTGGCCTGAAGCGACGTTAGGTTTATAATGAGTCTGTCCTGCACTCACAAACTCACCTAGAAAAACTCATGTTTGCAGAAAAATATCAGATAAAAGTTCACACTGGTCGACTAGTACTCAAGAAAACTCACATTATCCTCTTTGGCCACATTATTGTTTATTGGCATTAACTGATGGTTATATAGGTCCAATCTAAATGGAGCTGCACATCATGTTCGTCAGTTCGAGTAGAATCACGTGTCTAAAATCAGAACGAGCAGCTGCCGTGGATCTGTCCGATCATGATCACTCTCCTGGGTGTGCATGAACAGAATACTAAACCCTTGTGCGGTCCAGAAGTCATCCAGTCCTTCCCCCAGTCAGACGACGCACCCGGCCAACAGGAAAACGTGTACACTGAGGGCGCAAAGAAGAAATTGGGGGCAATTATAGGAATCAGTTATGGAAAGATGCAGGGGCGGACATAACATTGGTGCAATCTGTGCAGCTGCACAGGGCCCTAGTAGGTGGGGGCCCCACTGTAACCTTAAAAGCAGCTTTTTACTGTCTATTGGATTACATGTATGGACTGAGCTATAGACAACGGCTCAGAATAATTGATGAATTGTTAGAACGGCATGACGGCGGTGTTGGTTAGAATTTCTCATCTATCATGGATCCCAATATGTCGATCATCTTCTTGAGTAAGAAGCAAAATGTTAGGACACGGCTTACACCTAGACTTTTTCTAGCGCTACTTTTAACAATTGAGCTACAGCTGCAGTCCAGATGAGTAGGACAATGAGTTGCATGTAATCTTGTCGGCTGCAGCTGTCACCCAATAGCTCAAATCAATCGGTAGTGCTACAAAATGTCTCAGTCTGGCCCTGGTCTTTAGTAGATTTTCTGATGTTTTCATCATAATGAAGCATCTGAATATTATTCCTTTAACACCCTTTGTGTTAAAATATACATTGCACTAATAAATCTCCCTTCAAGGATTGAACCTGAGGGATGTGATAAATATTATCCTAAATCTGCATGAAGTGCTGATAGATCCGCGTAATTTTGTGATGCGCAGTTCAGTCCCTGTGTAGTCTGCACAATATGTCCATTGATCGGGAGCTTACATAGACTTCAGTGTCCTCCACCTGTCTACAGACCCTCCGTACAACGGTGCTGGGTAATTAGCCCTATTTGCAAAAGTGTGCCAGTCCTAAAGGAGTTTTTCTAAAGAAATCTTACAGAGGATCTGTCACCCCTCCTGACAGGTCTGTTTTTATTAAATAATTGCATTCCCAATGAAAAAACTGTTCTGGAGCATCTTTTCATAGCTCTCTACATTGTGCAGTCCCTCTGTTATTACTCATAGAAAATGTATGAATAAATTGATACCAGTTGGGGGTGTGTCCCTACACGGACTGACAATGTCCAATCAGTGCTGATGGATGAGACACGCCCCTTTGACAAGGGAAATTAATTCATACATTTCTAGGAGGAATAACAGAGGAATGTCAAAATCCAGAGTTGTAAGAAAATATATTCCAGAATTCTTATTTCATGGGGAATACAAGTATTTACTAAAATCAGAAATATCCAGAGAGGAGAGCGCTCCTCTATAATCATTGTATAATGAAAAGTTCTACAAATTTCTAACCGATTTTGTTTCACTTATTCACCATTATCAAAATCTTCTGTCCCTGAATTGGATCAATCTTGTTCTGCTCATCCAGCTGAGGGTTTGTGACAATATGTCAGTGTAGGCAATACTCATAGGCTTTATGTGTGTCAAATCGATTTGCATCCGTGAGGGACCCGATTTCACAGATCTCCCATGACTTGATTTTATTGATGGATCTGTGAAAACGGGCTAAAAGAGAACATGTCCTATATTTACATGGGCCGTTCACATGGTCCGTCAAAATAACAGCTGTGTGAATAGCCCCATAGAAGTACATTGATTTCTATGCAGCCGTGTGACGGCCGATAAAAAAAAATGAATTACCCAATAGATGTTTTGGTGGATCCCATTCCTCTGTGAGCAATAATACAGGTCTGATAATCGTAAAAAAAAACAGAAGGGAAGCTGCTGTAATATGTGAGTGTCAAACAAGTGAATGAACTTTGGCAATATGCATTTTCACAACATTCTGTTCAAGTTTCTGAAGACTTCTTTGGATCTTGTTCTGTATGTCCAATTCATGAACCCTGCTCAGTCTTACAACATGCTGACGCATTGACGTCTCGTCGCTCCCTTTCATCAGGAGGGGAGCATGAGCAATATTTACAATTAACTACTCGCCCCCTCCCTCCTAAACGTAAACAGCAAGAAATCTCATTCCGTCAACAGGCGCAGGGCGGAGCTGGGTCAGCGGGCGGTGGACATGTCGTCTCTGCTCGTCACAATCATCGTTATCTGCTGTATCCAGCTGCACATTCATATACGTTTAATGTTTTATTACAGGATAATCCTGGTTCTACGACGTGTGCACCCTCCGCTTTCTGCTATAATAATGTTGTATTTGATTGATCTGCATCATTTTAATCCTGCAAATTGAAGGTGCAACTAACCACAGTATAGACCCGTAGAGAAACCATCTGACTAATAAAAAGCCCCTTCACCTCGAGGCCGCCCATAAATCACTCTGAAAGGCTAAATAAAGTGGAGATAATTATAGAAGGTGAGGAAAAAGTGTAGAACACAGTAAAATTACTAATGCTCATTTAAAATGTAGATGACAAACTCTGGGTAACAGTGTGATCCGCTGCAGGCGGGGATTTAAATACTGGCAAGCTTCCAGTCACTCAACAGGCTTTGTATTATTGGCAACACACTAAACATAGGGCATGCGTCCTTATTAGAGCCAATTAATTTATCTATTTCATATGGAAGGCTTACAAGGTGTTTAAAGGAAAAGCTCCGAACACCTGCACCCCCGCCCTCCTCACCCCTGTATTCATCTAATGTTAAATGGGATGTTACGATTGTGTCACACGGACTGAAAAGGTTAAAAAAAAGTCACAGGTCAACCCAAACTGCACTAAAGACCTGAAAATACTGAATGCTGTACAAATATAAGGGGGTTAGTATTAACCCTAACACCTCTCCAAGTCCTTCTCTGGGAAGCTGAGATCTGGGGTGGAATTTTTGGTGGAATTTCATACTCAAGATTGTTTATCTGTCCTTGTGGCTAGAACTGGCATTTAGGGCACATGGCTGGGAAATGTTATTTCCATACTAGAAGAGGTAGACAGAGCAGGTGGCTGCCATCGGCGCCATTGAGATAGGGGTGGAGCGCAGTTTATGGATAAAATGTTAAAAAAAAATATGTTCTACCTATACATTTTTTGGTGTAACTAGACATTGGAGCTTGATCATCGCTTTCCTGGAGGGTGCGGCCACGGTGCGTTTATGTTGCGTTTTTGAACTGCAGCGAGTCATTTTTCAATATAAGTCAATGGTATAATTTTGGCTATGGACAGACGGCTGCTATTATATTACAATGTGGTTTTTGTACTGTTAGCCGCATTTTAAATATCCTGCTATGGGCACCAAGAGAACTTGTCCCAGACTGACAAACTAGCGGTTCAGCCGGGTCATATAGATCTGATATGTACTAAAGACGGCCAGAGAGAGGACAATTTACTTCAATCTGATCAGTCGTCTGAGAGTTTTTTTTATTATTATTAGATGAGATTCACACATCGGATTTTTGTTGCAGAATTTCTGTTGCAAATTTCACACTGAAATTCCACATCAATATATAGTACAATGCAAGTGAGGTTTTCATAGTCATGTAAAAAAAATGGAATGAGTGAAATGTGGATCAAAATCCGCATGTTATCCATTTATTGTGCAGCAGATTCTGGTATAAATTTTCAGGCTGGATCCACAGCGCATTTTGTGTTGAGACTAATCAGGCACAAGTTCGTCATTAATGATTGCCTATTTACACTTGGATTATAGTCGTGGAAAGTGATTTAACAGTGACACCCTCCATGGTTCAGGCATGACCTGGAATAGCCTAATCTGCTCCCCAGTGTGAGGACCCTGTCAAACAGCATCCCACATCTCAGCTTCCTAGACTTCTAGATATCTGCATAACATATAGTATTCTAATATCATACCCAATAGAAATGAATAGTGGTGTACAATACGCATTGTGACTGGGCACCCTTCTTACTGTGACATTTTACACATAATTTGCATTTTGGAGATATAGAATAACCAATTATTAATACAACATAAAACATCTTCTCCAGCTCATATCCAGGGAGCAGACATTATACATATTCAATAACCATAAGGTGATTGTGTATCTGATGGGTGGATATCTCCAAATCAGTGGAGATGAACAATGTCCCAAATATTGTTTTTACCTCCTGAATAGTCACTTCATTACAACATATGAGAAGCTTATGTCATGCTAATGAGTCGTTCTATTATAGTGACAATAAAACAATTGCATCAGGTCCCTATGAAGGATGAAATAAGTTTTGGCAACAGAACAAAACAAAGTAAAGTAAATAATCAAGACTGAAACTAAAGCTTATAATTATATTAATAGTTACATTTATAATCATGATTTATGAATAAATACACTGTGTTCTTTATAAGCATAATACAGAGATGCTAAACGCTTCATATTACAAATAAAAGGTTGTAAACATAGTGGTCGGGATGAGTTTCAATCTTGGGAGATGTTAGGGAAGGTGAATCTTTGTTCACAGAAATGTTGTTTTAAAAGTGAAATTTTGAAAGTCACTGCGTACATACATTACATTACTTATCATCTGATTTACATCCTGTATTATACTCCAGAGCTGCACTCACTATTCTGCTGGTGGAGTCACTGTGTACGTATATTACATTACATATCCTGCACTGATCATGAGTTACATCCTGTATTATACTCCAGAGCTGTACTCACTATTCTGTTGGTGGAGTCACCGTGTACATACATTACATTACTTATCCTGTACTGATCCTGAGTTACATCCTGTATCTCTTTATTTTATATAAATTTACAAAACATAAACTGAAAAACAAATACATAACTAATTCCATATAACCAAAAAGTCACAACCCAATTCTTATAAACAAATTTTCTTATATACATTTCTGTATATGAGAAGAGAAAACTATACCAGACCCGGCCACATACACCCCACTCTTATATACTTACATCTACACTTCATCCGAAGCTAAACAATAACTAGAATATATACAAACATCATATAAACGTCATCAAAAGTACTAACAGAAAATCCCCCGACCCGCGTCAACCAAGGGCCTAAAGAAACAACATAATAATGATGATAATAATCAAACAACATAATAACAAATAAAATAATAATAATAATAACAAATAAAATAATAATAATAACAAAAACAATCCAAAATATAATAATACTAATCCCAATTTTTTTTTTATTTTTATTTTTTATCCTTTTTTTTTTTTTATATATATATATTTTTTAATCACACTATACACATCCTGACTTTCCCTAACCTTACCCTTCTTACCTAAACTCCACCACCCCAGCCAGCATCTCGCCTCATGTCCTCTCACGTCCGCATAGTCCAGATGCTGGCCCCCACCACCACACCCAACACCCCAGCCCAGCCCCCCGCCCCATGTCCTCCCATGTCCGCATAGTCCGGGGCTGGGTCAGGCAAACCCCCCCCCCCGACCCCCTCCCAACCTATCTATTTACCCCCTTAAGTCTATCCCTATTCTAACAACATTTCTACATTATAATACAATACACGTCACCAACTTGTCCAAATACCAAACCATATACAAAATACACCGTACCCGAAAGCACCAAGTTCGGTCGCTTGTAAACCTTTTTCCTGCCATTTCAATCCTAAACAAAACAAAAATCTTCCAGTGCTTACCTAGCCCATCACCAGATAGAGAGAAGGGAAAGCCCCCCCAGCTCCCCCCCAGAGGCCAAGGTACCACGTCCACCGCTGCACCCTCCCTATCGCTTGCCCTATCTCCTTACCCTATTACTAACCCTTTCTTGACCCTATTGAAAGCTGACCCTATGCTGACCCTCACCTTTCCCTTATTCCGAGTCCTATCGCTATATTTTTTATTGGTGCCTCAGCGGAACGCAGACCCCCACCTCCAGTTGAGCACCGGTGACGACTCCCCCTCCCTCATGAAGGCAGACACATTAAGGCACCCAAAAGGAAAAGCCCCTCCAAAGACGAGAGGCTTTGGATGCTCCCAATCTGCCAACCTCCAAAGAATGCACCTTCACCAGGTCACCCATGATATTGCTAACAACCTCATCCACTAGGAGGATTTTCTTCTGGGTAGAAACTAGACATCGTGCATTCCACATAAAGTGCCTGACCACTATACTGACTAGAAACAAGGTGCAATGGTCCCTACCACCGAGGTCTCCGAACACTCCATAGGCCCACCCAGCATAGGAGAGGCTGGTTAGGCCTGGCCAACCAATGGAGGCTCCCACCCTTTTGTATACCTCTGTATTGAAAGGGCAATGAAGCAGGAAATGCTCCATGCTTTCCAGCACTCCGCCACACTCCTCCCGGGGGCAATCCCGATCATCAGAGCTTCTGCACTTTAGATTGTCCCTCACATACAGTCTCCCATGGAAGCAACGCCAAGCCAGATCCCAAAACTTCTGGGGAATCCTCGCTGAATTTAAAAGTTTTAATCCCACCCCGAGGTCACTACTTGGGCAGTCTTTGAGCGCCAGGGGCTTCTGAAAGTGGGTCATCAGGACCCTCCTGTCAAGAAATTTTCTCGACATGGTCCTGATCTCCCACACCTCCAGACCCCACCGGCGAACAATCTTCAGCGCCAGGGTGGCATAAGCCGGGAGATGTCCGTGAGGTGTACGCAGGTCTTTCACTTGCCCTCCTCTCTTCCATTCCTGGAAGAAAGGCCGAAACCACCCCCTGCAGGAGGATATCCACCAAGGAGCCCTCTCTTGCCAGAGGTTTGCCAGGTTGATCTTAACAAAGGTGTTCACTAGGAACACCACCGGGTTAACCATACCTAACCCGCCTAGTGTCCTTGGTAGGTAAGTAACCTCCCTCTTGATTAGGTTGAGCCTGTTCCCCCATAACAGCTGGAAGAACAGGCTATAGACCCGAGTCCAGAGAGGTTCTGGCAAGATGCACACACTGCCCAGGTAAAGCAACATGGGCACCAGGTAGGCCTTGGCCAAGTGAACCCTTTCCCTCAGGGTTAAGGACCAACCCTTCCATTGGTCGACCTTCTGGGCAACTAGATTCAGCCTATCCTCCCAGTTCTTCTTGGGGTAATCACCCGGGCCAAATTCGACTCCTAAGATCTTGCAGACCCCTGAGGCTCTGGAAGGGTGTCCGGGAGATCAAAACCAGGATCTCCTCCTCCCAGCCAGAGACTTTTGCACTTATCCCGGTTGATCTTGGACCCAGATGCCAATGAGTAACGCTCCACTTCCGACATCACCCACTCTGCCTCCCCTCTCGAGGAGACAAAAATGGAGACGTCGTCTGCGTACGCAACCACCCTCTGAGTGGCCTCCGGCCCCTCCAGGCCGGCCCCGACTCCCGCCAATGGCCCACGATCGATCCTTTTAAGAAAAGGATCAATTGCGAACGCATATAGCAAAGGGCTCAAGGGACAACCCTGGCGGACACCAGACCCAACCTCAAAGGGGGTTCCAACCCAACCGTTCACCAGCGCAAAAGTCTCAGCCCCAGTGTATAAGGTCTGTAGCCAATTGACAAACTCCCCCGGTAGGCCGTACCTCAGAAGGACCGACCAGAGGTACTCGTGGTCCACCCGGTCAAAAGCCTTGGCCTGGTCCAAGGACAGGATGTACCCCTCCCACCGACCAGAATTTCCCTGCTCCACTGCCTCTCTGACACTGAGGACAGCACTAAATGTGCTGCGGCCTGGAACAGAGCAATGCTGGACCGGCGAAAGGAGCCGGGATGCAAACTTCACCAGCCGATTAAACAGCACCTTTGCGAGAACCTTTCTGTCCGTATTGAGCAGCGCTATGGGACGCCAATTCTCAATACGGGTCGAGTCTTTACCCTTCGATAAAACGATCAAGGCCGACCTCCTCATTGACATTGGCAAAGTACCCGAGGAAAGGCACTCATTAAACACCTCAGTCAAGAGGGGAACTAGGGTTCCTTTAAAAGTCTTATAAAACTCGGATGTTAAGCCATCCGGCCCTGGCGATTTTTTGAGGGCAAGCCCATCAATCGCCAATCCCACTTCCTCTTCCTTGATCGAATCTATCAAAACACCGAGAGAGGGGTCTACCCCTGGCTCAGGGATGGTTTCAGCCAGGAAAGCCGACATCTCGTCTCGGTTTGGATCTTGCTTCCCCAAGAGGTGCGAGTAGAAGGATCTGACGACCTCCAAGATCCCTGATTTGGATCTCTTCAGAGATCCTGTACTATCAATCAGTCCTGTCACAACCTTACGACTCACTGACATCTTACAGTTCCTGTAGGGGTCGGGCGAGCGGTACCTCCCGAAATCCCTTTCAAGAACTAAAGATGTGTGCCTATCATACTGACACCTCCTGAGCAAAGCTTTCACCACGGAGATCTCCTCCCCACTACCCCCGGTTGAGACCAGATGTTCGAGTTTCCTCCTCAGTTCCTGATATAGGCGGTACCTACTCATGGACCTGAGGCTCGAGAGCCTGCGGAAAAATCCTGCCACCCGAACTTTAAACAACTCCCACCACTCAGACTTAGTACCACTGAGATCCAACAAAGGTACCTGGCTCTGAAGAAAATCCTCAAAGGCCTGTCTTATCTCCGCTTCTTCCAAGAGAGTAGAATTCAGCCTCCATATACCTCTTCCCATCTGGAGGGACTCTGCAATGTTCAAAGAGAAAATAATCATACAGTGATCGGAGAACTCCACCTCAACAACGGACACTGGTGAAGAGATGGCTTCCTCCTTAAAAAAAAACCTGTCTATCCTAGACCTACAACTACCTCTACGATAGGTGAAACCCGAGTGGCCTGGGGTATGCCTGATGTGGATATCCACCAGGCGAGCATCGCTAACTATATTTTTTAATGCTACACTATCGTAGGTCAATTTTTTATCTCCGGAACCTCCTCTATCTCGGGGTCTCATGACAGTATTGAAGTCCCCTCCAAAGATAACTTGTCGACCTGAAAAAAGGAAAGGCTTAATCCTCATGAAGAGACTTTTACGGTCCCATTTGCTCTGGGGTCCGTATATATTGATTAGTCTTAATTCCTGTCCCCTCATGAGGACATCTAAGATCAAGCACCTCGCCATTTCTAACTCAATCATCCGTCGGCATGTTACCGGTGCGGTGAAAAGGACCGCCACTCCGCTATAGGGCTCAGCCGCAAGAGACCAGTAGGAGGGCCCGCGTCGCCACTCCCTCCTAGATTTAACGACGTCTGCCAAAAGTGACAGCCTGGTCTCCTGCAAAAACAAAATGTCGGCTTCAACTCGGCCAAGAAAATCAAAGGCTGCAAATCTCGCCCTATCTGACTTAATGCTGGCAACGTTAATTGATGCCAGCGTCAACGGAGTGGGTGCCGCCATCATGGATGTTTGAGTTAGACGGCTTTCTTCTTCCCACCCCCCCCTCTATCTGATGAGGACCCCCCTTCTTTGCCTCGCTTCTTGCAAACTGAGGAGTCCATATTCACCACCCTATTCCCATCTTCATCCCCAAGTACCGGGTCAACCTCCCCCTCTGGGGGCAACGGCCCCTGCAGCAGGGGAGGCTCAACGACTCTAGGGTGCCCTACCATGCCCTCCCTCTTAGTATGAGAGGCTGGAATGTCCACGAGAGCATGGTATCGATCAGTAGAGCGCACCAGGGGGGTACAGGATTTACCTTCCTGGGCCAGGGCGGGGCCAGATGTATTTGGCCCTTGGGTTTTGCCCGGTGTCCCTTTTGCTGTAGGCTGAGTCCTCTCTTCCTCTCCCACACTTTCATAGTGGGAGGACTGAGAGTCCTCAGCCCTCTGCTCCCTTTGGATCCTCCTCATCTGCCCATTCAATTCGGCCTCCCCAGGGGCATCAGATTCAGGGGGGGCATCCAGATCCGAATCAGAGGTTGTCCCAGTTTCCTGGAGCGCCCTCCAAATCCTCTCCTTCCTTCGCTTCTCCGCCCTTCTCTGGCGAGAAGGGGGACCCTTCTTTGCATTCTTCCCTTGCCCCTGTGCCCCATCGTCCCTGCCCGCACCCTCACCCACGGAGGCCTCCCTCCTTTCATCCTCCGCAGGTTTGGAACAAGCATTGACAACAGAGCGAGGACACCGACTGAACGGGTGACCTAAGTCACCACACAGGTTGCACCGAATACGGTCACACGATGCGGCTAGATGACCAATCCCCCCACAATGAGCACACTTCTGCACCTTGCAGCCTGCACTCAAATGTGAGGGGTCGCCACACCGGTGACACAACTTCGGCTGCCCCTGGTAGAAGACAAGGATCCGATCTCTTCCCAGGAAAGCAGACGATGGTATGTGGGACACCGTCTGTCCCAGACGCTTTAATTTAACCATGAACGTCCAGGCCCCTGACCAGATGCCAAACTCATCCATGTTCTTCCGTGGCATCTCTACTACCTCTCCGTACCTTCCCAACCAGGTCATGATATCAATACAAGAGAGTGACTCATTACGGGTAAGAACGGTCACTCTCTTGGGACCACTTTGGCGAGAAATTGCTTGTGCAGCAAAGTCTCGCCAGCCAGGCTCGTCCTTCATCAGCTCGTAGTTCCCCCAGAAGACCTCAAGGCCCCCTAGGTGAACAAAGCTGATGTCAAACTCGACCGAGCCATGAGGATGTATCAAGGCAAAGATGTCACTCGCCTTGAAGCCCATCCCCAGCAGCAGCTCCACCACCCTCTTTCTGGGAGGGCACGCATCATTGCCACGCCACCGGAGACGGACCACATTCCTCCTGGCTACAGCCTGCCCGGCTGTTGGGAGCGACCACTGATCTCCTCGTTGCTCTCGGAAGGCATTTAGACCATATCTGTCTATCCAGAAAGACAGGTCCTTCTGCACTCCCCCTATGGTTAGGGTTTGCTTTCCCTCTCTTAAAGCGTCCAAGAGACGTTGTTGCAAGTTACCGTCCCCGGACCTTGAGGATGAAGATGGGTGGGCCCGCTGTCCCCCCGCTGCCACACCAGCATAAGACCTGCCGGATGTCACAGCAAGAGGAGCGCCAGGCCCATTGCCCCTGGTTGATACCCCATCCCCACCACCCACCACCTCACCACCTACAGACACAGCACTCAACACCCCATTACCAGCAGACACTCCAGCAACTTTATTTACAGACACCTGCATACCCCCAGCAGTTCCCACATCCACAGCCGCAACTTTTTTATTTAACCCACCAGGTCCCCCTGCAGTCATCCTTCTGGCCAGGCCTGGTCCTATGTTATGTATTTTTCCTGTACATTTTGTGTGGGTAGACACTGCTTCAGTCTCCGCATCATCAGGCACCTTTGCAGGGACGCCACCAGATGTTATAAGCGGTGTCCCCGCTGTGCCCTCCGCCTCATTAACCTCCATCTTTTCTATGTGCGGAACATTTTTGGGAAAGGGGCCACCGCCGCCCCCGACGCCAGCAGCCCCCTTCTCGCCTACACCACTTTTCAGTGATGCGGACGAAGGAGCCACTGATGTCACTGGAGCCGCCTCCGGCGCCGGACCACTCCCCCCTCCCACAGAGGAGTGGCTAACAGAGCCGGAGCCCCCTCTGTGACCGCCCTTGTCCGGAACGTCTGACGGCTTTACTGCGACACCGACAGACTTCCGGCTTTCAGACACCACATCCGGTTTCTGGTTTACCCGTTCTCCAGACCGCTGACTCGCATCAGAGACCAGTTTCCCGGGCTCGCCATTAACCGGACACGGGGACACACCCCCTGGCATCACCAGGCCACCAGTACCGCTCCCTTTGCAGGGGTTGGCGTCCGGCGCCATTTTGACCACCACGTGTTCTAATGCCGGACCCGTAACACTCTCCCCGCATTCCCGCTCCAGCCCCACTGCAGAGGCTTGAGCTGGGGGTCTTGCGGGACCTGCGCCCTGATCCTGACTTGCATCTGGCTCAGAGCACAGGAAGGATCTTGCTGTATACACCATTTTAAATGAACCTTCAGCAGATTTTTTTTCCTTTGTCTTTTTTTTCTTCTTAAATTTTTTTTTCTTTTGCTTTTCCTCCTCTGCGGGTAACTCCGCACCGAAACAAAATCCCTGGAAGGATACCGGCGACTCCACGTTACGGATCTGTGTAAGTAATCCTGGAGGCCGCTCACTGTCAGTATCAAAACTCTCCTGATTTCTCCCAGCTGTGAGTCCACCCTCCTCCTCCTCACTGCTCCTGGGTGCCTCAGAATCTGAGCCTTCTCTGGACTTTACATTTTCATGCTCCATTTTCTCCCCCACAATTTCCTTTGCTGTGTCTGGGGCTCTGCTGTCTTCCTCCACACATTCTATTTTTATAGGTTCTGCCATCTCGGCAAACCTCTCTTCATTTTTTAATTTTTCACCAAACACCCCTCCGCCTGCCAAAATCTCCTCACGTCTCTCTTCCACTTCTTTTATTTCCTCCAACAAGGATTTCACATTTAAAAGGTATCGGGACCTCTTACCTCCTGAGGCTTTTGCAGCTCTTCCTCTGGCGACCGCCAAGTCCGCACGGAGCCGTTGCAGCGACTTCCTGAGGTCCCGATACTCCTCCAACCGCATAGCCAGACGGGAGCTGAAGTTCTCCACCGTCTCTCCGGTCCTCAGCTGTCTCCATTCCTCCACACGACCGTCATCCAAATGTCCGGACGGCGCTGGTCCTTCTCCAGATGACAACACCTCGATCACCCTGCCGGACCGCGTCTCCATACCCTTATCCAGGGTTCCAGCGTCAGGGGGAGCCAGGACAGCCTTGCCCCGAGATGATCTCCTCACCCCCGCGACTGTTTGCATATTCCCAGCCAGCTGGGATGACCCTCTACCCCCCGCTGGCATGCTCCGGGAGGTAGAGGTCTGAGGCTCCATCCTAGGATGGAACCCCCCTCAGGGTACTTTCCAAGCCCAGGCAGATGGTATGAGGCCTGGGCAGATAGAATAAGGAAAGTCCCTGGATCCAAGGCCTGCACGGTAGTCTCAGCAGCTCTCTCCACACCTCCTACTCCACCCACTCCAGAGCTGCACTGACTATTCTGCTGGTGGAGTCACTGTGTACATACATTACATTACTTATCCCGTACTGATCCTGAGTTACATCCTGTATTATACTCCAGAGCTGCACTCACTATTCTGCTGGTGGAGTCACTGTGTACATACATTACTTATCCTGTACTGATCCTGAGTTACATCCTGTATTATACTCCAGAGCTGCACTCACTATTCTGCTGGTGGAGTCACTGTGTACATACATTACATTACTTATCCCGTACTGATCCTGAGTTACATCCTGTATTATACTCCAGAGCTGCACTCACTATTCTGCTGGTGGAGTCACTGTGTACATACATTACTTATCCTGTACTGATCCTGAGTTACATCCTGTATTATACTCCAGAGCTGCACTCATTATTCTGCTGGTGGAGTCACTGTGTACATACATTACATTACTTATCCTGTACTGATCCTGAGTTACATCCTGTATTATACTCCAGAGCTGCACTCACTATTCTGCTGGTGGAGTCACTGTGTACATACATTACATTAATTATCCTGTACTGATCCTGAGTTACATCCTGTATTATACTCCAGAGCTGTACTCACTATTCTGCTGGTGGAGTCACTGTGTACATACATTACATTACTTATCCTGTACTGATCCTGAGTTACATCCTGTATTATACTCCAGAGCTGCGCTCACTATTCTGCTGGTGGAGTCACTGTGTACATACATTAGATTACTTATCCTGTACTGATCCTGAGTTATATCCTGTATCTCTTTATTTTATATAAATTTACAAAACATAAACTGAAAAACAAATACATAACTAATTCCATATAACCAAAAAGTCACAACCCAATTCTTATAAACAAATTTTCTTATATACATCTCTGTATATGAGAAGAGAAAACTATACCAGACCCGGCCACATACACCCCACTCTTATATACTTACATCTACACTTCATCCGAAACTAAACAATAACTAGAATATATACAAACATCATATAAACGTAATCAAAAGTACCAACAGAAAATCCCCCGACCCGCGTCAACCAAGGGCCTAAAGAAACAACATAATAATGATAATAATAATAAAACAACAACATAATAATAATAAAATAATAATAATAATAACCAAAAAAATCCAAAATATAATAATACTAATCCCAATTTTTTTTTTTTTTTTTTTTTATATTTTTTTTTTTAAACACACTATACACATCCTGACTTTCCCTAACCTTACCCTTCTTACCTAAACTCCACCACCCCAGCCAGCATCTCGCCTCATGTCCTCTCACGTCCGCATAGTCCAGATGCTGGCCCCAACCACCACACCCAACACCCCAGCCCAGCCCCCCGCCCCATGTCCTCCCATGTCCGCATAGTCCGGGGCTGGGTCAGGCAAACCCCCCCCCCGACCCCCTCCCAACCTATCTATTAACCCCCTTAAGTCTATCCCTATTCTAACAACATTTCTACAATATAATACAATACACGTCACCAACTTGTCCAAATACCAAACCATATACAAAATACACCGTACCCGAAAGCACCAAGTTCGGTCGCTTGTAAACCTTTTTCCTGCCATTTCAATCCTAAACAAAACAAAAATCTTCCAGTGCTTACCTAGCCCATCACCAGATAGAGAGAAGGGAAAGCCCCCCCCAGCACCCCCCCAGAGGCCAAGGTACCACGTCCACCGCTGCACCCTCCCTATCGCTTGCCCTATCTCCTTACCCTATTACTAGCCCTTTCTTGACCCTATTGAAAGCTGACCCTCACCTTTCCCTTATTCCGAGCCCTATCGCTATATTTTTTTTTTTGGTGCCTCAGCGGAACGCAGACCCCCACCTCCAGTTGAGCACCGGTGACGACCCCCCCCCTCCCTCATGAAGGCAGACACATTAAGGCACCCTAAAGGAAAAGCCCCTCCAAAGACGAGAGGCTTTGGATGCTCCCAATCTGCCAACCTCCAAAGAATGCACCTTCACCAGGTCACCCATGATATTGCTAACAACCTCATCCACTAGGAGGATTTTCTTCTGGATAGAAACTAGACATCGTGCATTCCACATAAAGTGCCTGACCACTATACTGACTAGAAACAAGGTGCAATGGTCCCTACCACCGAGGTCTCCGAACACTCCATAGGCCCACCCAGCATAGGAGAGGCTGGTTAGGCCTGGCCAACCAATGGAGGCTCCCACCCTTTTGTATACCTCTGTATTGAAAGGGCAATGAAGCAGGAAATGCTCCATGCTTTCCAGCACTCCGCCACACTCCTCCGGGGGCAATCCCGATCATCAGAGCTTCTGCACTTTAGATTGTCCCTCACATACAGTCTCCCATGGAAGCAACGCCAAGCCAGATCCCAAAACTTCTGGGGAATCCTCGCTGAATTTAAAAGTTTTAATCCCACCCCGAGGTCACTACTTGGGCAGTCTTTGAGCGCCAGGGGCTTCTGGAAGTGGGTCATCAGGACCCTCTTGTCAAGAAATTTTCTCGACATGGTCCTGATCTCCCACACCTCCAGACCCCACCGGCGAACAATCTTCAGCGCCAGGGTGGCATAAGCCGGGAGATGTCCGTGAGGTGTACGCAGGTCTTTCACTTGCCCTCCTCTCTCCCATTCCTGGAAGAAAGGCCGAAACCACCCCCTGCAGGAGGATATCCACCAAGGAGCCCTCTCTTGCCAGAGGCTTGCCAGGTTGATCTTAACAAAGGTGTTCACTAGGAACACCACCGGGTTAACCATACCTAACCCGCCTAGTGTCCTTGGTAGGTAAGTAACCTCCCTCTTGATTAGGTTGAGCCTGTTCCCCCATAACAGCTGGAAGAACAGGCTATAGACCCGAGTCCAGAGAGGTTCTGGCAAGATGCACACACTGCCCAGGTAAAGCAACATGGGCACCAGGTAGGCCTTGGCCAAGTGAACCCTTTCCCTCAGGGTTAAGGACCAACCCTTCCATTGGTCGACCTTCTGGGCAACTAGATTCAGCCTATCCTCCCAGTTCTTCTTGGGGTAATCACCCGGGCCAAATTCGACACCTAAGATCTTAGCAGACCCCTGAGGCTCTGGAAGGGTGTCCGGGAGATCAAAACCAGGATCTCCTCCTCCCAGCCAGAGACTTTTGCACTTATCCCGGTTGATCTTGGACCCAGATGCCAATGAGTAACGCTCCACTTCCGACATCACCCACTCTGCCTCCCCTCTCGAGGAGACAAAAATGGAGACGTCGTCTGCGTACGCAACCACCCTCTGAGTGGCCTCCGGCCCCTCCAGGCCGGCCCCGACTCCCGCCAATGGCCCACGATCGATCCTTTTAAGAAAAGGATCAATTGCAAACGCATATAGCAAAGGGCTCAAGGGACAACCCTGGCGGACACCAGACCCAACCTCAAAGGGGGTTCCAACCCAACCGTTCACCAGCGCAAAAGTCTCAGCCCCAGTGTATAAGGTCTGTAGCCAATTGACAAACCCCCCCGGTAGGCCGTACCTCAGAAGGACCGACCAGAGGTACTCGTGGTCCACCCGGTCAAAAGCCTTGGCCTGGTCCAAGGACAGGATGTACCCCTCCCACCGACCAGAATTTCCCTGCTCCACTGCCTCTCTGACACTGAGGACAGCACTAAATGTGCTGCGGCCTGGAACAGAGCAATGCTGGACCGGCGAAAGGAGCCGGGATGCAAACTTCACCAGCCGATTAAACAGCACCTTTGCGAGAACCTTTCTGTCCGTATTGAGCAGCGCTATGGGACGCCAATTCTCAATACGGGTCGAGTCTTTACCCTTCGATAAAACGATCAAGGCCGACCTCCTCATTGACATTGGCAAAGTACCCGAGGAAAGGCACTCATTAAACACCTCAGTCAAGAGGGGAACTAGGGTTCCTTTAAAAGTCTTATAAAACTCGGATGTTAAGCCATCCGGCCCTGGCGATTTTTTGAGGGCAAGCCCATCAATCGCCAATCCCACTTCCTCTTCCTTGATCGAGTCTATCAAAACACCGAGAGAGGGGTCTACCCCTGGCTCAGGGATGGTTTCAGCCAGGAAAGCCGACATCTCGTCTCGGTTTGGATCTTGCTTCCCCAAGAGGTGCGAGTAGAAGGATCTGACGACCTCCAAGATCCCTGATTTGGATCTCTTCAGAGATCCTGTACTATCAATCAGTCCTGTCACAACCTTACGACTCACTGACATCTTACAGTTCCTGTAGGGGTCGGGCGAGCGGTACCTCCCGAAATCCCTTTCAAGAACTAAAGATGTGTGCCTATCATACTGACACCTCCTGAGCAAAGCTTTCACCACGGAGATCTCCTCCCCACTACCCCCAGTTGAGACCAGATGTTCGAGTTTCCTCCTCAGTTCCTGATATAGGCGGTACCTACTCATGGACCTGAGGCTCGAGAGCCTGCGGAAAAATCCTGCCACCCGGACTTTAAACAACTCCCACCACTCAGACTTAGTACCACTGAGATCCAACAAAGGTACCTGGCTCTGAAGAAAATCCTCAAAGGCCTGTCTTATCTCCGCTTCTTCCAAGAGAGTAGAATTCAGCCTCCATATACCTCTTCCCATCTGGAGGGACTCTGCAATGTTCAAAGAGAAAATAATCATACAGTGATCGGAGAACTCCACCTCAACAACGGACACTGGTGAAGAGATGGCTTCCTCCTTCAAAAAAAACCTGTCTATCCTAGACCTACAACTACCTCTACGATAGGTGAAACCCGAGTGGCCTGGGGTATGCCTGATGTGGATATCCACCAGGCGAGCATCGCTAACTATATTTTTTAATGCTACACTATCATAGGTCAATTTTTTATCTCCGGAACCTCCTCTATCTCGGGGCCTCACGACAGTATTGAAGTCCCCTCCAAAGATAACTTGTCGACCTGAAAAAAGGAAAGGCTTAATCCTCATGAAGAGACTTTTACGGTCCCATTTGCTCTGGGGTCCGTATATATTGATTAGTCTTAATTCCTGTCCCCTCATGAGGACATCTAAGATCAAGCACCTCCCCATTTCTAACTCAATCATCCGTCGGCATGTTACCGGTGCGGTGAAAAGGACTGCCACTCCGCTATAGGGCTCAGCCGCAAGAGACCAGTAGGAGGGCCCGCGTCGCCACTCCCTCCTAGATTTAACGACGTCTGCCAAAAGTGACAGCCTGGTCTCCTGCAAAAACAAAATGTCGGCTTCAACTCGGCCAAGAAAATCAAAGGCTGCAAATCTCGCCCTATCTGACTTAATGCTGGCAACGTTAATTGATGCCAGCGTCAACGGAGTGGGTGCCGCCATCATGGATGTTTGAGTTAGACGGCTTTCTTCTTCCCACCCCCCCCTCTATCTGATGAGGACCCCCCTTCTTTGCCTCGCTTCTTGCAAACTGAGGAGTCCATACTCACCACCCTATTCCCATCTTCATCCCCAAGTACCGGGTCAACCTCCCCCTCTGGGGGCAACGGCCCCTGCAGCAGGGGAGGCTCAACGACTCTAGGGTGCCCTACCATGCCCTCCCTCTTAGTATGAGAGGCTGGAATGTCCACGAGAGCATGGTATCGATCAGTAGAGCGCACCAGGGGGGTACAGGATTTACCTTCCTGGGCCAGGGTGGGGCCAGATGTATTTGGCCCTTGGGTTTTGCCCGGTGTCCCTTTTGCTGTAGGCTGAGTCCTCTCTTCCTCTCCCACACTTTCATAGTGGGAGGACTGAGAGTCCTCAGCCCTCTGCTCCCTTTGGATCCTCCTCATCTCCTCGTTCAATTCGACCTCCCCAGGGGCATCAGCTTCAAGGGGGGCATCCAGATCCGAATCAGAGGTCGTCCCAGTTTCCTGGAGCGCCCTCCGAATCCTCTCCTTCCTTCGCTTCTCCGCCCTTCTCTGGCGAGAAGGGGGACCCTTCTTTGCATTCTTCCCTTGCCCCTGTGCCCCATCATCCCTGCCCGCACCCTCACCCACGGAGGCCTCCCTCCTCTCATCCTCTGCAGGTTTGGAACAAGCATTGACAACAGAGCGAGGACACCGACTGAACGGGTGACCTAAGTCACCACACAGGTTGCAGCGAATACGGTCACACGATGCGGCTAGATGACCAATCCCCCCACAATGAGCACACTTCTGCACCTTGCAGCCTGCACTCAAATGTGAGGGGTCGCCACACCGGTGACACAACTTCGGCTGCCCCTGGTAGAAGACAAGGATCCGATCTCTTCCCAGGAAAGCAGACGATGGTATGTGGGACACCGTCTGTCCCAGACGCTTTAGTTTAACCATGAACGTCCAGGCCCCTGACCAGATGCCAAACTCGTCTAAGTTCTTCCGTGGCATCTCTACTACCTCTCCGTACCTTCCCAACCAGGTCATGATATCTATACAAGAGAGTGACTCGTTACGGGTAAGAACGGTCACTCTCTTGGGACCACTTTGGCGGGAAATTGCTTGTGCAGCAAAGTCTCGCCAGCCAGGCTCGTCCTTCATCAGCTCGTAGTTCCCCCAGAAGACCTCAAGGCCCCCTAGGTGAACAAAGCTGATGTCGAACTCGACCGAGCCATGAGGATGTATCAAGGCAAAGATGTCACTCGCCTTGAAGCCCATCCCCAGCAGCAGCTCCACCACCCTCTTTCTGGGAGGGCACGCATCATTGCCACGCCACCGGAGACGGACCACATTCCTCCTGGCTACAGCCTGCCCGGCTGTTGGGAGCGACCACTGATCTCCTCGTTGCTCTCGGAAGGCATTTAGACCATATCTGTCTATCCAGAAAGACAGGTCCTTCTGCACTCCCCCTATGGTTAGGGTTTGCTTTCCCTCTCTTAAAGCGTCCAAGAGACGTTGTTGCAAGTTACCGTCCCCGGACCTTGAGGATGAAGATGGGTGGGCCCGCTGTCCCCCCGCTGCCACACCAGCATAAGACCTGCCGGAGTTCACAGCAAGAGGAGCGCCAGGCCCATTGCCCCTGGTTGATACCCCATCCCCACCACCCACAGACACAGCACTCAACACCCCATTACCAGCAGACACTCCAGCAACTTTATTTACAGACACCTGCATACCCCCAGCAGTTTCCACATCCACAGCCGCAACTTTTTCATTTAACCCACCAGGTCCCCCTGCAGTCATCCTTCTGGCCAGGCCTGGTTCTATGTTATGTATTTTTTCTGTACTTTTTGTGTGGGTAGACACTGCTTCAGTCTCCGCATCATCAGGCACCTTTGCAGGGACGCCACCAGATGTTATAAGCGGTGTCCCTGCTGTGCCCTCCGCCTCATTAACCTCCATCTGTTCTGAGTGCTGAACATTTTTGGGAAAGGGGCCACCGTCGCCCCCGACGCCAGCAGCCCCCTTCTCGCCTACACCACTTTTCAGCGATGCGGACGAAGGAGCCACTGACGTCACTGGAGCCGCCTCCGGCGCCGGACCACTCCCCCCTCCCACAGAGGAGTGGCCAACAGAGCCGGAGCCCCCTCTGTGACCGCCCTTGTCCGGAACGTCTGACGGCTTTACTGCGACACCGACAGACTTCCGGCTTTCAGACACCACATCCGGTTTCTGGTTTACCCGTTCTCCCGACCCCTGACTCGCATCAAAGACCAGTTTCCCGGGCTCGCCATTCACCGGACACGGGGACACACCCCCTGGCGTCACCAGGCCACCAGTACCGCCCCCTTTGCAGGGGTTGGCATCCGGCGCCATTTTGACCACCACGTGCTCTAATGCCGGACCCGTAACACTCTCCCCGCATTCCCGCTCCAGCCCCACTGCAGAGGCTTGAGCTGGGGGTCTTGCGGGACCTGCGCCCTGATCCTGACTTTCATCAGGCTCAGAGCACAGGAAGGATCTTGCTGTATACACCATTTTAAATGAACCTTTAGCAGATTTTTTTTCCTTTTCCTTTTTTTTCTTCTTAAATTTTTTTTTCTTTTGCTTTTCCTCCTCTGCGGGTAACTCCGCACCGAAACAAAATCCCTGGAAGGATACCGGCGACTCCACGTTACGGATCTGAGTGAGTAATCCTGGAGGCCGCTCACTGTCAGTTTCAAAACACTCTTGATTTCTCCCAGCTGTGAGTTCACCCTCCTCCTCCTCACTGCTCCTGGGTGCCTCAGAATCTGAGCCTTCTCTGGACTTTACATTCTCATGCTCCATTTTCTCCCCCACATTTTCCTTTGCTGTATCTTCCTCCATACTTTCAATTTTTATAGGTGCTGCCATCTCGGCAAACCTCTCTTCGTTTTTTAACTTTTCTCCAAACACCCCTCCGCCTGCCAAAATCTCCTCACGTCTCTCTTCCACTTCTTTTATTTCCTCCAACAAGGATTTCATATTTAAACGGTATCGGGACCTCTTACCTCCTGTGCATTTTGCAGCCCTTCCTCTGGCGACCGCCAAGTCCGCACGGAGCCGTTGCAGCGACTTCCTGAGGTCCCGATACTCCTCCAACCGCATAGCCAGACGGGAGCTGAAGTTCTCCACCGTCTCTCCGGTCCTCAGCTGTCCCCATTCCTCCACACGACCGTCATCCAAATGTCCGGACGGTGCTGGTCCTTCTCCAGACGACAACACCTCGATCACCATGCCGGACCGCGTCTCCATACCCTTATCCAGGGTTCCAGCCTCAGGGGGAGCCAGGACAGCCTTGCCCCGAGATGATCTCCTCACCTCCGCGACTGTTTTCATATTCCCAGCCAGCTGGGATGACCCTCTACCCCCCGCTGGCATGCTCCGGGAGGTAGAGGTCTGAGGCTCCATCCTAGGATGGAACCCCCCTCAGGGTACTTTCCAAGCCCAGGCAGATGGTATGAGGCCTGGGCAGATAGGATAAGGAAAGTCCCTGGATCCAAGGCCTGCACGGTAGTCTCAGCAGCTCTCTCCACACGTCCTACTCCACCCACTCCAGAGCTGCACTGACTATTCTGCTGGTGGAGTCACTGTGTACATACATTACATTACTTATCCCGTACTGATCCTGAGTTACATCCTGTATTATACTCCAGAGCTGCACTCACTATTCTGCTGGTGGAGTCACTGTGTACATACATTACTTATCCTGTACTGATCCTGAGTTACATCCTGTATTATACTCCAGAGCTGCACTCACTATTCTGCTGGTGGAGTCACTGTGTACATACATTACATTACTTATCCCGTACTGATCCTGAGTTACATCCTGTATTATACTCCAGAGCTGCACTCACTATTCTGCTGGTGGAGTCACTGTGTACATACATTACTTATCCTGTACTGATCCTGAGTTACATCCTGTATTATACTCCAGAGCTGCACTCATTATTCTGCTGGTGGAGTCACTGTGTACATACATTACATTACTTATCCTGTACTGATCCTGAGTTACATCCTGTATTATACTCCAGAGCTGCACTCACTATTCTGCTGGTGGAGTCACTGTGTACATACATTACATTAATTATCCTGTACTGATCCTGAGTTACATCCTGTATTATACTCCAGAGCTGTACTCACTATTCTGCTGGTGGAGTCACTGTGTACATACATTACATTACTTATCCTGTACTGATCCTGAGTTACATCCTGTATTATACTCCAGAGCTGCGCTCACTATTCTGCTGGTGGAGTCACTGTGTACATACATTAGATTACTTATCCTGTACTGATCCTGAGTTATATCCTGTATTATACTCCAGAGCTGCACTCACTATTCTGCTGGTGGAGTCACTGTGTACATACATTACATTACTTATCCTGTACTGATCCGGAGTTATATCCTGTATTATACTCCAGAGCTGCACTCACTATTCTGCTGGTGGAGTCACTGTGTACATACATTACATTACTTATCCTGTACTGATCCTGAGTTATTTCCTGTATTATACTCCAGAGCTGTGCTCACTATTCTGCTGGTGGAGTCACTGTGTACAGACATTACATTACTTATCCTTTACTATTTCTAGTAAACCTTTTACTACAAAATACAGACATTTTTATTCTAAAAGATTATTTATTTCATTATACAGAAAACATTAAATCATTAAACAGTTCAACAATTTAGATAATTTGTAAACATTTAGTAATGAAAATGCAAAAAACCTTCTAATTTCTTAGGAATTTAAGACATCACTCCTGTGTGGACTACATTTGCTGCCTTGTTCTCCGGTGCCAGTATGTAAAGGTTTCTGCCTGAGCCAACTCTAGAGCAGGCAACATACAGTTGTGCGTGAGATCTGTCTCGCTGAGAGTCGTAGTTGTGCCTGAGTCTTCTTGGGTGTTTCAGCAGCTCGCTGTTGGCGGTGACGTATCTTGCCAGCCAGCGGACGGGCTTGGTTCTGTTGAGAGGATTGAGCAGCTCGGGCAGCAGCCATGCGCTTTGCCACAGGAGTCTTTTGTGCAAGTGCAGGGCTCCTTTTTGGAGGCATGACTGGTCTCAAAGGGGTTCAATTAATGAGAATTGTGAAATCCAATATAGGTGCAATGTAGTATCGGAACCGTCCAGTCCGTTCACGGCGTGTAAAGAAAGATGGCTGGATTGTTATGGGAACCCGGTGTAAAACTGTGTGTATGTCAATCAGGAAAATTACGAATAGGGAAGAGGGAGGAGGTAATCCTCCAGCTCACCATTAGTTGTGTCTGAGAACAGACAGCGCCAGGATTCCCGCACGGCCAGCGGCGAACAACAGGGAAAAAATAGAGCCAAGATCCAGCGCTGAGTGTGAGTAAAAAGGAACTCCTGTTCCAATTTTATTGATGTAACAAAAAATAATAAAAAGAACTAAAAAGAGATAGTTCTGTAGTGTAGCAGAGTACAAAGATGAGTGATAGGTGAAGGATCAGAATGAACCCCGTTGAATTGTGCCTACGTGTTTCTGGCACGTCTTGTGTCCTTATTCATGGCACTCACATGCACATGGCACTCACATGCTAAGAATGAAGAACATGCGAGCTCCTATTGGCTAATACAGGTCATGTGATGTGATATGGAGGAGGAGCTTTGATGTGGAAGCCATTGGTACCATATTTGCTTTTGTATAGCAATGTTTTTGTGAATATGTCGAGAACTATCGACCCTAGGGAGCTACAATCCGGTGTACAACTTTAGAAAGCGCCTGATTTACTTATGTGCCAAATTTGGTGCAGATTGGTCCAGTGGTTTGGCCATGCATAAAGAACAGAGACTAGAAATGAATTTCTCTATATATATTATCTACAGAGTGAGCTGTTTATGGAGATTGATTATGTCTGAAAACTATAAAGACCGGTATTGCATGATTTCTGTGTAAATGAGAAGAAGAATATTTTCCTGTATATCGACTGTCTTCTTTATTATGCTGCACTAATGCGATCGTTCTGGAGTTTACCAATGGCGTAACTATCGCTGTAGCAGCCATATAGCGACTGCTACGGGGCCCTTGGCATGAGGGGGCCCGTGCCACCAGCCGACACGGGCCCCGTCATGCCCAGAGGCTCAGCTAGCAGCCGCTATATGGCTGCAACAGCGGTAGCGACTCCACATTTAATAGTGTCTGCGAACTACGGATGCAGATGCTATTGAAAACTATGACAGAGCAGGGAGGTATCTCGCTGCTGTCATAGGCTACTGTATTAGCGTAGGTCTAGGGGTCGCAATTGCGACTGGCCCCTAAGCCTGGGGGACCCGCAGGGCCCCCGCAGCCACCACGTTCTAACCGTAGCATTCACTGCCGTGAGCGGCTTGGCGCAGGCAGGCGCGATGTAGTGACGTCATTGCGCCTGCCTGCGCCGAGTCACTCAAACCACAGACCGGAGGAGAAGGATCCTCCACCTGTCGTGGGAACGGGGATAGGTAAGTAATTATGTTATTATTTTTCTATTAGGCACTATGGGGCATTAGGCTGGGTAGGGAAGGGCGGCTGATATTGTGGCAGCTATAGGAGCATTTTAGTATATGAGGGGTATTATACTGTGGGGATAGCCATGGGGGCATTATACTTTATTGGGGACAATATACTGTGGGGACAGCTATGGGAGTATTATGCTGCATGGTGGCATCTGTGTGGGCATTATACTGTATGTGGCATCTGTATGGGCATTATACTATATGGGGCATCTGTGCGGGCATTATGCTGTATGGTGGCATCTGTGTGGGCATTATACTGTATGTGGCATCTGTGTGGGCATTATACTATATGAGGCATCTGCGGGCATTATGCTGTATGGTGGCATCTGTGTGGGCATTATACTGTATGTGTCATCCATGTGGGCATTATACTGTATGTGTCATCCATGTGGGCATTATACTGTATGGGGCATCTGTGTGGGCATTATGCTGTATGGTGGCATCTGTGTGGGCATTATACTGTATGTATCATCCGTGTGGGCATTATACTGTATGTGTCATCTGTGTGGGCATTATACTGTATGGGGCATCTGTGTGGGCATTATACTGTATGGGGCATCTGTGTGGGCATTATACTGTATGGGGCATCTGTGTGGGCATTATACTGTATGGGGCATCTGTGTGGGCATTATACTCTATGGGGGCATTATACTGTATGGTGGCATTATACTGTATGGGGGTATAATACTGTGTGGGCTGAACCGGGTTCGTATGGGCGGGGATTGGGTGGGATTAGAGGCGTGGCTTAAAAGACAAAAATTGACACTGCGCGCCGCATAGATTGTCCCTCTTTGTGATACTTGAAAGTTTAGCACTGTCTACAGGGGGGCTGTATAGCACTGTCTACAGGGGGGCTGTATAGTGTCTACAGGGGGGCTGTATAACAATGTCTACAGGGGGGCTGTATAGCACTGTCTACAGGGGGGCTGTATAGCACTGTCTACAGGGGGGCTGTATAGCAATGTCTACAGGGGGGCTGTATAGCAATGTCTACAGGGGGGGCTGTATAGCACTGTCTACAGGGGGGCTGTATAGCACTGTCTACAGGGGGGCTGTATAGCACTGTCTACAGGGGGGCTGTATAGCAATGTCTACAGGGGGGGCTGTATAGCACTGTCTACAGGGGGGCTGTATAGCACTGTCTACAGGGGGGCTGTATAGCACTGTCTACAGGGGGGCTGTATAGCAATGTCTACAGGGGGGCTGTATAGCAATGTCTACAGGGGGGGCTGTATAGCACTGTCTACAGGGGGGCTGTATAGCACTGTCTACAGGGGGGCTGTATAGCACTGTCTACAGGGGGGCTGTATAGCAATGTCTACAGGGGGGGCTGTATAGCACTGTCTACAGGGGGGCTGTATAGCAATGTCTACAGGGGGGCTGTATAGCAATGTCTACAGGGGGGGCTGTATAGCAATGTCTACAGGGGGGGCTGTATAGCAATGTCTACAGGGGGGGCTGTATAGCACTGTTTACAGGGGGGGGCTGTTTAGCACTGTCTACAGGGGGGCTGTATAGCAATGTTTACAGGGGGGCTGTTTAGCACTGTCTACAGGGGTGGCTGTATAGCACTGTCTACAGGGGGGCTGTATAGCACTGTCTACATGGGGGCTGTATAGCAATGTTTACAAGGGGGCTGTATAGCACTGTCTACAGGGGGGGCTGTATAGCAATGTTTACAGGGGCTGTATAGCAATGTTTACAGGGGGCTGTATAGCACTTTCTACAGGGGGGGCTGTATAGCAATGTTTACAGGGGGCTGTATAGCACTGTCTACATGGGGGCTGTATAGCAATGTTTACAGCGGGCTGTATAGCACTGTTTACAGGGGGCTGTATAGCAATGTTTACAGGGGGCTGTATAGCAATGTTTACAGGGGGGCTGTTTAGCACTGTCTACAGGGGGGCTGTATAGCACTGTCTACAGGGGGGGGCTGTATAGCACTGTCTACAGGGGGGGCTGTATAGCAATGTTTACAGGGGGGCTGTATAGCACTGTCTACATGGGGCTGTATAGCACTGTCTACAGGGGGGGCTGTATAGCAATGTTTACAGGGGGGCTGTATAGCACTGTCTACAGGGGGGTCTGTATAGCACTGTCTACAGGGGGGGTCTGTATAACACTGTCTACAGGGGGGCTGTATAGCACTGTTTACAGGGGGGCTGTATAGCACTGTCTACACGGGGGTGTATAGCACTGTCTACAGGGGGGCTGTATAGCACTGTCTACAGGGGGGCTGTATAGCAATGTCTACAGGGGGGCTGTATAGCAATGTCTACAGGGGGGGCTGTATAGCACTGACTACAGGGGGGCTGTATAGCAATGTCTACAGGGGGGCTGTATAGCACTGTCTACAGGGGGGCTGTATAGCACTGTCTACAGGGGGGCTGTATAGCAATGTCTACAGGGGGGGCTGTATAGCAATGTCTACAGGGGGGCTGTATAGCAATGTCTACAGGGGGGCTGTATAGCAATGTCTACATGGGGGCTGTATAGCAATGTCTACAGGGGGGCTGTATAGCAATGTCTACAGGGGGGGCTGTATAGCAATGTCTACAGGGGGGGCTGTATAGCAATGTCTACAGGGGGGCTGTATAGCACTGTTTACAGGGGGGGCTGTTTAGCACTGTCTACAGGGGGGCTGTATAGCAATGTTTACAGGGGGGGGGGCTGTTTAGCACTGTCTACAGGGGTGGCTGTATAGCACTGTCTACAAAGGGGGCTGTATAGCACTGTCTACAGGGGGGCTGTATAGCACTGTCTACAGGGGGGCTGTATAGCACTGTCTACATGGGGGCTGTATAGCAATGTTTACAGGGGGGCTGTATAGCACTGTCTACAGGGGGGGCTGTATAGCAATGTTGACAGGGGGCTGTATAGCAATGTTTACAGGGGGCTGTATAGCACTTTCTACAGGGGGGGCTGTATAGCAATGTTTACAGGGGGCTGTATAGCACTGTCTACATGGGGGCTGTATAGCAATGTTTACAGGGGGCTGTATAGCAATGTTTACAGGGGGCTGTATAGCACTGTTTACAGGGGGCTGTATAGCAATGTTTACAGGGGGCTGTATAGCTATGTTTACAGGGGGGCTGTATAGCAATGTTTACAGGGGGCTGTTTAGTACTGTCTACAGGGGGGCTGTATAGCACTGTCTACAGGGGGGCTGTATAGCAATGTTTACAGGGGGGCTGTATAGCACTGTCTACAGGGGGGGCTGTATAGCAATGTTTACAGGGGGGCTGTATAGCACTCTCTACAGGGGGGGCTGTATAGCACTGTCTACAGGGGGGGCTGTATAGCAATGTTTACAGGGGGGGCTGTATAGCACTGTCTACAGGGGGGGTCTGTATAGCACTGTCTACAGGGGGGGTGTATAGCACTGTTTACAGGGGGGCTGTATAGCACTGTCTACACGGGGGTGTATAGCACTGTCTACAGGGGGGCTGTATAGCACTGTCTACAAAGGGGGCTGTATAGCACTGTCTACAGGGGGGCTGTATAGCAATGTTTACAGGGGGGCTGTATAGCACTGTCTACAGGGGGGGCTGTATAGCAATGTTTACAGGGGGCTGTATAGCAATGTTTACAGGTGGCTGTATAGCACTTTCTACAGGGGGGGCTGTATAGCAATGTTTACAGGGGGGGCTGTTTAGCACTGTCTACAGGGGTGGCTGTATAGCACTGTCTACAGGGGGGCTGTATAGCAATGTTTACAGGGGGGCTGTATAGCACTGTCTACAGGGGGGGCTGTATAGCAATGTTTACAGGGGGCTGTATAGCAATGTTTACATTGGGGCTGTATAGCACTTTCTACAGGGGGGGCTGTATAGCAATGTTTACAGGGGGCTGTATAGCACTGTCTACATGGGGGCTGTATAGCAATGTTTACAGGGGGCTGTATAGCAATGTTTACAGGGGGCTGTATAACAATGTTTACAGGGGGCTGTATAGCAATGTTTACAGGGGCTGTATAGCTATGTTTACAGGGGGCTGTATAGCAATGTTTACAGGGGGGCTGTTTAGCACTGTCTACAGGGGGCTGTATAGCACTGTCTAAGGGGGGGCTGTATAGCACTGTCTACAGGGGGGCTGTATAGCACTGTCTACAGGGGGGGGGCTGTATAGAAATGTTTACAGGCGGGGCTGTATAGCACTGTCTACAGGGGGGCTGTATAGCACTGTCTACAGGGGGAGCTGTATAGCATGGTTTACAGGGGGGGCTGTATAGCACTGTCTACAGGGGGGGTCTGTATAGCACTGTCTACACGGGGGTCTGTATAGCACTGTCTACAGGGGGGCTGTATAGCACTGTTTACAGGGGGGCTGTATAGCACTGTCTACACGGGGGTGTATAGCACTGTCTACAGGGGGGCTGTATAGCAATGTCTACAGGGGGTGCTGTATAGCACTGTTTACAGGGGGGCTGTTTAGCACTGTCTACATGGGGGCTGTATAGCCCTGTTTACAGGGGGGGCTGTTTAGCACTGTCTACATGGGGGCTGTATAGCACTGTCTACAGGGGGGGCTGTATAGCAATGTTTACAGGGGGGGCTGTTAGCACTGTCTACAGGGGGGGCTGTATAGCACTGTCTACAGGGGGGGCTGTATAGCACTGTCTACAGGGGGGGCTGTATAGCACTGTCTACAGGGGGGTGTATAGCACTGTCTACATGGGGGCTGTATAGCACTGTCTACAGGGGGGGCTGTATAGCACTGTCTACAGGGGGGGCTGTATGGCACTGTCTACAGGGGGGACTGTATAGCACTGTCTACAGGGGGGCTGTATAGCACTGTCTACAGGGGGTTGTATGGCACTGTCTACAGGGGGGCTGTATGGCACTGTCTACAGGGGGCTGTATAGCACTGTCTACAGGGGGTGTATAGCACTGTCTACATGGGGGCTGTATAGCACTGTCTACAGGGGGCTGTATAGCACTGTCTACAGGGGGGGCTGTATAGCACTGTCTACAGGGGGGGCTGTATAGCACTGTCTACAGGGGGGACTGTATAGCACTGTCTACAGGGGGGCTGTATAGCACTGTCTACAGGGGGGTGTATAGCACTGTCTACAGGGGGGTCTGTATAGCACTGTCTACAGGGGGGGTCTGTATAGCACTGTCTACAGGGGGCTGTATAGCACTGTTTACAGGGGGGTTGTATAGCACTGTCTACACGGGGGTGTATAGCACTGTCTACAGGGGGGCTGTATAGAAATGTCTACAGGGGGGCTGTATAGCACTGTTTACAGGGGGGGCTGTTTAGCACTGTCTACATGGGGGCTGTATAGCACTGTTTACAGGGGGGGCTGTATAGCAATGTTTACAGGGGGGGCTGTTTAGCACTGTCTACAGGGGGGCTGTATAGCACTGTCTACAGGGGGGGCTGTATAGCACTGTCTACAGGGGGGGCTGTATAGCACTGTCTACAGGGGGGCTGTATAGCACTGTCTACAAGGGGGGGCTGTATAGCACTGTTTACAGGGGGGGCTGTTTAGCACTGTCTACAGGGGGGACTGTATAGCACTGTCTACAGGGGGGCTGTATAGCACTGTCTACAGGGGGGTGTATAGCGCTGTCTACAGGGGGGCTGTATGGCACTGTTTACAGGGGGGCTGTATAGCACTGTCTACAGGGGGCTGTATATCACTGTCTACAGGGGGGCTGTATAGCACTGTCTACAGGGGGCTGTATAGCACTGTCTACAGGGGGGTGTATAGCACTGTCTACAGGATGGTGTATAGCACTGTCTACAGGGGGGCTGTATGGCACTGTCTACAGGGGGGGGCTGTATAGCACTGTCTACTGGGGGGTGTATAGCACTGTCTACATGGGGGCTGTATAGCACTGTCTACAGGGGGGGCTGTATAGCACTGTCTACAGGGGGGCTGTATGGCACTGTCTACAGGGGGGCTGTATGGCACTGTCTACAGGGGGGCTGTATGGCACTGTCTACAGGGGGGGCTGTATAGCACTGTCTACAGGTGGGGGGGGGCTGTATAGCACTGTCTACAGGGGGGGCTGTATGGCACTGTCTACAGGGGGGCTGTATAGCACTGTCTACGGGGGGGGGGGGGGTGTATAGCACTGTCTACGGGGGGGGTGTATAGCACTGTCTACAGGGGGCGTATAGCACTGTCTACAGGGGGGCTGTATGGCACTGTCTACAGGGGGGCTGTATGGCACTGTCTACAGGGGGGTGTATAGCACTGTCTACATGGGGGCTGTATAGCACTGTCTACAGGGGGGGCTGTATAGCACTGTCTACAGGGGGGGCTGTATAGCACTGTCTACAGGGGGCTGTATAGCACTGTCTACAGGGGGGTGTATAGCACTGTCTACAGGGGGGTGTATAGCACTGTCTACAGGGGGCTGTGTGGCACTGTCTACAGGGGGGGCTGTATAGCACTGTCTACAGGGGGGTGTATGGCACTGTCTACAGGGGGGCTGTATAGCACTGTCTACAGGGGGTGTATAGCACTGTCTACATGGGGGCTGTATAGCACTGTCTACAGGGGGCTGTATAGCACTGTCTACATGGGGGCTGTATAGCACTGTCTACAGGGGGGGCTGTATAGCACTGTCTACAGGGGGAGCTGTATAGCATGGTTTACAGGGGGGGCTGTATAGCACTGTCTACAGGGGGGGTCTGTATAGCACTGTCTACACGGGGGTCTGTATAGCACTGTCTACAGGGGGGCTGTATAGCACTGTTTACAGGGGGGCTGTATAGCACTGTCTACACGGGGGTGTATAGCACTGTCTACAAGGGGGCTGTATAGCACTGTTTACAGGGGGGCTGTTTAGCACTGTCTACATGGGGGCTGTATAGCCCTGTTTACAGGGGGGGGGCTGTTTAGCACTGTCTACATGGGGGCTGTATAGCACTGTCTACAGGGGGGGCTGTATAGCAATGTTTACAGGGGGGCTGTTTAGCACTGTCTACAGGGGGGGCTGTATAGCACTGTCTACAGGGGGGGCTGTATAGCACTGTCTACAGGGGGGGCTGTATAGCACTGTCTACAGGGGCGCTGTATAGCACTGTCTTCAGGGGGGGCTGTATAGCACTGTCTACAGGGGGGCTGTATAGCACTGTCTACAGGGGGTTGTATGGCACTGTCTACAGGGGGGCTGTATGGCACTGTCTACAGGGGGCTGTATAGCACTGTCTACAGGGGGTGTATAGCACTGTCTACATGGGGGCTGTATAGCACTGTCTACAGGGGGCTGTATAGCACTGTCTACAGGGGGGGCTGTATAGCACTGTCTACAGGGGGGCTGTATAGCACTGTCTACAGGGGGGGTCTGTATAGCACTGTCTACAGGGGGGGTCTGTATAGCACTGTCTACAGGGGGCTGTATAGCACTGTTTACAGGGGGGCTGTATAGCACGGTCTACACGGGGGTGTATAGCACTGTCTACAGGGGGGCTGTATAGCAATGTCTACAGGGGGGCTGTATAGCACTGTTTACAGGGGGGGCTGTTTAGCACTGTCTACATGGGGGCTGTATAGCACTGTTTACAGGGGGGGCTGTATAGCAATGTTTACAGGGGGGGCTGTTTAGCACTGTCTACAGGGGGGGGCTGTATAGCACTGTCTACAGGGGGCTGTATAGCACTGTCTACAGGGGGGTGTATAGCACTGTCTACAGGGGGGGCTGTATAGCACTGTCTACAGGGGGGTGTATAGCGCTGTCTACAGGGGGCTGTATGGCACTGTTTACAGGGGGGCTGTATAGCACTGTCTACAGGGGGCTGTATATCACTGTCTACAGGGGGGCTGTATAGCACTGTCTACAGGGGGCTGTATAGCACTGTCTACAGGGGGGTGTATAGCACTGTCTACAGGGGGGTGTATAGCACTGTCTACAGGGGGGCTGTATGGCACTGTCTACAGGGGGGGCTGTATAGCACTGTCTACAGGGGGGTGTATAGCACTGTCTACATGGGGGCTGTATAGCACTGTCTACAGGGGGGGCTGTATAGCACTGTCTACAGGGGGGCTGTATGGCACTGTCTACAGGGGGGCTGTATGGCACTGTCTACAGGGGGGGCTGTATAGCACTGTCTACAGGTGGGGGGGCTGTATAGCACTGTCTACAGGGGGGGATGTATAGCACTGTCTACAGGGGGGGCTGTATAGCACTGTCTACGGGGGGGGGGTGTATAGCACTGTCTATGGGGGGGGGTGTATAGCACTGTCTACAGGGGGCGTATAGCACTGTCTACAGGGGGGCTGTATGGCACTGTCTACAGGGGGGCTGTATGGCACTGTCTACAGGGGGGTGTATAGCACTGTCTACATGGGGGCTGTATAGCACTGTCTACAGGGGGGGCTGTATAGCACTGTCTACAGGGGGGGCTGTATAGCACTGTCTACAGGGGGCTGTATAGCACTGTCTACAGGGGGGTGTATAGCACTGTCTACAGGGGGGTGTATAGCACTGTCTACAGGGGGCTGTATGGCACTGTCTACAGGGGGGGCTGTATAGCACTGTCTACAGGGGGGTGTATGGCACTGTCTACAGGGGGGCTGTATAGCACTGTCTACAGGGGGTGTATAGCACTGTCTACATGGGGGCTGTATAGCACTCTCTACAGGGGGCTGTATAGCACTGTCTACATGGGGGCTGTATAGCACTGTCTACAGGGGGGGCTGTATAGCACTGTCTACAGGGGGAGCTGTATAGCATGGTTTACAGGGGGGGCTGTATAGCACTGTCTACAGGGGGGGTCTGTATAGCACTGTCTACACGGGGGTCTGTATAGCACTGTCTACAGGGGGGCTGTATAGCACTGTTTACAGGGGGGCTGTATAGCACTGTCTACACGGGGGTGTATAGCACTGTCTACAAGGGGGCTGTATAGCAATGTCTACAGGGGGTGCTGTATAGCACTGTTTACAGGGGGGCTGTTTAGCACTGTCTACATGGGGGCTGTATAGCCCTGTTTACAGGGGGGGGGGCTGTTTAGCACTGTCTACATGGGGGCTGTATAGCACTGTCTACAGGGGGGGCTGTATAGCAATGTTTACAGGGGGGGCTGTTTAGCACTGTCTACAGGGGGGGCTGTATAGCACTGTCTACAGGGGGGGTTGTATAGCACTGTCTACAGGGGGGGCTGTATAGCACTGTCTACAGGGGCGCTGTATAGCACTGTCTTCAGGGGGGGCTGTATAGCACTGTCTACAGGGGGGTGTATAGCACTGTCTACATGGGGGCTGTATAGCACTGTCTACAGGGGGGGCTGTATAGCACTGTCTACAGGGGGGCTGTATAGCACTGTCTACAGGGGGTTGTATGGCACTGTCTACAGGGGGGCTGTATGGCACTGTCTACAGGGGGCTGTATAGCACTGTCTACAGGGGGTGTATAGCACTGTCTACATGGGGGCTGTATAGCACTGTCTACAGGGGGCTGTATAGCACTGTCTACAGGGGGGGCTGTATAGCACTGTCTACAGGGGGGCTGTATAGCACTGTCTACAGGGGGGACTGTATAGCACTGTCTACAGGGGGGCTGTATAGCACTGTCTACAGGGGGGGTCTGTATAGCACTGTCTACAGGGGGGGTCTGTATAGCACTGTCTACAGGGGGCTGTATAGCACTGTTTACAGGGGGGCTGTATAGCACGGTCTACACGGGGGTGTATAGCACTGTCTACAGGGGGGCTGTATAGCAATGTCTACAGGGGGGCTGTATAGCACTGTTTACAGGGGGGGCTGTTTAGCACTGTCTACATGGGGGCTGTATAGCACTGTTTACAGGGGGGGCTGTATAGCAATGTTTACAGGGGGGGCTGTTTAGCACTGTCTACAGGGGGGGGCTGTATAGCACTGTCTACAGGGGGCTGTATAGCACTGTCTACAGGGGGGGTGTATAGCACTGTCTACAGGGGGGGCTGTATAGCACTGTCTACAGGGGGGTGTATAGCGCTGTCTACAGGGGGCTGTATGGCACTGTTTACAGGGGGGCTGTATAGCACTGTCTACAGGGGGCTGTATATCACTGTCTACAGGGGGGCTGTATAGCACTGTCTACAGGGGGCTGTATAGCACTGTCTACAGGGGGGTGTATAGCACTGTCTACAGGGGGGTGTATAGCACTGTCTACAGGGGGGCTGTATGGCACTGTCTACAGGGGGGGCTGTATAGCACTGTCTACAGGGGGGTGTATAGCACTGTCTACATGGGGGCTGTATAGCACTGTCTACAGGGGGGGCTGTATAGCACTGTCTACAGGGGGGCTGTATGGCACTGTCTACAGGGGGGCTGTATGGCACTGTCTACAGGGGGGGCTGTATAGCACTGTCTACAGGTGGGGGGGGGGCTGTATAGCACTGTCTACAGGGGGGGATGTATAGCACTGTCTACAGGGGGGGCTGTATAGCACTGTCTACGGGGGGGGGGTGTATAGCACTGTCTATGGGGGGGGGGTGTATAGCACTGTCTACAGGGGGCGTATAGCACTGTCTACAGGGGGGCTGTATGGCACTGTCTACAGGGGGGCTGTATGGCACTGTCTACAGGGGGGTGTATAGCACTGTCTACATGGGGGCTGTATAGCACTGTCTACAGGGGGGGCTGTATAGCACTGTCTACAGGGGGCTGTATAGCACTGTCTACAGGGGGGTGTATAGCACTGTCTACAGGGGGGTGTATAGCACTGTCTACAGGGGGGCTGTATGGCACTGTCTACAGGGGGGGCTGTATAGCACTGTCTACAGGGGGGTGTATGGCACTGTCTACAGGGGGGCTGTATAGCACTGTCTACAGGGGGTGTATAGCACTGTCTACATGGGGGCTGTATAGCACTGTCTACAGGGGGCTGTATAGCACTGTCTACAGGGGGCTGTATAGCACTGTCTACATGGGGGCTGTATAGCACTGTCTACAGGGGGGGCTGTATAGCACTGTCTACAGGGGGGACTGTATAGCACTGTCTACAGGGGGCCTGTATAGCACTGTCTACCGGGGGGTGTATAGCACTGTCTACAGGGGGGGCTGTATAGCACTGTCTACAGGGGGGTGTATAGCACTGTCTACATGGGGGCTGTATAGCACTGTCTACAGGGGGGGCTGTATAGCACTGTCTACAGGGGGGCTGTAAAGCACTGTCTACATGGGGGCTGTATAGCACTGTCTACATGGGGGCTGTATAGCACTGTCTACAGGGGGGTGTATAGCACTGTCTACAGGGGGGTGTATAGCACTGTCTACAGGGGGGGCTGTATGGCACTGTCTACGGGGGGGCTGTATAGCACTGTCTACAGGGGGGGGTGTATAGCACTGTCTACATGGGGGCTGTATAGCACTGTCTACAGGGAGGGCTGTATAGCACTGTCTACAGGGGGGGGCTGTATATCACTGTCTACGGGGGGGGGGGGCTGTATAGCACTGTCTACAGGGGGACTGTATAGCACTGTCTACAGGGGGGGGGTGTATAGCACTGTCTACAGGGGGGCTGTATAGCACTGTCTACAGGGGGGCTGTATAGCACTGTCTACAGGGGGGGCTGTATAGCACTATCTACAGGGGGGCTGTATAGCACTATCTACAGGGGGGGTGTATAGCACTGTCTACAGGGGGGCTGTATGGCACTGTCTACAGGGGGGACTGTATAGCACTGTCTACAGGGGGGCTGTACGTGGTCTCCTGTCATCCATGAAGATGTGTCCATGTGCTGAGAACATTACATACTGTCACCTGACTGCCCTGCGCTGTACGTTATCACCTGATGTATGCACAGACGTGTGTATATATATATATATATATATATATATGATGCTTTACATTTCCTTCTATCATTAACCTTTGCCTGAATTGAGTGTTTCTGTGGCAGGATTCGCTTTAGGCTATTATTTCTTTTCTTTTGTAGGATTTGCAGGAATCAAAAATGTTCGACTGTTAAATCCTTGAATTAAATAAGATTTAATGTGCAGCAACAAAACCTCCATCGAGATTAGGATGAGAATGTCTTTGTTTCTTCTTTATGGAATTTTACCTGAAACCTGTGATTGGTTGCTATGGACATAAACCGTTCTTGTCAATACTTTATAATGTCCCCAAGTCCAGCGTCCCATCCTCCACTCCATTACCAGCACTGGTACAAACAACTGGCAATGAAATCCTGTTGGAGACTTGTAGATACATCGGAGGAGACCTGTTTCTAAAGATCACAAGAATAGAAAGACACCCGGCTCTATAACTCACAACTCAATTCTATGTTTTATCAGCCGGAGCAGGGAAAAAAACTGGTGAAATCCACAGAAAATAGCAAAAAGGAAAGTTTTACCGCTCAACAGCGCTGCAAAGGACGTCCAACGTGTAGTCTGTATGAAGAAGAGTTCCAGTGGGTAGCGATCGACAATCCACCAACCCGTGTAGGTATAGATGGTCCCGATGGTACGAGTAGTTCCACGTGAACGCAGCCGATAAAATGACGTCTTCCACTCTGGGAGGAACCTATGTCCAGTATGAAAACGAGAACAATCGCCCAATACCCTTCAACATGTCGCACAAGTTTATTCCATAATTACAAAACTAGGACAAATATTCAAGCTCATAAAATAAGGATAAAAACATATGGAGCACGTCAAGCGATCTCGCCCTGAAGATTTCTGAAGATCGTTCACTGGTCCTACATCCTGCGGCCCCTGTGCTTGCTGATTGTCTTCTACATGTACAGCGTAATCGGACATTGTGAAGAAGGACGATAAATCACGGGTAGCATCTGCACCTCCACCAGCTTCTGACATTACCCCTATTGTATTCATCTGAGTAGAATCAGGAATTTTTATTTTTTTTATTTTGCAGTTTTTGTTACAATTGGAAAAACCTTGTCCCGGAGCCAGCTACGTTTTCAAAAGAACACCACTGGTTTAAAAAAAATGCCAAAGAAACATTGGGAGAAGTTCGTTAACGGCATTACGTCAGTTTTCTGGCATTAAAACACCACAAATTATGGCGTACGCCATATTTGTTCAATACTTTGTTTCTTTTTACCGTTCTCGGCCACTCAAAAAAAAAATTATTATGTCCGTAGAATGAAACATGACCGTAGTGGTGTGCATGGCCCGTGATTTGTGGCTCAGATGGCCGTGGAGTGTCATCCGCGGGCCGCCTGCAAATAACGGGTCATGCACATGGCCGTGTACATTCATTTCAAGAGCCTGAACCACAAACTGCGTCCCATATAGGACATGTCCTATCTTTTTGCGGTCCACAAAAGTGTGCATGGGCCCATAGAAATGAATGTGATCGCAATTCACCTGCAGATTTGCGGCTGCAAAAACACGTTCACGTGCATGAGGCCTTACTGTTTATAAATCTTCCCCAGTGATTTGGGATGTCTGAGTGAATTTTTTTTCTCTGATGTGTTTTTACTTTGGTGGCAGTAATGAAGCAAACGTTCGAGGAGATTATACTGAACATCAGGCTCTAAAATGGCTTCATCTCCGCGATTATTGTCCCCCATATCACTCATCGTTCCTTAGTTTCAGGGTCGGCTCATATCTGCACAGCAGCCCTAACAATCCTGCAGGAGGTATAGGATGATGTGCAGGGACCACATGCTGTAAACTCTTCCTAGCGGTCAGTGGGGACTGAGCTCCCAGTATACGGGAATAATGGCCAGGACCTCCCAGCTCAGGCGCCTTTATGTGGCATTAAAAAAAAGAAGCAAATGACATGAGCCTGGAAAACCCGAACATTCCTGTCTTCACCGATATCTGCGACGGCAAAACCCACCCTGAGACTCCATGAGAATAGCCAGTAAATCTGGAGCCGTGACAAGTGCGCGAGGTTCATCCAGAGTGTAACAATTAACGCTTTGTCTAATTAAATCCTTAATGGAAACTCCCATTGAGTAATATTTCCAAGAGAACCTGTTCAGGGAAAAAGAAAATATTACAATATATTCTGTGGAGCTGCTCCTCACTGTCCAGGTAAAATGACGGTTCTGCACAATAGACGGGCAGCACAGCGTGGGGGAGCATTGCCCCCGCTATATTGTACTGCAGCAGCCACAGTCAAAGGGGAAATATAAGAAAACCAGTAAAAGTCTCCGCTGCTGTTTCTATTATTATAAACAGTCTATGAGAATATGTTTATATTATCATTTGTGAGATTAGGAACCTTTTACACGGTACAGCATGTCGATCGGCACCTGTTTGCTCCATTCAAACACAGCAAGGATTGGAATATATAGGGGTTAATCTGATTGCTTGTAACATTTTGCATCTTGTTGGCAGCACATTCTCTGTTTACACGGGGAGATGACCTGCCGACTATTTTTTCTAGCCACATAAAAGATCCGAATAGCCAACAAAGAAGCGTTTACTCATTCATCGTCTGATCTTTACACAATGCAATGATCAGGAGGGATCATTTGTTAGAACTTTCGATCGCCCGATCATTGGATTCATATATTTTTTTTTTACTTTTTGAGATGCAGCTTCTGTGTATCCTGGACACATAGAAGATGTATCTTGCTTTCAAACCCTACTCAGTCGGGTCAGCAGGACTTATGGCTTCATTGACATCAGGTCCTAAGTGATCCAGCTGTTATCGATCACATCTAAATTCATGACTTAGATGTGATCGATAACTGCTGGATCCTGCATGTCTGAGACTCGCAAAACCCGCTGACGCGGAACCCATCAGTCCTGACCTGACGGATTTGGGTTTGAGAGCAAGATACTGATTCTATGTATCCAGGATACATACAAGCTGGAATAAAACAATTTTTTTTATATAAAAATACCCAATTAAAAAGTCGTTTTAAATCCTCTAATAGGTTGTTTTTTTTTTTTTGTTTTTTTTTTAAATGTGCTCAAAAGTTTACATAGCCTTAAAATAGAATGTGTTTAAATGATCATTTGTGAGATTAAGTAGAATAGGATTACAGCCGGGTATTGGATGCAGAATAATAGACAATAGAATGGGGAAGAAAGAAGAGGAGAGCGGCCCCGACAACAGATCCAACAATTCGCCGGATAATTGTGCTTTGTGGACGCGATTTGTGGCAATGCTGTGGACACGTTAGAAAGCAACAATGTTTTAATAAAAAAAGAACTGACACTTTACAAAAGAAACAATGTTACGTCTGCTGCCCTATTGTTTACGGTAAAACAATGGGGTTCCGTCGGGTGCCGATGATGTTCTTCATGCAGCGGAATCGGTTCTTCCGGGATTTTTATTGTTTTGCAGAGCAACGGAAACACACAGATGTGAACATAAGAACATTGTCATTTCTGGCGCCATATTGCTTGCAGATATGACACTGGTCTCCTATGGTAACAGCCGGGCCCTGACATGACTTGGCTCCGAGCAGCAGGATTGATGGCTGTTTGGCAGTAGCTGTATATCATCTGCAGGGGACAGGATGGAGGATCAGTTTATGATAATGGCAGATCTTACAGGATGATGGAGATGTTGTCTCCTGATGAATACAAGAACTGTTGCTAACGGCCCTGACATTTCGGCAGATGATACATTTATGTAAATAATTCCATGAACCAGGGGACTGTGGGTTCTTAGAGCTGTCTGGCTAGATGCCCTGTGTGAATCAGGAACAGAACGGGTCCGTGTGCGTCATGAGGTTACACACGGCTCGTGACCCTGGGTGGAGCCTGGTCAGAACACCGTCAGCCCTGTCCATTATCTACCTGCTAATAAACATTTCATCATTGCATAGAATTATCAGCAGTCACTACACCAGCTGTGACGTCACCAGTCAGAGAAGTAACATTGTGGTCAGTCTTTCTTTTTTTATATTCTGCTGGTTAGAAAAAGCGTACATCCCGATACAAGGAGTGTAGGGGACCGATAAAATACAATACACTGGTCCCTCAAGTTTCAATATTAACTGATTTCGACACGGCCATTGTTAATTGAAAATTTGTAACTTGATACCATAATCCTATGAAAAACCTGTAATTTCTGCCAAAGCTGAAAAATGGCTACAAAGAATAAGACTAAGCGATAACTAATATAGATTGAAGCAAATCCTTAGATATAAAAGTCAGAAATAGCTTCTGGAATCTGTAAATCGCTTTGTATGATGAGAACGGGAGCGTCTGTACTGAACACAGTGCACCAGAAAAATGAAATGGGATCCAAAGGAGCAACTCATCCCGACACCGGTATAGAGCAGTAGAAGACATGTAGTACTGTGCTACTGAACAGCCAATCAGTGCTCGTCCTTCAGTAATACAGGTGCTTTACCAGTAAAATGCCTATGGTGATTGGCTGCATCTTCCATCCAACCTCTTGCGCCTCAGATCCGGACTGTCTGCGGCATTGAATATTAAATGTGGTTTTAAGTCACAATGACCCCGAAAAAGACATTACCCGAAAAAAAACATATGTTGAAAATATTGTAACTTGAGGGACCGCGGTGCAATGTTTTCTATTCTCACGGATCTGCGCCACAAGTAATAGTTCTAAATTCTTCCAACTAATAAGCGACAGCACGCCGAAATCAGAGTGTCCGTCACCTCTCTGCTGCGCACAGACAGGGCAGCATAAATATCTGACAGATCAGCTTCAAGACAAGTTACTAGACAGACGGCGTCAGATTGACAGTATCTGATAGGATTTGATCTCCAGGCGTGCAGGTACATCGTGATCTCTCTGTGGAGTATTCTTGGCAGATGGAATGATATAAATATATCTTTTAAGCGTACAAATGTTTTGTTCTTGTGGCCATTTTGCTCTTGAGGAGCTTTAGATTGGTTTAATGTTGCGTTGGAGTTTGGGCATCACTATAATCTTTGTTTTTGTCGTTTCGGATCATTATTGGAATACAGAATCAATACCCTAGTCGACTGCGCTATTCATTCCGTCAAAACAACAGAACCCTTACACAACGGTGACAAACATTTGCACCGGATCCGTCACCATTGAAATCAATGATGATGCAAATGGAAACCTAAGGCTGGGTTCACACGACCTATTTTCAGGCGTAATGGAGGCGTTTTACGCCTCGAATTACGCCTGAAAAAACGGCTCCAATACGTCTGCAAACATCTGCCCATTACTTTCAATGGGCTTTACGATGTTCTGTGCCGACGACCTGTCATTTTACGTGTCGCTGTCAAAATACGGAGCGTAAAATTACAGCCTCGTCAAAAGAAGTGCAGGACACTTATATACATTATATGCAGGACACTTATATACATTATATGCGGGACACTTATATACATTATATGCGGGACACTCATATACATTATATGCGGGACACATATACATTATATGCAGGACACTTATATACATTATATGCGGGACACTTATATACATTATATGCGGGACACTTATATACATTATATGCGGGACACTTATATACATTATATGCGGGACACTTCTATACATTATATGCGGGACACTTATATACATTATATGCGGGACACTTATATACATTATATGCGGGACACTTATATACATTATATGCGGGACACTTATATACATTATATGCGGGACACTTATATACATTATATGCGGGACACTTATATACATTATATGCGGGACACTTATATACATTATATGCAGGACACTTATATACATTATATGCGGGACACTTATATACATTATATGCGGGACACTTATATACATTATATGCGGGACACTTCTATACATTATATGCGGGACACTTATATACATTATATGCGGGACACTTATATACATTATATGCGGGACACTTATATACATTATATGCAGGACACTTCTATACATTATATGCGGGACACTTATATACATTATATGCGGGACACTTATATACATTATATGCGGGACACTTATATACATTATATGCGGGACACTTATATACATTATATGCGGGACACTTATATACATTATATGCAGGACACTTCTATACATTATATGCGGGACACTTATATACATTATATGCAGGACACTTCTATACATTATATGCGGGACACTTCTATACATTATATGCGGGACACTTATATACATTATATGCGGGACACTTATATACATTATATGCGGGACACTTATATACATTATATGCGGGACACTTATATACATTATATGCGGGACACTTCTATACATTATATGCGGGACACTTCTATACATTATATGCGGGACACTTATATACATTATATGCGGGACACTTCTATACATTGTATGCGGGACACTTATATACATTATATGCGGGACACTTATATACATTATATGCAGGACACTTATATACATTATATGCGGGACACTTATATACATTATATGCGGGACACTTCTATACATTGTATGCGGGACACTTCTATACATTGTATGCGGGACACTTATATACATTATATGCGGGACACTTATATACATTATATGCAGGACACTTATATACATTATATGCGGGACACTTATATACATTATATGCCGGACACTTATATACATTATATGCCGGACACTTATATACATTATATGCAGGACACTTATATACATTATATGCGGGACACTTCTATACATTATATGCGGGACACTTCTATACATTATATGCGGGACACTTTTATACATTATATGCGGGACACTTCTATACATTATATGCGGGACACTTATATACATTATATGCGGGACACTTATATACATTATATGCGGGACACTTATATACATTATATGCGGGAGACTTATATACATTATATGTGGGACACTTATATACATTATATGCGGGACACTTATATACATTATATGCAGGACACTTATATACATTATATGCAGGACACTTCTTGGGACGTTTTTGGAGCCGTTTTCCCATAGACTCCAATGAAAACAGCTCCAAAAACGGCCGTGAAAACGCAGCGAAAAACGCGAGTTGCTCAAAAAACGTCTGAAAATCAGGGGCTGTTTTCCCTTGAAAACAGCTCCGTATTTTCAGACGTTTTTTGCGCTGTCGTGTGAACATACCCTTCGTTTTCAGTTTAGTTTCCGTTCATAGATTTCCCTGACAGAAAGCTCAGACTGAACCCGTGAACGAAGCCTAAGTACAAATCAATCCGGCTCCGTGTGACCGCTGGATAAGCTGATACTTTCTAGTCCTGTAGTGCAGATTGTGCAGCACTAAACTTCATGGCCGTCTCTCTCCATCCTGTGTAATCTGAACAGGACCAACGATCTCATTGTCAAACTTTCACACTGTCGACCAGGTTTGAGAGGTGACTGTAATAAGTGTTTTTATGTAATTAAATGCTGGAGGCGATTTGTGTAATTATCAATTACAAGCCGGGTGCATAATATACAGCGCGCAGAACTGGGTCGTAACTCAAGTCATCGAAAATATATAAATCACTATCCACATCCGTGTAATTAACAGCTCCACGCATTGAGTGCAGCGTAGACCGGGCTATGTGATCATTTATTCCTTGTCCTAACAAATAAAATGTTTCTTTTTCTCTTGATACAGATATTGGTGTTACTAAGTTCACTATGACCCCGCGCTGGTCCTCGCCACATGCAGCCTCTTCATGACTCTGGACCAGTCCGATCATGGCTCTGAGAGTCCACCACCGAGGTCAGTAACACGGGGACTTGTCAAAGAGGCTCATTAACTTCTAATTAGTACCGAGGCGGCATTGGAGGGCAGAGTATTCACAAACATGTCATCTTGTGTCTTAGGCCTCATGAACGTGGGTATGTATGGAGCTACAGCACTCATAGACTTCTACAGGGCCCTCCTGTACATCAGTCTGCCTCCCATTTCATCTGTTAGAAATATAATTGTGGCATGCTCTATAGCAGCGGTCCCCAACCCTTTATACCTTGTGAGCCACATTTAGGGCTTGTTCACACACAATGCACAAAACTTCTGCAGCAATTCCGTTGAAAAATACAGACATTTTGCTGCTGCAAAAACGCACCATTTCCTGCGGTTTATACGGTAGAAAATGGTGCGTATTTTGCAGCGTTTTTGTCAATGTTGGGGGATGGTGACATCTCCTCTGAAAAATGCAGCGATTCTGGCCACTTTCCGCAGCAGGAATTGACATGCTGTGGTATGAAAAATAAGCAGCGTGTGGATGAGCCCTTAAAGCGTAACGCCACTTACACTGAAAAACGCTGATAGTGCAGGACGGTACACGATGATCCGTTTTCTAAATAACTTTTGCTTTTAGCAGCAACACGGACTGTCAACACGGCCATTCTGCCTACGGGAGCCAGGGAGTCGCGCAGGATGCTCTGTCTCTAACGACAACGTTTTGAGCTGCCGTCAGCAGGGACTAGACACAGTCCCTGCTCCTGCTAGAAGCAGCATCGCTAATAAAAGTCATTTAGAAAAACGATTACTGTGTTTACTCCTGCCCTATCATCGTAGAAAATGTTCACATATTAAATGTAGAGAAACACAAAATAATGAATTTGCAATTTGCACATAAATATTTCAGTTTTGGTATTCCAGCACAGTCACTTGTCTGTAATATTATTAATGTACATGTCGTATTGTAGCGAGAGCGCATGGTTCTAATTCCCGAGCCACAGATTGGGGACCACTGCGTTACAGAATGTCCTTACAGGTCTCCCCTCCCCCCATGGAATTATTGCTTGTAGGGGAGAATAGTTCAGTAATCCAGCACCTAAAGCAGCAATACAGTCCTGGCTATGACTCTGTGAACGCCGTGCGCCTCCGTAAAGCCTCCCATGCAGCTTATCCATGTACATGAGGTCCTGATTCTATAAACTTCATGCATTGGAAGCCTCACCTCAGAAAATGCAACATTTATTAGAATACTCGTCTTTATGTGAATGGAGATTTGAGATCCACTGCTATGGAAATAAAACACGGCAAAGTTATACTTTTTTTTTAAATTATTATTATTTTACTCAACAATTATAAATTAATCCAAACTGCGTTCCCCCCCCCCCCCCTTTGAGGATGTTGCTATTCATTGGCAAACAGCAGGGATCTTGAAAATGATGAGGAATCGCAACACAAGGTATATTAGAAAGTTGGCAAACTTTCCATGATACAATTATTAACCATCGACATGGTCCTGGTCTTGTTAGTCTGTGTCAATATCAATTCTCTGATTCCTGCAGTCCAGAGATAATTAACCTCATCCATGCTGGGTACTTGCTGGAACTGCCTGTTCTTCATGTTTGCAGGAAACCTGCTGGAGGCCTAGAAGTCCTAATCATTGACCAGGCAACGTCCCTGTCCAGGATGAGGGGGTCCCTACAGGTTTATTGAATCATTATTCTCTTGGATCTTTTGTTTCCGGCTCTAACATTCAGCTTTCCATAGATGTCAGGTTGACCTTGTAGTTTTGTTATGGGATATTAGCTCCGAGCCAGCAGTTTAAGGGTTAATATTAAAGGACAACTTTTATGTGGGCAATTTCGTCGACATTTAATTAATCTGGGCATATGAATGTAATAAAACTCGCTTTATTCTTTTCTTCTTTTCAAGTGAACTGGAGTTTATAGGATTATAAAATGAATATGCAGCGTTTTCTCTTGTTAAATGGTATTTGCCGTGACTATCGCCCGGCGTTCCCACCTTCACACGTACCTCATGCGTTTATTATTTTGCGCCTCTTCTGCGGTCAGTAATAGCTCATACATTTTATTGCATTTCAGTTTTTCCAAGCTGTAATCAGAAGCCGAATAATGGAGCAAAAAAGCTAAACAACCCCCTCCTGAAGGCTAAAAATCAAAAAGTATTTTATATTCTCCTTCTTTATTTCTCGGGTCTCATCCATTTTATCTCCCACTCCTCCTCATCTGTGTAAACAATAGGTTTAGGAAAAGGGGCGGAGTTGAGGCTCCTTTTATCTGCCCCGCCTCCTCTGGTTAAGCCCCACCTCTTCCTGACTCCACAGCTGAAACATGGAGAAAACTAATTTGTAAAAAGCTCTTGTTTCTCTGCGATTTGTACAATATAGTTTTTTCTATGGACTGACAAACAGGCAGCGGGTCATAGTGAGGGGAGAAGGATTTAGGACGTAAGTGATTTCTGTTTTCAGAAGAAAAAGAGTTAATATTCACTTAAAGGATCTGTTTTATGTCTGAATCTGGAGATATGATTTATATCAATTCAACTGCAAAAAAAGGAGACAAAAAGAATAAATAGAGAACTGACATGTGAGGAGGATTCAGAGGTGCAGCTGTTACCTCCTCTCGGGTCTTAGGCCCTGTTCACACAGAGTTTTTTTGCCAGCAGATTCCTTCAGGAATTTTGAGGCAGATATTGACCAACCTACAGTTTCTTGCCTTGTTTTTGCGGCCATTGAGCACCGTGAGTGTAAAACTCTTCCTCTGCCTCCCATTGATGTCAATGGGAGATCAGAGACGGAAACGCGGGAAGAGCATGACGCTTTATTTTCCACTCACGGGATAAAACTGCCTCCCATTGAAATCAATGGGAGGCGATTTCAACCATTTTTTTGTTAGCTGTTTCCGTCACGGTTTCTACTTCAAAAACAGCGCCAAAAAACTCTGTGATCTAGCACTTATTTGTCAGGGACTGAGTATTTTGCACCAAGTAAAATATTCTTTAGACATTAAAAAATAATTAATTTACTTTCTGGGGAAGACATTTAAATTCTTATCTTTGAATTGGCACTTGTGTAATACAGAACACGTGGTGATCTACAGTATGAGCCCTGCATAGTCAATATCTAGTAATACGGTAATAATCCGTGCACCGGACCTGCAAAGTGGGGCTTCAGGAGATATAAAATAACATTATACATATATATATATATATGATGTTTCAGCGATCTCCCAGCACAGGACTGTGCAGCAGGTCCTCGGAGCAGAGCTGTCAATCACACTGCAGTAGCCCCGCCCACATTCAGCTCCTTGCAGCAGACAGTGCAGGAAAGTGAGGACGTTATTGCGTCAGCCGCCCAGACATCCTCCTGTTATTACACTTTGTTATAATACATCAGTTTTCACGTACGTTCTCCTCCTGGACGAGGATGGTCAGGGGATCAATGGGGCAGTCACCCACAGGCATCGTTCTTTTTACATTTGAGGGCGAAGTTACCCCACTGAGATAACCTGGGAGGTCGGTGCGTCTGCAGGGTATTTTATGTAGGCCTTTGGCTGCTGCTTTGCTGTACATTTATTCAGGGTGACATGACACATTTTGATATGTTTAATTGAACCACCAAGAACAACATTGATTCCCTCTGATGTTGCGCTCCCATGGCCGTTGTTGTACATGGGCGTTCTCTACCCGTCTTATGTCACTTTTCTTGGAGGAACACAATAGTGTCAGTGTTATTCCAGAGCATCATCCACAAGTTTTAACAAAGCGGTGAGGTGAGGCTTGGTATTGTATATAAGGCTGGTCCTCACATTCAATCACGCCCTGCTGAGGCAAACCATAAATATCACTACATCCATAAATCACGTCGACTTCTACTGAGGGCAGGTAAATAGCATCGGATGGAAACATAGATCAGAAATATTGATTGAAATGACCGCGCACCATGAGAGGTGACTGACGTGGCAATAAATGTGAAGAGTGAAATTCCATTAATCCAGTGGTCTGGAAGTACCACTAATTCAGCATGCAGTCAAACTAGTGGCATACCGGCGTGTACCCTGCTCTCACGTCCCCACGCTGCAGCCTCAGTGTCAGTGAATGGAGATCAGTGCTGGGGTGTGGACCGACCGGTATAAACGTGAGCGCAGAGACCTCGCTCCACCACCGACACACAGGGCGACCAATGATGGGGCCAACAGCAGCAATAGGGTCCGCAAATGATTATATGTCTGTACATGTCTGAACTTCCAGTGATTCACAATCGCCCATCGTCCAGCTCTTTGGGGATCCTGAGGATGCTGTGTTTTTTGGGATTTTACTGTATATTAGAACTTTGCTTTAAGAATAAGGCTGGGTTCACACGACCTATTTTCAGGCGTTTTACGCCTCGAATTACGCCTGAAAACACGGCTCCAATATGTCGGCAAACATCTGCCCATTCATTTCAATGGGTTTGCCGACGACCTGTAATTTTACGCGTCGCTGTCAAAAGACGGCGCGTAAAATAACAGCCTCGTCAAAGAAGTGCAGGACACTTCTTGGGACGTAATTTGAGCCGTTTTTCATTGACTTCAATGAAGAACAGCTCCAAATTACGGCCGTAATTGACACCTCACAAAACGTGAGTACGAGCAATTACGTCTGAAATTCAGGAGCTGTTTTCTCCTGAAAACAGCTCCGTAATTTCAGCCGTAATTGACGTTATGGTGTGCACATACCCTTAGGCTAAAACGACGCGTGGTCTTTGTAAAACTAGCGCAACACAATCTTAAAGGCTATGTAAAGTTTTGAACGGGATTTTATTTTTTTATTTTTATAAAAAGGTCAATCCGTGTATTTGGTGCAACTTTATAATTAGTTTGTATTACAAATTATGTTGACTTTTTGAGATACGTACAGCCGCTTTGTATCCTGTATACAGAGAAGCTGTATCATGAACTAAGACCTGAGTCCGTCAGGTCCGTGGGACTGACGGGTTCAGTGAAAGTGGGTCCTGCAGGTCTCTGGCACACAGGATCCACCTGTAATCTATGATATCTAAGTTATGAACTGTTAGGCCTTATGCACACATCCGTTGCCCTTTGTACGGCTGCTACTGACGCATCCGTGAAACACAGACCGCACACTGATCACTTCTGTGTGCAGTCCGTTGCTTCAACGGACAAAATTAATGCAATGGCCGAGACTGTTCCGTCAAAAACGGACAGGAGTAAGACCTCTCCTATTTTTGTTGGAACGGCCACACGGTTCCGTTAAAACAACGGCAGTGTGAATGGCCCCATGGACAGCACACTGAAGAAAATAACTGAAGTGAGCACGAGGCCTTAGAGACACGCAGGACCCGCTGTCACAGAACCCGTTAGTCTTGGGGACCTGACGGGTACGTGATTCAGCCAACTATACAGCTGTTCTGTATGCAGGATACAGAGCAGCTGTATCTCAAAAAGAAAAATAATTATTAATAAAAACTAATTATAAAGTTCGAACAAGCACGCTGTAATTTTTATTAAAATTTTTTTTACTTTCAATTGTATACATAGCCTTTTCCCTATATAAAAAGTCACATACGACCCTTCAACCGTTGCAGAAAATGTAAAAGCCCGAACCTCATATTATAGCTACACCCTGATGATACAAGAAGGTTCAGAAGTCTCTAAACAAAATAAAGCCTCATGTCTGGAAAAAAGTCGTGTCAATTCTTGGTGCGGCGGACGCGCCATTTATTCCATTGAATTCAATGGGAGGCAAAAAAAAAACATGGAAAAGAAAAAGCATCCAAAGATCCCCCAAAATACAGGTACTCGTTATTAAAAATCAGTTTAAAAAATATGTGTTTTTGACATCCACTCTACGTTACATCCTTAGTTGCCGTTGCATTGGGATGTCCGCTGTCCACCGCCACCAGCTCCCGCTGACAGCCAGGCAATTACTGCAAAATAAAAGTATGGTGGATCGGGAAATTGACAAGTTTACCGCAATAGACTATTATGTCGCAGGGTAGAAAGACGATTGCCACCCAAAATGTAAGATTTTTAAATATTTTGAGTGGAAATCCTTTAAAGGGTAACTAAACGTTCAACAAACTAGTGACATGTCAGAAGTTTTGATTGGTGGGGGTCCGAGCAGTGAGACCCCACCAATCATTGAAACGAAGCTGCAGAAGTCCTGGTGTGAGCGCTCGGCCGCTTCGTTTCTGTTCGGCTTTTCCCGATCAATTATACATAAAATGGAATATAAACAGCAACTGCCCGATTCTCTACTGATCACAGCCATGTGTCCTGGAGCCGCGTTGTGTCTGTTCATGGATCCACATGTGGCAGATTTTGTTGCAGAACTGTAAAACAGCACTATTCATCTGAGGGGGGGGGGGAGTTTCTGCAGCAGGTGCACACATTTCTGCAATAATATCTGCCGCATGTGAATCCGCCCTAAGGGGTAAGTACACACCTAGCTGACGTTTCCACCATGGATTTTACAGCTTATTTCACCCTGTGCATTGCAAAAATTCTGTGGCATTTCTGCAAAAGTATGAACTAGCTCAACATGTATTGTACTGTACTTTGCCACAGATTTTTTGATTCATCTGACATGGATCCTGATTGCAGCAAGAAACATAGGGCCTTTAAAAAAAAGAGTTCTATTCATACAAGTTTGTGAAGAGACAGCCCTTAACAGTTAAAGAGGCTCTGTCACCAGATTTTGCAACCCCTATCTGCTATTGCATGTGATCGGCGCTGCAATGTAGATTACAGTAACGTTTTTATTTTTAAAAAACGAGCATTTTTGGCCAAGTTATGACCATTTTTGTATTTATGCAAATGAGGCTTGCAAAAGTCCAACTGGGCGTGTTTAAAGTAAAAGTCCAACTGGGCGTGTATTATGTGTGTACATCGGGGCGTGTTTACTACTTTTACTAGCTGGGCGTTCTGATGAGAAGTATCATCCACTTCTCTTCAGAACGCCCAGCTTCTGCCAGATCACGCTGTGACGTCACTCACAGGTCCTGTGAGTGACGTCACAGCGTGATCTCTCGAGAACACGGCTGTGTCTGCACTGCCAGAAGCTGGGCGTTGTGAAGAGAAGTGGATGATACTTCTCGTCAGAACGCCCAGCTAGTAAAAGTAGTAAAAACGCCCCGATGTACGCACATAATACACGCCCACTTGGACTTTTACTTTAAACACGCCCACTTGGACTTTTGCAAGCCTCATTTGCATAAATACAAAAATGGTCATAACTTGGCCAAAAATGCTCGTTTTTAAAAAATAAAAACGTTACTGTTATCTACATTGCAGCGCCGATCACATGCAATAGCAGATAGGGGCTGCAAAATCTGGTGACAGAGCCTCTTTAAGCCAAATTTGTAAAATGCAAAGGGACGTTTGATTTTCATCTGTAAGATGCTACAGTTCCTGGTGTAAAGGCAGCAATTCCCGAAATGTAAATCACCAGAGTAAGATCTGTCAGATTTTAGCTCTGAAGTCAGCAGAATAGTGAGTGCAGCTCTGGTGTATAATACAGGATGTAACTCCGGATCAGTACAGGATAAGTAATGTATGTACACAGTGACTCCACCAGCAGGATAGTGAGTGCAGCTCTGGAGTATAATACAGGATGTAACTCAGGATCAGTACAGGATAAGTAATGTATGTACACAGTGACTCCGCCAGCAGAATAGTGAGTGCAGCTCTGGAGTATAATACAGGATGTAACTCAGGATCAGTACAGGATAAGTAATGTAATATATGTACACAGTGACTCCACCAGCAGAATAGTGAGTGCAGCTCTGGAGTATAATACAGGATATAACTCAGGATCAGTATTAGATAAGTAATGTATGTACACAGTGACTCCACTAGCAGAATAGTAAGTGCAGCTCTGGAGTATAATACAGGATAAGTAATGTAATGTATGTACACAGTGACCACCAGCAGAATAGCGAGTGCAGCTCTGGAGTATAATACAGGATGTAACTCAGGATCAGTACAGGATAAGTAATGTAATGTATGTACACAGTGACTCCACCAGCAGAATAGTGAGTGCAGCTCTGGAGTATAATACAGGATGTAACTCCGGATCAGTACAGGATAAGTAATGTAATGTATGTACAGTGACTCCACCAGCAGAATAGTGAGTGCAGCTCTGGAGTATAATACAGGCTGTAACTGAGTATCAGTACAGGATAAGTAATGTAATGTATGTACACAGTGACTCCACCAGCAGAATAGTGAGTGCAGCTCTGGAGTAACCCAAGATCAGTAAAAGATAAGTAATGCAACAATGTGGCAGAAAAAAAACCAACACTTCTCCCCAGAGATGATCACAAAAAATAACATCTTAATTATTAATATTTAAATTTTAACATTTTTCTCCCTCAATCACTGACATTAATGTGCTCTACATCTCGTGCAAAAAAAATACACAGAACAGATATTTTCAAATTTCACTTCTAGATTTTCTTTAAAAATAGTTTATTATAAATCTTATTACAATTCAGTGATACACAGGAGTCACATGTACATCGGGCTTGGCACGGCTCCATTCACACTGCTAATACATAAATCTGTCATCAGAGGACCAGTGGTCTGCTCACATGAATCCACTATCAGACATTCGCTCCAGTGGGACGCATCTCTAAAGTGTATTTTTTTGTAAGGCAATTTATCAAAGAGAAAACGGAAACTCTAATATACAATGTGGATTCAGTGATAAGATTTTAGCCTGGGAGCTGCCGCTATGTTTGGCAGACGGTGATATCAATGTAAATCCGCCACAGACATGAGATCGGCTGAAATGTGCGATTCCGACTGTGTTTTCCATTTGTCGGCCGTTAATCACCCGTCACAGATTTTTAGTCTGCGAGTGGGTCTTAATTTTATGTTATAAACGACTGCAGCGCGTAATGTAATAACGGTAGATGTGTCACCTCCCTGGAGTCCTAATGCTTATTTTACTGTCATTTTTATCATGCTGAAGAGACCTAATAGGATTTTTTGGTTATATGTAAATTATGCACCATCATTGTATTATGAAAAGTTCTGCAACTTTCTGACAATGTCCTACTGCCTCATTACAGTGTATCTGAACTCTTTCTTCTAATAAGCTCTGCGGCTCTGTGAGCAGGACTAGGTTAGCATGGCTTAACATTCACTGATAGCAAACAGAAATTATGATAATGGCGAAAAATGTATAAACAAAAACGAAAGTTGCAGAAAACTTCATTGTACAAAGGAAAATGTTTTCAGTTATAGCAGTGGAGAATCTTGTAATATATATTCCCAGGAATCCTACATCTTTTATAATATGTCAGTGGCAGATAAATCTGTGACACACGTGACTAGTGGTTGGCTTTAAGGATTCATTTTTGAAGTGCAGCTATAATTTAGCAAGTCGGGGATTGACGTCTCAGTCCTGCTATCTCTTTTTGGCTTTAATTTGACTTGGACGGAATTATAAAAAGGCACATAGAGGAGAATCGGACACAGAGGTGAATCAGGCACATAGAGGAGAATCAGCCACATAGATGTGAATCAGGCACATAGAGGTGAATCAGACACATAGAGGTGAATCAGACACATAGAGGAGAATCAGGCACATAGAGGTGAATCAGACACATAGAGGTGAATCAGACACATAGAGGTGAATCAGGCACATAGAGGAGAATCAGCCACATAGAGGAGAATCAGCCACATAGAGGAGAATCAGGCACATAGAGGAGAATCAGGCACATAGAGGAGAATCGGACGCATAGAGGTGAATCGGACGCATAGAGGTGAATCGGACGCATAGAGGTGAATCGGACGCATAGAGGTGAATCGGACGCATAGAGGTGAATCGGACGCATAGAGGTGAATCGGACGCATAGAGGTGAATCGGACGCATAGAGGTGAATCGGACGCATAGAGGTGAATCGGACGCATAGAGGTGAATCGGACGCATAGAGGTGAATCGGACGCATAGAGGTGAATCGGACGCATAGAGGTGAATCGGACGCATAGAGGTGAATCGGACGCATAGAGGTGAATCGGACGCATAGAGGTGAATCGGACGCATAGAGGTGAATCGGACGCATAGAGGTGAATCGGACGCATAGAGGTGAATCAGAAAGATAGAGAAGAATCAGGCACATAGAGGTTAATCGGACGCATAGAGGTGAATCGGACGCATAGAGGTGAATCGGACGCATAGAGGTGATTCGGACGCATAGAGGTGAATCGGACGCATAGAGGTGAATCGGACGCATAGAGGTGAATCGGACGCATAGAGGTGAATCGGACGCATAGAGGTGAATCGGACGCATAGAGGTGAATCGGACGCATAGAGGTGAATCGGACGCATAGAGGTGAATCGGACGCATAGAGGTGAATCGGACGCATAGAGGTGAATCGGACGCATAGAGGAGAATCGGACACATAGAGGTGAATCAGAAAGATAGAGAAGAATCAGGCACATAGAGGTTAATCGGACGCATAGAGGTTAATCGGACGCATAGAGGTTAATCGGACGCATAGAGGTTAATCGGACGCATAGAGGTGAATCGGACGCATAGAGGTGAATCGGACGCATAGAGGTGAATCGGACGCATAGAGGTGAATCGGGCGCATAGAGGTGAATCGGGCGCATAGAGGTGAATCGGGCGCATAGAGGTGAATCGGACGCATAGAGGTGAATCGGACGCATAGAGGTGAATCGGACGCATAGAGGTGAATCGGACGCATAGAGGTGAATCGGACGCATAGAGGTGAATCGGACGCATAGGTGAATCGGACGCATAGAGGTGAATCAGAAAGATAGAGAAGAATCAGGCACATAGAGGTGAATCGGACACATAGAGGTGAATCAGGCACATAGAGGTGAATCGGACACTTAGAGGTGAATCGGACACTTAGAGGTGAATCGGACACTTAGAGGTGAATCGGACACTTAGAGGTGAATCGGACACATAGAGGTGAATCGGACACATAGAGGTGAATCGGACACATAGAGGAGAATCGGACAGATAGAGGAGAATCGGACGTAATTCCTGAGATGGACATTATGGGGGAATATTCCTCCTCCTGTGTGTATGTATCCCTGCTTGCTGTCAGTGAGGGATCAACTTTGTGCCTGTACACATATTTGTTGTGTGCCACACAATCAAAAATCGCGTGCGGCTTCACCGTGAATTGCCACGGTTTTGTTTTTGGCCACATGGCCTGTACAGATAAAGCACATACTTTCATTGTGTTTCACCTGTATAAGCCACACGACCAAATACCTCATCGCAATTTGCAATTTAACTGCGCGGCACAATAAGTGAATGGGCACCCGAATATTACTCACTGCTCAGGGTTTGTTACATTTCTATAATATGTGACAATCTTCTATGCGCTGAACACATCAGCAGCACAAATCCCTGTCCTGTTCTTTACCTTCTTGGGTCCACGCTGTTTAACAGAATTGATATTCAAGGCTTGAAAGAATTGCAGCAAAACCTCAGCTGTAAGAATATTAGTACTTGACAGACCTTTAGCCTCTAGAAGTAAACAAGAAAGTCACTATTCACTGATAGCAAGCATCTTCATCTTGAACGTGGATCTAACCACAAAGTCGATTAGAAAGTTGCAGTATATATATATATAATGTGTGGCTGGAGCGGTCCTCCACAGTCATTTAACTATTGATTATCCTATATTAACCTGAGGTTAGGCTCTGCTACATATTGTGCATTGGTTGCTGTAGTAACTTTTCCTGCGTTCTAGTTTACGTTGACTCTTTGGTGGCAGCCACTTGCATCATGTTTGCAGCATCCAGTACATTGTGAGCTTTATATAGATGATCTCTGCAGCAGTAACCTCCCTAATACTATAGATCAGATACACGGTAGCCTTCGCTTTGGATATATTTGTGCTCTCTTCATGACCTGCTATGACTCCCTGCTGGTGCACAGTATGAGCCCTGAATACACGTCTCCGCGCAGTCTGATGTCATCCTCCTATTGCCCATTTTATGGAATATAAACCCCATTTCTGAATAGAGAAGAGATTAAATGACTACGGTCATAAATTAACACATAGAGATTGTTTTACAAGATTTAACATGCAAAGAGGCACTTCATGTGAGAGCTTTCCCAAGTAAGTTACACTGGGAAAACAGCTTCTTTCCCTTTTGCTTTGGCTTTTTTTCACCCTTTCCACTGTAGTTTCTGGCACAAAAATAAAGAACACTATATATACACTGTCCAATTGTTTTACAAACACAGCAAAAATTCCCAGTCTTGTCTGTACAGACCCCATTAGTCACGGAGATCCTCCATTCTCTTCCCTCCTCCATGTGGCTTTAACCTTTTCCCTTCTAGATAAAAGGACTTGGAGGAAAGATTCCCTTAAGGGTCGGGGTCTGCAGATAGGACGAACCCAGAGCACGCAGCGGGTAACCCCCGGAGACTGTGGGCGCAGCTTGGCGCAGTTTCTTGATGGACACGTTGTCCTTGTTTTTAGCTGGAGCAGCCGCTGTCCTTTGTTGAGGTGTTGAGCTGTGATGTGGACGTCACCGGAGGTGATTCTGACTCCAGCTTTTTGCCTTCTTGTTCATTCCTTTCCAGTGTTTGTCCGTCCTGATCTTCCTCTGGTGCATTTTCTTGCTCCTCTTCAGATTTTTCTACCTCACATTGAGCTTCTTGAGCCATTCTATTCATCGTCTCCTCTGCCTCGATTTCCTCTGAAGTTGGGATAGAATTTTTCTTTGGACGTCCTTTTGGCTTGGTGGGCGCCTCCTGCCCACCCTTGAGGACCTGTGGAAAAGTCAATAATGTTTTACTGAAAACATAATGTTCATTGATTCATAGTTATTGTCTTTCTGGAATGACCATTATTAATGCTGCCTCTTTTAAAGGGTACCCCTAAGGGTATGTTCACACGCTAAACTAAAAACAGCCGTAAAATACCGAGCTTTTCAAGGGAAACCAGACCCTGAATTTCAGTTGTTTTTTAAGCATCAAGCGTTTTTTTGATGCGTTTTTTACGGACTTTTTAGAGCTATTTTTCTATTGAGACAATGAAAAACGGTTTTAAAAATGGCTCAAGAAGTGACATGCATTTTTACGGGGCATTCTTTTACGCGCTGTTTTTACAAACAGCCGTGTAAAAATAACGCCCCGTGGGAACGAAACGCCGTTTTTCCCATTGGAATCAATGGGCAGATGTTTGGAGGGGTTCAGCCTCCGTATTTTTAGCCGTTTTTCGTGGTGTTTACGGGCCGAAAAACGGCTGAAAATAAGCCGAGTGAACATACCCTCACTTTCCAGGATATGCATTAAATGTGTGATAGGTGCGGGTTCCAGATAACGGGGCCCCCCGACCCAAGTCCCGCCCAGTGAGAATAAACGGAGAGGTCGACCCCCGTTCTCCTACCTCTGGATATGCCATTGATGTGTGAGTTGGGAATACCCCTTTAAGAGTAGCATTAGGTCTGATGGTGCTCATTCCTGGCCCGCAATAATACTCTGCATGAGCAGGAAAGATCCATGTTCTTATACCCCTTAACATGCCGCTGAACGGAGGGCAGGACTTTAACCCCTTCTTATACTGCAGCATTAGCAATGTCATTAACGTTGGAGAACCTCTAAGAATTAGTGTAGCTACAAGGGGTGCAGCGGTGCCAATCACACGGGGCCTGGTGCTTGATATATGGCGCGTGGTGGGGGGTGTCTGTTACAGGTTTTGCATTGGGGATCAGGGGCTTTGTTAGGCCTCTCCGTATAACCATTTCTATAGAATATTTTTATCATTGGATTCTTTTAAACAATACAACAATTTTTATTGTCTCTTATTCAAATAATCCGCGAGCGGTGTCCAGTGCTGCAGCAAAGTGACGTTTAGGCCACAACAATAGATGTTCAAATTGCATAATTACAATAAATGATCAAAAACTCAACAACTCAAATCATCAATTAAAGAGTTCAAAGAATTGATTGTGTAGTTCTGTAGATGTGGCAATTATTGGTGGCATCATATGAAACATCTTTACATCTATGGCAGCTTTAGTAGTTCCCATAAACTTACAATTTTTTTCCACTTCATTCTTCGGTTCTGATACCACGTCTTGACTTGAAGCTGTGTCAACCCCAAGGCCTGAGCCAGGTCTAGCCTGAAGAATAAGAATCAGTCAGTACTAAGGGCAGAATGGGTGAATTTCTATGCAGTAAATGACCACCATATGCTGCCATGTTCCAGATGGTGCTCACAAGACTAAAGAAGTCATTTTCATTGGGAACAGTACGGCATTATTATTTCAGCACTATATGGCGCTGTTATCTGTTCATTATACAGTATTATTATTTCAGCACTATATGGCACTGTTATCTGTTCATTATACAGCATTATTATTTCAGCACTATATGGCGCTGTTATCTGTTCATTATACGGCATTATTATTTCAGCACTATATGGCGCTGTTGTCTGTTCATTATACGGCATTATTATTTCAGCACTATATGGCGCTGTTATCTGTTCATTATACAGTATTATTATTTCAGCACTATATGGCGCTGTTATCTGTATATTATACAGCATTATTATTTCAGCACTATATGGCGCTGTTATCTGTTCATTATACGGCATTATTATTTCAGCACTATATGGCGCTGTTATCTGTTCATTATACAGTATTATTATTTCAGCACTATATGGCGCTGTTATCTGTTCATTATACGGCATTATTATTTCAGCACTATATGGCGCTGTTATCTGTTCATTATACAGTATTATTATTTCAGCACTATATGGTGCCGTTATCTGTTCATTATACAGTATTATTATTTCAGCACTATATGGCGCTGTTATCTGTTCATTATACGGCATTATTATTTCAGCGCTATATGGCGCTGTTATCTGTTCATTATACGGCATTATTATTTCAGCGCTATATGGCGCTGTTATCTGTTCATTATACGGTATTATTATTTCAGCACTATATGGCGCTGTTATCTGTATATTATACGGTATTATTATTTCAGCACTATATGGCGCTGTTATCTGTTCATTATACGGCATTATTATTTCAGCACTATATGGCGCTGTTATCTGTTCATTATACAGCATTATTATTTCAGCACTATATGGCGCTGTTATCTGTTCATTATACGGCATTATTATTTCAACACTATATGGCTGGTATCTGTTCATTATACGACATTATTATTTCAACACTATATGGCGCTGTTATCTGTTCATTATACAGTATTATTATTTCAGCACTATATGGCGCTGTTATCTGTTCATTATACGACATTATTATTTCAGCACTATATGGCGCTGTTATCTGTTCATTATACAGTATTATTATTTCAGCACTATATGGTGCCGTTATCTGTTCATTATACAGTATTATTATTTCAGCACTATATGGTGCCGTTATCTGTTCATTATACGGTATTATTATTTCAGCACTATATGGCGCTGTTATCTGTTCATTATACGGCATTATTATTTCAGCACTATATGGCGCTGTTATCTGTTCATTATACGGCATTATTATTTCAGCACTATATGGTGCCGTTATCTGTTCATTATACGGCATTATTATTTCAGCACTATATGGTGCCGTTATCTGTTCATTATACAGTATTATTATTTCAGCACTATATGGCGCTGTTATCTGTTCATTATACGGCATTATTATTTCAGCGCTATATGGCGCTGTTATCTGTTCATTATACGGTATTATTATTTCAGCACTATATGGCGCTGTTATCTGTATATTATACGGTATTATTATTTCAGCACTATATGGCGCTGTTATCTGTTCATTATACGGCATTATTATTTCAGCACTATATGGCGCTGTTATCTGTTCATTATACAGCATTATTATTTCAGCACTATATGGCGCTGTTATCTGTTCATTATACGGCATTATTATTTCAGCACTATATGGCGCTGTTATCTGTTCATTATACGGTATTATTATTTCAGCACTATATGGCGCTGTTATCTGTATATTATACGGCATTATTATTTCAGCACTATATGGCACTGTTATCTGTTCAGTATACGGTATTATTATTTCAGCACTATATGGCGCTGTTATCTGTTCATTATACGGCATTATTATTTCAGCACTATATGGCGCTGTTATCTGTTCATTATACAGTATTATTATTTCAGCACTATATGTCGCTGTTATCTGTTCATTATACAGTATTATTTCAGCACTATATGGCGCTGTTATCTGTTCATTATACGGCATTATTATTTCAGCACTATATGGCGCTGTTATCTGTTCATTATACGGTATTATTATTTCAGCACTATATGGCGCTGTTATCTGTTCATTATACGGTATTATTATTTAAGCACTATATGGCGCTGTTATCTGTTCATTATACAGTATTATTTCAGCACTATATGGCGCTGTTATCTGTTCATTATACGGCATTATTATTTCAGCACTATATGGCGCTGTTATCTGTTCATTATACGGCATTATTATTTCAGCACTATATGGCGCTGTTATCTCTTCATTATACGGCATTATTATTTCAGCACTATATGGTGCCGTTATCTGTTCATTATACAGTATTATTATTATTTCAGCACTATATGGCGCTGTTATCTGTTCATTATACGGCATTATTATTTCAGCACTATATGGCGCTGTTATCTGTTCATTATACAGTATTATTATTTCAGCACTATATGGCGCTGTTATCTCTTCATTATACGGCATTATTATTTCAGCACTATATGGTGCCGTTATCTGTTCATTATACAGTATTATTTCAGCACTATATGGCGCTGTTATCTGTTCATTATACGGCATTATTATTTCAGCACTATATGGCGCTGTTATCTGTTCATTATACAGTATTATTATTTCAGCACTATATGGCGCTGTTATCTGTTCATTATACGGTATTATTATTTCAGCACTATATGGCGCCGTTATCTGTTCATTATACGGCATTATTATTTCAGCACTATATGGCGCTGTTATCTGTTCATTATACAGTATTATTATTTCAGCGCTATATGGCGCTGTTATCTGTTCATTATACGGCATTATTATTTCACCACTATGTGACGCTGTTATCTGTTCATTATACGGCATTATTATTTGAGCACTATATGGCGCTGTTATCTATTCATTATACGGCATTATTATTTCAGCACTATATGGCGCTGTTATCTGTTCATTATACGGCATTATTATTTCAGCACTATATGGCGCTGTTATCTGTTCATTATACAGTATTATTATTTCAGCACTATGTGACGCTGTTATCTGTTCATTATACAGTATTATTATTTCACCACTATATGGCGCTGTTATCTGTTCATTATACGGCATTATTATTTCAGCACTATATGGCACTGTTATCTGTTCATTATACAGTATTATTATTTCAGCACTATATGGCGCTGTTATCTGTTCATTATACGGCATTATTATTTCACCACTATATGGCGCTGTTATCTGTTCATTATACGGCATTATTATTTCAGCACTATATGGCACTGTTATCTGTTCATTATACGGCATTATTATTTCAGCACTATATGGCGCTGTTATCTGTTCATTATACGGTATTATTATTTCAGCACTATATGGCGCTGTTATCTGTATATTATACGGCATTATTATTTCAGCACTATATGGCGCTGTTATCTGTTCATTATACGGTATTATTTCAGCACTATATGGCGCTGTTATCTGTTCATTATACAGCATTATTATTTCAGCACTATATGGTGCTGTTATCTGTTCATTATACGGCATTATTATTTCAGCACTATATGGCGCTGTTATCTGTTCATTATACGGTATTATTATTTCAGCACTATATGGCGCTGTTATCTGTTCATTATACGGCATTATTATTTCACCACTATATGGCGCTGTTATCTGTTCATTATACGGCATTATTATTTCAGCACTATATGGCGCTGTTATCTGTTCATTATACGGTATTATTATTTCAGCACTATATGGCGCTGTTGTCTGTTCATTATACGGCATTATTATTTCAGCACTATATGGCGCTGTTATCTGTTCATTATACGGTATTATTATTTCAGCACTATATGGCGCTGTTGTCTGTTCATTATACGGCATTATTATTTCAGCACTATATGGCGCTGTTATCTGTTCATTATACGGTATTATTATTTCAGCACTATATGGCGCTGTTATCTGTTCATTATACAGTATTATTTCAGCACTATATGGCGCTGTTATCTGTTCATTATACAGTATTATTTCAGCACTATATGGCGCTGTTATCTGTTCATTATACAGTATTATTATTTCAGCACTATATGGCGCTGTTATCTGTTCATTATACAGTATTATTATTTCAGCACTATATGGCGCTGTTATCTGTTCATTATACGGTATTATTATTTCAGAACTATATGGCGCTGTTATCTGTATATTATACAGTATTATTATTTCAGCACTATATGGCGCTGTTATCTGTTCATTATACGGCATTATTATTTCAGCACTATATGGCGCTGTTATCTGTTCATTATACAGTATTATTATTTCAGCACTATATGTCGCTGTTATCTGTTCATTATACAGTATTATTATTTCAGCACTATATGGCGCTGTTATCTGTTCATTATACGACATTATTATTTCAGCACTATATGGCACTGTTATCTGTTCATTATACGGCATTATTATTTCAGCACTATATGGCACTGTTATCTGTTCATTATACGGCATTATTATTTCAGCACTATATGGCGCTGTTATCTGTTCATTATACGGCATTATTATTTCAGCACTATATGGTGCCGTTATCTGTTCATTATACAGTATTATTATTTCAGCACTAAATGGTGCTGTTATCTGTTCATTATACAGTATTATTATTTCAGCGCTATATGGCGCTGTTATCTTTTCATTATACGGCATTATTATTTCAGCACTATATTGCGCTGTTATCTGTTCATTATACAGTATTATTATTTCAGCACTATATGGCGCCGTTATCTGTATATTATACGGCATTATTATTTCAGCACTATATGGCGCTGTTATCTGTTCATTATACGGCATTATTATTTCAGCACTATATGGCGCCGTTATCTGTTCATTATACGGCATTATTATTTCAGCACTATATGGCGCTGTTATCTGTTCATTATACAGTATTATTATTTCAACACTATACGGTGCCGTTATCTGTTCATTATACAGTATTATTTCAGCACTATATGGCGCTGTTATCTGTTCATTATACGGCATTATTATTTCAGCACTATATGGCGCTGTTATCTGTTCATTATACAGTATTATTATTTCAGCACTATATGGCGCTGTTATCTGTTCATTATACGGTATTATTATTTCAGCACTATATGGCGCTGTTATCTGTTCATTATACGGTATTATTATTTAAGCACTATATGGCGCTGTTATCTGTTCATTATACAGTATTATTTCAGCACTATATGGCGCTGTTATCTGTTCATTATACGGCATTATTATTTCAGCACTATATGGCGCTGTTATCTGTTCATTATACAGTATTATTATTTCAGCACTATATGGCGCTGTTATCTGTTCATTATACGGCATTATTATTTCAGCACTATATGGCGCTGTTATCTCCATTATACGGCATTATTATTTCACCACTATGTGACGCTGTTATCTGTTCATTATACGGCATTATTATTTCAGCACTATATGGCGCTGTTATCTGTTCATTATACGGCATTATTTCAGCACTATATGGCGCTGTTATCTGTTCATTATACAGTATTATTATTTCAGCACTATATGTCGCTGTTATCTGTTCATTATACAGTATTATTATTTCAGCACTATATGGCGCTGTTATCTGTTCATTATACGACATTATTATTTCAGCACTATATGGCGCTGTTATCTGTTCATTATACGGCATTATTATTTCAGCACTATATGGCGCTGTTATCTGTTCATTATACGGCATTATTATTTCAGCACTATATGGCGCTGTTATCTGTTCATTATACAGTATTATTATTTCAACACTATACGGTGCCGTTATCTGTTCATTATACAGTATTATTTCAGCACTATATGGCGCTGTTATCTGTTCATTATACGGCATTATTATTTCAGCACTATATGGCGCTGTTATCTGTTCATTATACGGTATTATTATTTCAGCACTATATGGTGCCGTTATCTGTTCATTATACAGTATTATTATTTCAGCACTATATGGCGCTGTTATCTGTTCATTATACGGCATTATTATTTCAGCACTATATGGCGCTGTTATCTGTTCATTATACGGCATTATTATTTCAGCACTATATGGCGCTGTTGTCTGTTCATTATACGGCATTATTATTTCAGCACTATATGGCGCTGTTATCTGTTCATTATACGGTATTATTATTTCAGCACTATATGGCGCTGTTGTCTGTTCATTATACGGCATTATTATTTCAGCACTATATGGCGCTGTTATCTGTTCATTATACAGCATTATTATTTCAGCACTATATGGCGCTGTTATCTGTTCATTATACAGTATTATTATTTCAGCACTATATGGCGCTGTTATCTGTTCATTATACGGCATTATTATTTCACCACTATATGGCACTGTTATCTGTTCATTATACGGCATTATTATTTCAGCACTATATGGCACTGTTATCTGTTCATTATACGGCATTATTATTTCAGCACTATATGGCGCTGTTATCTGTTCATTATACAGTATTATTATTTCAGCACTATGTGACGCTGTTATCTGTTCATTATACGGTATTATTATTTGAGCACTATATGGCGCTGTTATCTGTTCATTATACGGTATTATTATTTCAGCACTATATGGCGCTGTTATCTGTTCATTATACGGTATTATTATTTCAGCACTATATGGCGCTGTTATCTGTTCATTATACGGTATTATTATTTCAGCACTATATGGCGCTGTTATCTGTTCAGTTTACGGCATTATTATTTCAGCACTATATGGCGCTGTTATCTGTTCATTATACAGTATTATTATTTCAGCACTATATGGCGCTGTTATCTGTTCATTATACGGTATTATTATTTCAGCACTATATGGCGCTGTTATCTGTTCATTATACGGTATTAATATTTCAGCACTATATGGCGCTGTTATCTGTATATTATACAGTATTATTATTTCAGCACTATATGGCGCTGTTATCTGTTCATTATACGGCATTATTATTTCAGCACTAAATGGCGCTGTTATCTGTTCATTATACGGCATTATTATTTCAGCACTATATTGCGCTGTTATCTGTTCATTATACGGCATTATTATTTCAGCACTATATGGCACTGTTATCTGTTCATTATACGGCATTATTATTTCAGCACTATATGGCACTGTTATCTGTTCATTATACGGCATTATTATTTCAGCACTATATGGCGCTGTTATCTGTTCATTATACAGCATTATTATTTCAGCACTAAATGGCGCTGTTATCTGTTCATTATACGGCATTATTATTTCAGCACTATATTGCGCTGTTATCTGTTCATTATACGGCATTATTATTTCAGCACTATATGGTGCCGTTATCTGTTCATTATACAGTATTATTATTTCAGCACTATATGGCGCTGTTATCTGTATATTATACGGCATTATTATTTCAGCACTATATGGCGCTGTTATCTGTTCATTATACGGCATTATTATTTCAGCACTATATGGCGCTGTTATCTGTTCATTATACGGCATTATTATTTCAGCACTATATGGCGCTGTTATCTGTTCATTATACGGCATTATTATTTCAGCACTATATGGCGCTGTTATCTGTTCATTATACGGCATTATTATTTCAGCACTATATGGCGCCGTTATCTGTTCATTATACGGCATTATTATTTCAGCACTATATGGCGCTGTTATCTGTTCATTATACAGTATTATTATTTCAGCACTATATGGCGCCGTTATCTGTTCATTATACAGTATTATTTCAGCACTATATGGCGCTGTTATCTGTTCATTATACGGTATTATTATTTCAGCACTATATGGCGCTGTTATCTGTTCATTATACAGTATTATTATTTCAGCACTATATGGCGCTGTTATCTGTTCATTATACGGTATTATTATTTCAGCACTATATGGCGCTGTTATCTGTTCATTATACAGTATTATTATTTCAGCACTATATGGCGCTGTTATCTGTTCATTATACGGCATTATTATTTCAGCACTATATGGCGCTGTTATCTGTTCATTATACAGTATTATTATTTCAGCACTATATGGCGCTGTTATCTGTTCATTATACGGCATTATTATTTCAGCACTATATGGCGCTGTTATCTGTTCATTATACGGTATTATTATTTCAGCGCTATATGGCGCTGTTATCTGTTCATTATACGGTATTATTTCAGCACTATATGGCGCCGTTATCTGTTCATTATACGGCATTATTATTTCAGCACTATATGGCGCTGTTATCTGTTCATTATACAGTATTATTATTTCAGCGCTATATGGCGCTGTTATCTGTTCATTATACGGCATTATTATTTCACCACTATGTGACGCTGTTATCTGTTCATTATACGGCATTATTATTTGAGCACTATATGGCGCTGTTATCTGTTCATTATACGGCATTATTATTTCCGCACTATATGGCGCTGTTATCTGTTCATTATACAGTATTATTATTTCACCACTATGTGACGCTGTTATCTGTTCATTATACGGCATTATTATTTCAGCACTATATGGCACTGTTATCTGTTCATTATACAGTATTATTATTTCAGCACTATATGGCGCTGTTATCTGTTCATTATACGGCATTATTATTTCACCACTATATGGCGCTGTTATCTGTTCATTATACGGCATTATTATTTCAGCACTATATGGCACTGTTATCTGTTCATTATACGGCATTATTATTTCAGCACTATATGGCGCTGTTATCTGTTCATTATACGGTATTATTATTTCAGCACTATATGGCGCTGTTATCTGTTCATTATACGGCATTATTATTTCAGCACTATATGGCGCTGTTATCTGTTCATTATACGGTATTATTATTTCAGCACTATATGGTGCCGTTATCTGTTCATTATACGGCATTATTATTTCAGCACTATATGGCGCTGTTATCTGTTCATTATACGGCATTATTATTTCAGCACTATATGGCGCTGTTATCTGTTCATTATACAGTATTATTATTTCAGCACTATATGGCGCTGTTGTCTCTTCATTATACGGCATTATTATTTCAGCACTATATGGCGCTGTTATCTGTTCATTATACGGTATTATTATTTGAGCACTATGTGGCGCTGTTATCTGTTCATTATACGGCATTATTATTTCAGCACTATATGGCGCTGTTATCTGTTCATTATACGGCATTATTATTTCAGCACTATATGGCGCTGTTATCTGTTCATTATACGGCATTATTATTTCAGCACTATATGGCGCTGTTATCTGTTCATTATACGGCATTATTATTTCAGCACTATATGGCGCTGTTATCTGTTCATTATACGGCATTATTATTTCAGCACTATATGGCGCTGTTATCTGTTCATTATACGGCATTATTATTTCAGCACTATATGGCGCTGTTATCTGTTCAGTATACGGCATTATTATTTCAGCACTATATGGCGCTGTTATCTGTTCATTATACGGTATTATTATTTCAGCACTATATGGTGCCGTTATCTGTTCATTATACAGTATTATTATTTCAGCACTATATGGCGCTGTTATCTGTTCATTATACGGCATTATTATTTCAGCACTATATGGCGCTGTTGTCTGTTCATTATACGGTATTATTATTTCAGCACTATATGGCGCTGTTATCTGTTCATTATACGGCATTATTATTTCAGCACTATATGGCGCTGTTATCTGTTCATTATACGGCATTATTTATGTAGGACACAGCAAACAACTCCCATCAAATGCACAATTATGTGTGCAAGATATATGACCTTGTTCACATGGCGCAAACAAAAAACGACATGTAAACGCGTCAAAAATTCTTTTTAAAGTACAGGCGTTTTTGATGAGGTTTTTGGGAGCGTAATTAGAACTCCCATTGACTATGGGAACTAGGCGCGCTTTATGCGCCAGGAATTTTTTTCTACACGGCACGTTTTTTTTAAACACGCGTGCGTAAAAAATAGGTGTTGTATGCACTACAATGCGTTTTCCCATTGATGTCAATGGGAAGCTTAAAGCATGCGTTTACGACGCGTTTTTCATCGCGTAAAAAGCGGCAAAAAATTGTTACATACATGCCGTGTGAACAAATCCTTATACTATATATATATATAGTACTGTTATTTATCATTGTATAGTTCTATTATTTGGACACTATTTGGCAGAAAGTGACACTGCCAAAACTATTTTCCTGAACTGAGATCCAACGTGGATTTCTGATAATATATTCGTTGGTTCTGAGCGGTTTTACTGTTACAAGATTTGATCTGACATTTCATTCACTGGAAGCCTGAAATTCCCCATAATAAATGTCTCCGTCTACAGCGGTTTCTCTCTTTTTGTGAAAATGCTTCTGATCTTGGGCATGTGGGTAACAGGCGGACCGATTGATCTTCAATACCGAGTACTTGTGCCAACTGAGATGCCAGAGCTGTATATGGGATTTGGCCATGCTTCGGGCTGACATCACCATGCAGCTGGGGAACCGTTTAAGCCACAAACAGCTGGAGTGTAGTCAGGTTGGCAGAGAACGCGGACGGAGCAAAGACATTGTCTGTTAAAACAGTCTGAAATTAAAGTGAATGACTTATTGTCAGAGGGGCCTGCGGCTGGGGGAGGAGGACTGCGGACATTGCCGCTTATCTGGTAGGAGAAGCCTTTGAACCTATGACGTATGGGGTCCGTAGTACATGTCCTATCTCCCTGCACACGACCGTAAAAACACCCGTTATTGCGGGTCGTAATTACGACCCGCAATAACGGGCCCATAGACTTCTGTTAGCCACGGGTACCTTCCCGTTTTCTCACGGGAAGGTGCCCGTGCCGTTAAAAAAATAGAACATGTTCTATTTTTTCATTTTACGGGCCGTGCTTCTATACTTTATAATGGGAGCACGGCTCGCAAAAGCGGCCGGCTGCCCGTGCCCGGCCGTGCTCGTAATTACAAGTCATAATTACGAGCACGGTCGTGTGCATGAGGCTTCTACGGCCCGGACACCTTCCCGCAAATAGCAAATATACAGGAGGGTGTCCGTGGTCAATAGAAATTAATTAATCCGTAATTGCGGACCGTAATTACGCTCCGCAATTACGGACAAATCTACGGTCGTGTGCATGGCGCTGAATTATCTTACTATACAAATAAACACTCCACTGACTATAGATCCTGCACGGTCTGAAGCCACTGCAAATAATGTCATGTGACGGGTCCAGGAGCTGCACATGTTCTTACCGGTCTGGAGTGGACAAATATTTCTGCTTCTGGAATTTCTTTTCTAACCCCATGAGCTGACTTTCAGTGAATATGGTTCTGCTACGACGCGGCTTCTTGACACGCGGAGCTGTTTGTTCCAGTTCTGATTCGCTGCTTTGTGGAGCTTCGCTGGCTGGCGTCTCAGAGCGTGCGCACGGCGCAGAGAGATGTGCAGGAGACAGAACCTGGATGGGTGAGGAGGAAGTGGAGGGGACCATGTGGCTGAGCACCCCGGGCTGGCGACTGATGACCGAGAGAAGAGGATATGATCGGAGCGGTGATGAACCTGTCAATGTCAACACAGAAGGGAAGAGTTTAGAAAGGTCCGTCCTAGAAAACACTGAACTATGAATGTTACAGAACTTTACTAAGCTTCATCATTGTATAGTGAAAATTCTGTAACTTTCTAATAAAATCGGTTTCATTTCCTCACTATTTTCAAGATCTCTGCTTGCTGTCCACGATTGGAAGCATTCTTATTAACATTCCATAGCTCAATAATCCTGTGCAGATCTAATACTTCTCACAGCTAAGGGTTTGTTTTAATGCATCAGTCTTGACCAGGCAAATCTGCAGTCCGGAGCAGCACTATTGGTGGGGCCGGCACGGAAAGCCCTTATGCTGGTCAGCGTCAGGATGTTGTGTGCGGTGGCGCCTGGTGGTGAAGAGGACCCAGGAGCGGTAAGTATAATTTTTCTGAGGTAAGCAGTCTGGACTCCAGACATGTTACCTGTACTGATCAGCTATGTGAGCGGGACTAGGTCAGGGCGGGTTTTCAGCCTCTGAATAAAATAAGAATGTTCCTGATCATTGACAGCAAGCAGAGATCTTGAACATTGATAAAGCTTTATTTACATATAAGATTTACGAATAGTGTTGTATCGTTCGCCTGCTTAGTTTGCGACAAGTTGTTTTTAATTGTGTGATTTATTAATCCGGCGCGTCTGGTAATAAATGTGTTGTGGCGCAGCATGTAACCGCCCTGGCGAATTCTGTCACCTACCGCAGTTTCTGTCCATTTTGCTATTTTGCAGCACGGCCCGGCGGGTGTAACAAATGTTTTCAGGATAAATCACACGTCCATGTATAAATAAATGTAAAAATGACGCTATTTGCTGCGTTTTTTTTATGCAATTGTGTTTTTACCACAACATCTGAATACACCGAAGAGAGAGAGGAGACCAAGAACAAGTCTACTGACAAATCAAAGCAACAAACACCCCCCCCCCCAAATAAAAATAACAAAAAAAAAAATATATATATATATATATAAAAAGAGCAAACAAAAAAACTTTGCTGATTTTGAAAAATGCAAACAAGCCACAGGAGAGACGTGCGCTCTAAGGGTCTGTTCACACACCTATTTTCGGCCGTTTTTCGGACCGTAAACGCCCGAAAAGAACGCCTCCAAACATCTGACCATTGATTTCAATGGGAAAACGGCGTTCTGTTCCGACGGAGCGTTTTTAGCTGCGTTTTTTTACGCATAAAAATCGGCCACGAAAAAGAAGTGCAGGACACTTCTTGGGATGTTTTTGGAGCCGTTTTTCATAGAGAAAAAAGCTCCAAAAACTACCGTAAAAAACGCCGCGAAAAATGCAGCGAAAATCGCAAGTGGCACAAAAAATTTCTGAAAATCAGGAGCTGTTTTCTAGAGAAAACAGCTCCTGATTTTCAGAAATTTTTTGTGCCACTTGCGATTTTCGCTGCATTTTGAGACGTTCTTGACTCTGCGTGTGAACATATCCTTACTTGAGTCCGGCTTTGAGCTGGTTTAGTTTGCCACAAATATTTGCACTAGAAAGTCAAAAACTAGGTCAAGCCAAAATCACGGCCATTTTTACAGGTTCTTCCTGGCGCACGCAAATAATAAATCGCATGCCGGTAACGTGCGCCACAAAAACAGGCACACGACATCACAGAACCGAGGCGCAGCAAGAACAACAAATCTGCCCGCCGCCTCTGACGGTTCACATGGCCTAGCATGTATTATAACTTCATGTGATCCAAACGTGACTTCACTATGGAGAGGACTGATACCCCCCCCCCCCCCCGCGTCATCATTCAGACGAGCGTAATACTCGTCCGTGTGCGGTGCGTAGAAATAACTGACAGCACACGGACCCATGCAAATCAATGGGGCTATTCACACAGGTGTTGTTTTTCACGCAGCGCGTGTCCGTTGTTTGAATCTCCCTGCATGTCCTATATTGCTGCGTTTTTGCGCACCTAGTTGCCCATTGAGGTCTATAGGTGCGTGAAAACCACGGACAGCACATGAACGACATCCGTGTGCTGTCCGTGTTTCACGCATCAGATACAAAGAAAAGCAGAGAAATAAATGTAAAAAAAATGTAAGTGCTTGTATGAAACGCGTGGCACACGCAAAGCGCGTGGACATGAAATGTAGGAAAAACGCTGCGTTGTTTACACGTGCAAATACACGCGCGTCTGAATGTAGCCTAAGGGTATGTGCACACACGGAGTGTTTTCAGGCGGATTTGCCTTGAAAAATGCCTGAAAAAACGGAAGAAGACGCCTACAAACATCTGCCCATTGACTTCAATGGGAAACATGGCGTTCTGTTCCGACGGGGCGTTTTTGAATAGTTCTCCGCAGTTGTTTACAGGCCTGACACTCGGGATCCAGCTCCTCCAGCTTTGAGGATCTGCAAGGCCAAACAAGGAACACATTAACGTCTTCCAGCACTGAAGGGGTTAATCTGCCAGAACTTTCCCCAGGGCAAATACAACCTGTTCAGTTATGGAAGTGAAGGGGGTGAATTTGGGAGATTAATGGATGTCACTTTTTGGCAGATTGATTCAGTGAGCAGCCAAAACACTGTACACAGAGAGCAATGTGAAGTGAGGGAAGAGTGCAGGCAGCTACATGGCACTACACGTCCACCGACACAGCACCGCAACGCAGAGGACTCGCAGCCATCTCCCTGCATGGATAATACACAAGCGTTTATTATAGCCGTGCAGTCCATGTCCGATCACACGCTACATAGACAGGGTATGTTCACACGGCAGCGTCCATAACGGCTGAAATTACGGGGATGTTTTCAGGAGGAAACATCCCCGTAATTTCAGCCGTAACGGCATGTGCAGGCGCTTGAACGCCGCGTCCATTACGGACGTAATTGGCGCTGCTTTTCATTGGAGTCAATGAATAACGGCTCCAATTACGCCCCAAGAAGTGACAGGTCACTTCTTTGGCGCGGGCGTCTATTTACGTGCCGTCATTTGACAGCGGCGCGTAAATATACGCCTCGTGTGAACAGACAAACGTCAGCCCATTGCTTTCAATGGGCAGATGTTTGGAGGTGTTTAGCTTCCATTTTTTCAGCTGTTTTTCTGGGGCGCTTACGGCCCGAAAAACGGCTGAAAACAGCGTGTGAACATACCCTTAGTTGTATCTCAAAAGGTAAACATTTTTTTTTTTATAAAAACCAAGTGTACAGATAATGTAGATCTTACCTGCAGTCCTATGTAACACCACAGATAACACAGTGATAGCTCTCTGAGTACAGATAATGTAGTAGATGTTACCTGCAGTCCTATGTAACACCACAGATAACACAGTGATAACTCTCTGATTACAGATAATGTAGTAGATGTTACCTGCAGTCCTATGTAACACCACAGATAACACAGTGATAGCTCTCTGAGTACAGATAATGTAGTAGATGTTACCTGCAGTCCTATGTAACACCACAGATAACACAGAGATAGCTCTCTGAGTACAGATAATGTAGTAGATGTTACCTGCAGTCCTATGTAACACCACAAATAACACAGCGATAACTCTCTGAATACAGACAATGTAGTAGATCTTGCCTGCAGTCCTATGTAACACCACAAATAACACAGCGATAACTCTCTGAATACAGACAATGTAGTAGATGTTACCTGCAGTCCTATGTAACACCACAGATAACACACAGTGATAACTCCCTAAGTACAGATAATGTAGTAGATGTTACCTGCAGTCCTATGTAACACCACAGATAACACACAGTGATAACTTTCTGAGTACAGATAATGTAGTAGATGTCACCTGTAGTCCTATGTAACACCACAGATAACAGTGATAACTCTCTGAGTACAGGCAATGTAGTGGTGTTACCTGCAGTCCTATGTAACACCACAGATAACACAGTGATATACTCTCCGAGTACAGATAATGTAGTAGATGTTACCTGCAGTCCTATGTAACACCACAAATAAGACAGTGATAACTCTCCGAGTACAGATAATGTAGTAGATGTTACCTGCAGTCCTATGTAACACCACAAATAAGACAGTGATAACTCTCTGAGTACAGATACTGTAGTAGATGTTACCTGCAGTCCTATGTAACACCAGAGATAACACAGTGATAACTCTCTGAGGACAGATAATGTAGTAGATGTTACCTGCAGTCCTATGTAACACCACAGATAACACACAATAATTCCAAAGCTGGATTAACACAGCGATTTTGGGGTGTATTGTAGATGTTTGCTGTTAGCCTGTAGGGGAATATGAATATCTCCACACACAATATTGTTTTACCTGCAACTCAACCCCCGAGAAACTCCCTGTGTACTTAACACTTCCTAGAACTTTTTAACACAAGCAGCAACGTATATAAACCGGCTTTGCATTTTGTATGTGCGTTTGCCACTCTTTCTAGGAGGGAAATACCACAGAGTGATCAGATGCCGCAGTCATTAAGCAGCAACATTACTGTATGGGCACATTCACACGTGGCAGAATTGCTGTTGAATTCCGTGGCGGACAGTCCGCAGGGGAATTCTGCAGCAGACGGTTTTTTACATTTCTTTCTATACTTCTTTAGGAAACTTAGTTCAGACGTTGCAGAAAATAACTGCGGAAATCAGGCTGCGGTGCAGATTTTTCCCTCCGCAGCAGCTCATTACATTGCGGAGAAGAAGCGGAATGTCACTGCGGATTTCAGCCTCTTCAATGCAAAAACTGAAATCTGTGGCAAATCCGCTGTGATATCTGCAACGTCTGAATTACCTGTCAAATATGCAAATGTTGCTGCAGATTCGTTGCGTAATTGCCCCAAATCTGCACCAACATTTGCAGCGGAAAAACTCTGCCACGTGTGAACGTGCCCTAACTGTCACTGCTATTATCTCATATTATTCTATACTATAATGAAAAGTAACACATGAGTAATATTGTGTGCACAGAAGTGTAGAGATCCGGGCGCAGTGTATACATCATGATTACAGAGGCTGCGAATGTCCGTCATCATAACCCGCGTCCCGGGACTCCTATGTACAGGTCACACGATCACAAGAAATATTCATATATACCGTTAAGATCTCATATTCTTATCAGTATTTCTTATAATTATTATATTACATTTTGTTAACAAGCGAATTTGATGGCGTTTTTATTTTGAAACTTTTTGAATATCCATTTTCTGCCAATTTCCTATAGAGAAGCGCCAGAAAAACGCCAGGAAAACGCCACTGACTCCAAAAATACTTTGGAATCATTCACTATCATCTGGCGGCAGCGTTAATGACATTTCAAAAAACGGTGTGAGAAAACGCCATAGAATCACAACAATATGTGTGTGAATCCTGCCTTAGTCCACAATCACGCCTAGCGATAATCGTTATTATTCGTTTATTTTTCAAGCAGCCGTAACTCGTACCGCACATTGTCTAAATTCACAGGAATATCAATGATAAAATCATTGTTTAGAATTGATCAATACTGATTTTCACTGCAATTAAACACGTTGTTATCAGTAGTGGTATCTGTCGCTCGCCTGCCATCTTTCTGTAAAAAAATGGCGGCTCATGTGTGATAACTGTAAACATTTCCATCACTATGATTATTATATCAGAGCTGCCGCCCCTGCGCCCCCTGCAAGATGCAACTTAAAATGTATTCTTGCATGACTATTTTCATAAAATAACAATTCTGTAGCATGTTTTCTTAGTACTTTGTGTTGCGCTGTTCCTCTGTTATTCCCCCTGGAAATGTATGAATAAATTGACAACTGGACCTGGCTATTCGCCTTGTCAAAGGGGCGTGTCCCTACACAGTCTAGGACTGTGAGCACTGATTGGACATTGTCAGTCTGTGCAGGGAAACACCCCCAACTGGTAACACTCAGTTGTCAATTTATTCATACATTTTTAGGAGGAATATCAGAGGGACTGCACAAAGCAGGGTTGTAAGAAAAGTTGCTCCTGTTATTTACTAAATCACACGTCAGAAGAGGTGACCGGTCCTCCAGCATCAATCACATTTCTACCCCACTACTACTCCTACTACAACTACAACTACTAATCCTACTACTACAACTACTCCTACTACAACTACTAATCCTACTACAACAACTAATCCTACTACTCCTACTACCCCTACTACAACTACTACTCCTACTACCCCTACTACAACTACTACTCCTACTACAACTACTAATCCTACTACCCCTACTACAACTACTACTCCTACTACAACTACAACTAATACAACTACAACTACTAATCCTACTACTACAACTACTCCTACTACAACTACTAATCCTACTACAACAACTAATCCTACTACTCCTACTACCCCTACTACAACTACTACTCCTACTACCCCTACTACAACTACTACTCCTACTACAACTACTAATCCTACTACCCCTACTACAACTACTACTCCTACTACAACTACAACTAATACAACTACAACTACTAATCCTACTACTACAACTACTCCTACTACAACTACTAATCCTACTACAACAACTAATCCTACTACTCCTACTACCCCTACTACAACTACTACTCCTACTACCCCTACTACAACTACTACTCCTACTACAACTACAACTAATACAACTACTAATCCTACAACTACTACTAACTCTACTACTACAACTAATACAACTACAACTACTAATCCTACAACTACTACTAACTCTACTACTACAACTACTCCTACTACAACTACTAATCCTACTACAACAACTAATCCTACTACTCCTACTACCCCTACTACAACTACTACTCCTACTACCCCTACTACAACTACTACTACAACTACAACTAATACAACTACTAATCCTACAACTACTACTAACTCTACTACTACAACTAATACAACTACTAATCCTACAACTACTACTAACCCTACTACTACAACTACTCCTACTACAACTACTAATCCTACAACTACTACTACCCCTACTACAACTACTAATCCTACTACAACTACTACTCCTACTACAACTACTAATCCTACTCCTACTACCCCTACTACAACTACTACTCCTACTACAACAACTACTCCTACTAATCCTACTACTACTACTACTACAACTAATACAACTACAACTACTACAACTAATACAACTACAACTACTAATCCTACAACTACTACTAACCCTACTACTACAACTACTCCTACTACAACTACTAATCCTACTACAACTACTACTCCTACTACAACTACTAATCCTACAACTACTACTACTACCCCTACTACAACTACTACTCCTACTACAACAACTACTCCTACTAATCCTACTACTACTACAACTAATACAACTACAACTACTACAACTAATACAACTACAACTACTAATCCTACAACTACTACTAACCCTACTACTACAACTACTCCTACTACAACAACTAATCCTACTACTCCTACTACCCCTACTACAACTACTACTCCTACTACAACTACTAATCCTACTACAACTACTACTCCTACTACCCCTACTACAACTACTACTCCTACTACAACTACAACTAATACAACTACTAATCCTACAACTACTACTAACCCTACTACTACAACTACTCCTACTACAACAACTAATCCTACTACTCCTACTACTCCTACTACCCCTACTACAACTACTACTCCTACTACAACTAATACAACTACTAATCCTACAACTACTACTAACCCTACTACTACAACTACTCCTACTACAACTACTAATCCTACAACTACTACTACCCCTACTACAACTACTAATCCTACTACAACTACTACTCCTACTACAACTACTAATCCTACAACTACTACTACCCCTACTACTCCTACTACAACAACTACTCCTACTAATCCTACTACTACTACTACTACAACTAATACAACTACAACTACTACAACTAATACAACTACAATTACTAATCCTACAACTACTACTAACCCTACTACTACAACTACTCCTACTACAACTACTAATCCTACTACAACTACTACTCCTACTACAACTACTAATCCTACAACTACTACTACCCCTACTACAACTACTACTACTACTACAACAACTACTCCTACTACAACTACTACTCCTACTACAACAACTACTCCTACTAATCCTACTACTACTACTACTACAACTAATACAACTACAACTACTACAACTACAACTACTAATCCTACAACTACTACTAACCCTACTACTACAACTACTCCTACTACAACAACTAATCCTACTACTCCTACTACCCCTACTACAACTACTACTCCTACTACCCCTACTACAACTACTACTCCTACTACAACTAATACAACTACTAATCCTACAACTACTACTAACCCTACTACTACAACTACTCCTACTACAACAACTAATCCTACTACTCCTACTACCCCTACTACAACTACCCCTACTACAACTACTACTCCTACTACAACTAATACAACTACTAATCCTACAACTACTACTAACCCTACTACTACAACTAATACAACTACAACTACTAATCCTACAACTACTACTAACCCTACTACTACAACTACTCCTACTAAACTACTAATCCTACAACTACTACTACCCCTACTACAACTACTACTCCTACTACAACAACTACTCCTACTAATCCTACTACAACTACTCCTACTACAACTACTAATCCTACTACTCCTACTACAACTACTAATCCTACAACTACTACTACCCCTACTACAACTACTACTCCTACTACAACTACTAATCCTACTACTCCTACTAATCCTACTACTCCTACTACAACTACTAATCCTACTACTACAACTACTACAACTACTAATCCTACTACTCCTACTACAACTACTAATCCTACTACTCCTACTACAACTACTAATCCTACTACAACTACTAATCCTACTACTCCTACTACAACTACTACTCCTACTACAACAACTACTCCTACTACTACTACTACAACTACTAATCCTACTACAACTACTAATCCTACAACTACTACTACCCCTACTACAACTACTACTCCTACTACAACAACTACTCCTACTAATCCTACTACTACAACTACTAATCCTACTACAACTACTAATCCTACAACTACTACTACCCCTACTACAACTACTACTCCTACTACAACTACTAATCCTACAACTACTACTACCCCTACTACAACTACTACTCCTACTACAACAACTAATCCTACTACAACTACTAATCCCACAACTACTACTCCTACTACAACTACTAATCCTACTACAACTACTAATCCCACAACTACTACTACCCTTACTACAACTACTACTCCTACAACAACTACTCCTACTAATCCTACTACTACAACTACTCCTACTACAACTACTAATCCTACAACTACTACTACCCCTACTACAACTACTACTCCTACTACAAGTACTAATCCTACAACTACTAATCCTACTACTACTCCTACTAATCCTACAACTACTACTAACCCTACAACTACTAATCCTACAACTACTACTAACCCTACAACTACTACTAATCCTACAACTACTACTAACCCTACAACTACTAATCCTACAACTACAACTAATACAACTACAACTACTAATCCTACAACTACTACTAACCCTACTACTACAACTACTCCTACTACTCCTACTACTAATTCTACTACTACTACTCCTACAACTACTACTGATCCTACTACCCCTACAACTACTACTCCTACTAACCCTACTACTACAACTACTACTAATACAACTACTAATCCTACAACTACTACTAACCCTACTACTACAACTACTCCTACTACTAATTCTACTATTACTACTCCTACAACTACTACTGATCCTACTACCCCTACAACTACTACTCCTACTAACCCTACTACTACAACTACTACTAACCCTACTACTACAACTACTACTCCTACTAATCCTACAACTACTACTAATCCTACAACTACTAACCCTACAACTACTAACCCTACAACTACTAATCCTACAACTACTAATCCTACAACTACTAACCCTACAACTACTACTTCTACTACTACAACTACTACAACTCCTACTAACCCTACTACTACAACTACTACTCCTACTAATCCTACAACTACTACTAACCCTACAACTACTAACCCTACAACTACTACTAACCCTACAACTACTACTAACCCTACAACTACTAACCCTACAACTACTAACCCTACAACTACTAATCCTACAACTACTAACCATACAACTACTACTCCTACTACAACTACTCCTACTAATCCTACAACTACTACTACAATTACTACTCCAACTAGTTTGTTCTCACACTGAAGTGAATATTTATGACACTTTCCTCCTGACCTGATTTTTGCGGATCTTTCGCGGTTTTCATCCATCTGACTGTAAGAAAAATACAAGAAAAAATAAATAAAATAGTAACAGCTGCACATTAAAGACAAAATGAGCATCGTGTCACCCATTCGGTTCAGTTCACACGTTGCATAAATACTGCAGTTTTTCCGCAATGGAATTTGTGGCAGCAATGTGGATGAGATAAAACAAATCTCACACGCTGTGTAAATACTAAATGGAAAAACTGCTCAGAATTTGACCTGCGGTGCAGAATTTTATTTTATCCCGCAGCATGTTAATTGTATTTGTGTAAACGCTGCTTATTTGTTGCGGGTTTTTTCCCAGTGAATTCAATGGGGAGGTAAATCCCGCAACAAATAGCAGTTGTTGCATTTTTTTGCGGGTTTTCCGCCGCAAAAAACACAACTCTTTAAGAAAAAAAAAGTCTGATGCTTACCCAGAAGTCTGTGTTCCTCCTTCCAGCGCGGCCCCCTGGGGAGACGTTACATCCCATGTGACCGCCGCTTCAGCCAATCATAGGCTGGAGCCGTCTCCTGGGATGAAATGTCATCCCAGGCGGCCGGCTAAGTGCTGCAGTTTTCTGCAGCGGACATTCCAGGCGAAAAACTGCCCCACAGCTTGGTGCACACCACAGGGTGGATACGTTGCGTGCTATTAGGGCACGGTCACACGTGGCGGAGTTTTTCCGCTGCAAATGTTGATGCAGATTTGGGGCAGTTACGCAATGAATCTGCAGCAACATTTGCATATTTGACAGGTAATTCAGACGTTGCAGATATCACAGCGGACTTGCCACAGATTTCAGTTTTTGCATTGCAGAGGCTGAAATTTGCAGTGAAATTCCGCTTCTTCTCCGCAACAGACAGTGCATGCTGCGGAGGGGAAATTCTGCACCGCAGCCTATGGTCCGCAGTGGAGTTTTCCGCAACGTCTGCATGAAGATAACTAAAAAGGTATTGAAACAAATGGACAAACTGTCTGCTAAGGATTTCCACTGCAATTCCGCCACGTGTGAACGTGCCCTTACAGTGCAAAGAAATCAGCGGGAGCCGTGGACCGATCTATTCCTCGTATAAGAAGGTAAAATCCTGTCGAGAACAATTGGAATGATAATGAGCGGCAGCAGCTGATTCAGTTTCAGTCGTTTATTTTGGGTTTTCTATGAGTTCTATAAACTTTTCTGACTGTCCAATAATCCCGAATATTTGATAATCCGTCACCTCAGGTTCAGTCCTTTCATCTACATTTTCTATGCGATCGTTCTGATCAGTCCGTGTTCTGCAGAGGATCCCAGCCCCACCAGGGGACATGTCCGCACCTGCAGCCTGAGCCGCTCTGTGCCCATGAAAAATGCAGCTATAATGCTAATGATTCCTCTCCTGCAGCTCGTCATCATTCAATTATAAAACATGCACAGCTGGATTTTCGTAATTAAATATGATAAACATATAATTAGAGTTTCATGATTGAATATAATAAACTTGTCACTTCAATCTTCATAAGTGAAGAGCAGTGAGAAAAACTGTTAGCGCTGAGTCATAAAGGCACGAGCGCAGCCTCCGTACTCATCACTCCCATCATCCAACACATTCTAATCTCCTCATCACTGTCCCTCGCAGCTCACAATCTATTCTCCCTGACATATAATGTATCACTCCCAACATCCATGGAGTTTACAATCTAATCCCCGAGTCAGACACAATGTATCACTCCTATCCTCCATGATGCAGGAGCTTAGTGTCCTATATCCCTATATACATCTTATATACTCCCATCATCCCTGCCCCCAGCATTATCCCTATTGCTAACATACAGTGTATCACTCCCATCATCCCTGTCACTGTTTAACATCAGCTCATGTGGCAAAGAAAATAATGGAAGAGGAGAAAAGGGGAGGGAGTGAAGCGTCCGTAGACATCAGAGATTTGATGGAAGACCCCACTGGTTTTATGCTATCTGTCAGAAATTGAATGTGTGTGGTCCCTTTAAGAGACGTAGGATGATCCGTCCTGATGAGAGAAATTTCCCAACAGCAAAAGTCACACAAAAGGACCAAAATATTTTTTGGTCATTAAATAATGAGATGTTCTGCCTCTTTGTACAAGGCTTTGTTTTAACTCACTATTTTCAAGATGTCTGCTTGCTGTCAGTGAATGGATTTACTATTGTTGTTGCACCAGAATTCTGGCACTAGACCCTTTTCAAAAGGGTCTATAAAAGGGGTGTGGCCTAACAGAAAGGGTGTGGCTTAAAATGCATTGCCATGTGCCCAAATTTTTGCGCAAAAAAAATAAACTAGCTT